>NC_092341.1:232535000-232892500 GCF_046630445.1 Rutidosis leptorrhynchoides | reverse complement strand
TCTACTTCTAATTATGCATATTTGTTATGAATTTGATAAATTTTAATTTTAATTCTAATTATATTATTTGTTATTATTCTGATGATCTTGTGGTATTTGTAGCAAATCGTATTGTCCGTACTGCGTGAACGTTAAAAAGTTGTTAACCAGAAGTTGGATCTTCCTTCAAAGCTATTGAACTTGACCTTGAAAGTTAAAAGTGAGTATATTCCCTCTCTTTAACACACTTTCACACACTTTTTCAATCCATTATACATAATGTATGTTGTATTTGCTAGTTTACAAAACCTTACTGTAACATTTTCAGTCAAGTTTGATTAGACTTGTTAGCTGATTAATTTCGTTTAAACCTGTTAATTTTCTTCCAAATATTTAGGAAAGTAAAGATGATTATACATAGAATAGAATACCAACTTTGTAATTTGTCCCTTATGCAGCAACCTTTGATTCTATGTTCAATTGGGGTATCAAAAATTGTTTTTAGTAAACATTTTGGGGATTAGGTAATTTCTTGATCTGTTAAGCAGGTCATAATGTTGACTTGATGATTACGTTGGTTTTTAATTGAATAAATTTTAAAATTTTACTTTAGTGACTTATCAAAATCCAACATATTTTATGAAAGATTCATTTTAAGTTTCTTTTTTTTTTTTTGGCTAAAAAAGATGAGAACTTTTATAAAACAAGCTTGACCATCGAAAAGATGAGAAAAGCTAATAACACAATAAACGAACAAAGGGCACACCGAGGAAAAGGCTCGAAACTAGAAACCTAAACAACTATAAAACTAGCACACAATATCTAAAATCGATCCCTCACTAAAGTGAAACTACAAAACTACAACAAAATCGAAAACAAACCCGACCACACAAAGCAAACACAACAAACCACCCAACCTAACTTACTACAACATCCAAAAACTACCTAGCTTCCACACCGCACCAATCTACCCTCCACTTTGTCTTTACGAACAACCTTCCCGGTCCGATTCGGAAAGGTATAAGAAAGGATATTTAAAGGATTGTTCGGATTAAGAAAGGCCCTAGGTAGACCATCATCTTCAAGGACCGTTTAATAGACCAGACACACCAACACCAGTCTGCACACTACTCGGCTCATTAAACACCACAGCTGCAGCAGCCTGCATACATACAGACCGGCCTGACCAGCCTGCACCAGTCTGCGAACAATTAGGCCCAGCTAAACCAGCAGCAGCAGTCGACCCTACTTCGATTCCCATACGACCAGTGCCAACTCCATCTCCATTCAGCATCTCAGAATCAAATTAACCAATCATCATTAAGTAATCATCCATACAGACAAGTTTAAGTGCTAAACGAGTTTCCAGTTACAGAATGCCCAAATGGAATATTAAAATTGACTTTAAATGATTTAGTGGAACATAAGATTGTAGGTTGCCCCTAGAGAGACAAGTAGAAAGTAGTCTTTCTATGCCAAAAATCCTATAATTTTTTTTTTTAAACTTGCCTAGCTAGATGGAAGTATCCCAGTATTCAATCTCCCGCCTGAGCTAGTAGGAATGGGAATCTAAGTTATTAGAAAGTTTTTTTAGTAATGGTGGATCATTATATGGGGGTCATCACATGAGTTTGATATCTGAAGGTGATGGAAGTGAGATGCAAGCAGCATTGCACGAGTGGACTTGTCAACGAACTATACCAAATGTCTTCATCGGCGGTAAGCACATTGGTGGCTGTGACAGTAAGGCCACCTTTATTCTCTACATTATCCTCCGTGTTTTACCTGTTTTTGGTTTTAATTCTGACAGACAGACTACTGAATGTTACGTAATTTTCCACAACAATGGTGCTTTAGGTACCCTTAATATGCACCAACTTGGGAAGCTTGTTCCTCTGCTTACTGAAGCTAAAGCAATTGCTACTAAATCTACCTAAACGAACTATTTTCTTAAATACTACTCCATTATCAATTTTGTGCCTTTAAATAAATAGTATTAAGAACTTGGTGAACATATATGACTTTAGATTGGCTCATGAACTTTTGTGATTTGTGTTACCAATTGCAATAATTGCATTTTACTAATCAATATCTGTTTCGAGATATATGTGTATCTATCTCTGTTTTGCTTGCAGTATTTGTAGATCTTGGAGCTTTTTATTTATTACAGTACTTATTAGTAAAGAAGTCTCTGGGGATGCCGCCAGTTTTCATTTCGCACAAGTCCCTGGCAGAGGAAAGGTGCACACAAAATTGGATTCTTTCAAAATAACAAGTAATTTAACGACTACACACCGACGTTTTGGTTTAAGTTGAGTCGCAGACTTAGTAAAAGAAGAACTTAGCTACAACACACTGCCATTTCGGTTCATTTTGAGTGGCAGCCTTGAAAAGCTGATCAGCGATATGTAGTCTGGATGTAGGGGCAAGTTCTTCAACCATCTGCAAGTGATACAAAGATGAATTGGTGAATGAAATGATTATTATGAGCATTTAGGACAACGGTTTGTTTGGCTTACTTACGTTCGACAAAGTAACCCATCGTTCAAATGTCTTGAGAGCCTTGCCTAATTGGTGCGTTTTGTAGTGACCCGAACTTTTCCATGATTATATACTAAATGAAAACTATATTTGCATGATTAAATGTTTCCAACATGTTAAGCAATCAAACTTGTTAAGACTTGATTAATTTAAATAGGTTTCATATAGACAATTGACCACCCAAGTTGACCGGTGATTCACGAACGTTAAAACTTGTAAAAACTATATGATAACATATATATGATTATATATATAGTTAACATGATATTATGATAAGTAAGTATCTCATTGGGTATTTTAACAATGAGTTATATACATAAAATTGAGTTTACTGAATTAAGAAACTCGAAACGATATATATAACGATTATCGTTATAACAACGTCTTACTAAATACATATGAATCATATTAAGATATTGATACACTATATTTAATCATGATAAATGATAAGTAAACATGTCATTAAGTGTATTAACAATGAAATACATATGTAAAAACAAGACTACTAACTTAATGATTTCGAAACGAGACATTTATGTAACGATTATCGTTGTAACAACATTTAACTGTATATATATCATACTAAGATATATTAATATATCATAATATCATGATAATGTAATAATTTAAAATCTCTTTAGATATAATAAACAATGGGTTAACAACATTTAACAAGATCGTTAACCTAAAGGTTTCAAAACAACATTTACATCTAACGACTAACGATGACTTAACGACTCAGTTAAAATGTATATACATGTAGTGTTTTAATATGTATTCATACACTTTTGAAAGACTTTAAGACACTTATCAAAATACTTCTACTTAACAAAAATGCTTACAATTACATCCTCGTTCAGTTTCATCAACAATTCTACTCGTATGCACCCGTATTCGTACTCGTACAATACACAGCTTTTAGACGTATGTACTATTGGTATATACACTCCAATGATCAGCTCTTAGCAGCACATGTGAGTCACCTAACACATGTGGGAACTGTAACATCCCGCGTTTTTCCGTTAAATTTATTTTAACACCGTCTTTTTTTTTTAAATAATATCTTTCGTCATTTAATTTGGCATCTTTCGTTAACTAACGTTCATAATATCCTCGTTATTTAATTATAACGTCACCCGTTTACTCGAGCGTTTTAAATATTCGTTTGGTTATTTCCCGCACCCGCTTTGAAACTAGAGGGACCAAACTTGCAAAGAGGCCAAAGATTTGACTAGGTCAACTAGTCAAACCTTCAACCTCCTCCTCTCATTCATCTCTCTCTTTCTCCTTTTGATACTTCCAAATCCTCTCAACTTTCTAACATAAATTCATCATCTAAATCCGGATTAGGGAGCTAGCAACCAAATAAATTACATATTCTTGATCCTCTCATCATCCTCTTCGATTTGATGCTAACTACTTCGATTTTGGGTAACATTTCTAAAACACTAGATTTCTTTAAATTTGTGTTCTTGACTTAAAAGTGTGTTAATTAGTGTCTATGGCTCATTGTGATGTCGTGTATGTAATTTGTATGCTCGATTTGTTGTTTTTGGTGTAACTAGCTTGAATATGAAAATTGCTTGCTTAATCTTTGATTTTGGATGATTAAAAGTTGTTTAATTGTTAAAGTTCATGTATTAAATGTGTTAGTAGCATCATTAGCTTCAAATTGATGTGTAGGTTGATTAAGAAAACTTCAAAAACATGATTATTGATTTTGAGATGTTTGACTAGGGTTTGATAGTTCTTGACATGAATTTTTGGATGCTTGAATGTCATGGAATGTTAATTGTTAGTGTTTAGTAGTAATGTATGCTTCATTACCTTCAAAACGGCATATCATATGTGTGAATTGGTTTCCCGAAACTAAAAATGCAATTGATGAACTTGAAACTTTGAAAATGGACTTTTATTGTTCGCTTGATGAGTTTTCGGCTATTGTAAATGATGTTATTGTTGGACCATAAGTGCTTAGTTGTATTCCTCGTCAAAATACCTTTCCAACGATATATGATAGGCATTATAAGTGTTTGCGGGTCAAGAGTTGGGTTGGAAAAGGTTTTGGTTCGTGCATACTTTGAAAAACTGACCAGAATTCTCTGCCCAGATGGTGGCGCGGCGCGCCCCATCCCCGCGCGGCGCGCGGATTGGCCTGGTCAGATTCTGACCTCTTTGTCCCATTTCACGTGAAATGTTTGACTAGCTACCGACCTCCGATTCACATGAAACTTGTTCTAATATACTTGTATATGAATAATTAGCATAGAAAAATAGTCCGGGACCCGACCCGAACATGTTGACTTTTTCGTTGACTTTGACCCGACCAAGTTTGACTTTTTGTCAAACTTAACCAATTAATTATGCAATCTTTCTAACATGATTCCATACTTGTATCTTGCATGAAACTTGACAATTTTCTTCACATGCTACATAATCGAGTCGTGTCGAGCCATAGGACTAATTGAACAACTTTGACCCTTCGTGACTATCGTTATTGATACAACCTACTTGTTTAGGTCGAGATTAGCTTTGTCTTTGCACGCGTTTACTCGTTGAAGTACTTTATTGACTCTTGCGCTCAAGGTGAGATCATAGTCCCACTTTTACTCTTTTTGAACTTATATTTGGGATGAGAAAACATAAACGATTCTTTTGAATTAAGTGAACACAAGAACGGGAAAACAAACATTCTACATACGAGTTTAGAACAAAAATCCTCAATTCGATTATCATTAGTTACACTTGACGGGTGTAAGCGAGAACTTATGTTATATGGCCATATGGGTTGACAACCCTCATCTTTGACGGTTCGCTACTGTCTACGGATGAAATATATTTTCGAGAATCAGTGTTTGTTCTAGCACTATGGATGGGGTATACAATGGATGGAATGTTAAGCTTTGATAATTGGGTGCTCGTGAATATTAACTTTTAGAATGTATTACTATTATTTCAACTTTGCAAACCTTGTGGTTCGACTTACTTACTTTCACTCACTTACTTACTTAAACCTATGATTTCACCAACGTTTTCGTTGACAGATTTCTATGTTTTTCTCAGGTCTTGCACGATATGTGATACATGCTTCCGCTCATTATTTGATACTTACATTGGATGTCGAGTATACATGCATTTCATGGAGCGTCTTATGACTTTACTTTAAACCGTGTCGCCTAGATTTCATTTGTACTTATAACCTTGTAACTTAACTTTTGGTTGAACAATTCTTTTAAACTTTGGAAACAATCTTTATGTTGAAATGAAGGCGACATATTTTGGTCAAACGTTGTCATAAAGACTTATGACCAGGTAATGGGACCCATGTAGATGACGCCGTCACTTGACGATTTGTCGGGGTCGTTACAGGAACCATCATTTGGCAACTAGCATGAAATATCTCATAAAATTACAAAAATATTAGTAATCATTCATGACTTATTTACATGTAAACAAAATTACACATCCTTTATATCTAATCCATATACCAACGACCAAAAACACCTACAAAAACTTTAATTCTTCAATTTTCTTCATCTAATTGATCTCTCTCAAGTTCTATCTTCAAGTTCTAAGTGTTCTTCATAAATTCTATAAGTTCTAGTTTCATAAAATCAAGAATACTTCCAAGTTTGCTAGCTTACTTCCAATCTTGTAAAGTGATCATCCAACCTCAAGAAATCTTTCTTATTTACAGTAAGATATCTTTCTAATACAAGGTAATACTCATATTCAAACTTTGGTTCAATTTCTATAACTATAACAATCTTATTTTGAGTGATGATCTTACTTGAACTTGTTTTCGTGTCATGATTCTGCTTTAAGAACTTTCAAGCCATCCAAGGATCTTTTGAAGCTAGATCCATTTGTCTCTTTTCCAGTAGGTTTATCCACAAAACTTGAGGTAGTAATGATGTTCATAAAATCATTCGATTCATACATATAAAGCTATCTTATTCGAAGGTTTAAACTTGAAAAAACTAGAACATAATTTAGTTAATTCTAAATTTGTTCGAAAACAAAAGTTAATCCTTCTAACTTGACTTTTAAAATCAACTAAACACATGTTCTATATCTATATGATATGCTAACTTAATGATTTAAAACCTGAAAACATGAAAAACACCGTAAAATCGGACATACGCCGTCGTAGTAACACCGCGGGCTGTTTTGGGTTTGATAATTAAAAACTATGATAAACTTTGATTTAAAAGTTGTTCTTCTGGGAAAATGATTTTCTTATAAACATGAAACTATATCCAAAAATCATGGTTAAACTCAAAGTGGAAGTATGTTTTTCAAAATGGTCATCAAGACGTCGTTCTTTCGACTGAAATGACTACCTCTTACAAAAACGACTTGTAACTTATATTTCCGAATATAAACCTATACTTTTTCTGTTTAGATTCATAAAATAGAGTTCAATATGAAACAATAGCAATTTGATTCACTCAAAACGGATTTAAAACGAAGAAGTTATGGGTAAAACAAGATTGGATATTTTTTTATTGTTGTAGCTACGGGAAATATTGTAACAATTCTATACAAATTATATCCTAGCTAACTTATATTGTATTATACATGTATTCTAATATATTATGTAATCTTGGGATACCATAGACACGTATGCAAATGTTTTGACATATCATATCGACCCATGTATATATATTATTTGGAACAACCATAGACACTCTATATGCAGTAATGTTGGAGTTAGCTATACGAGGTTGAGGTTGATTCCAAAAATATATATACTTTGAGTTGTGATCTAGCCTGAGACATGTATACACTGGGTCGTGGATTGATTCAAGATAATATATATCGATTTATTTCTGTACATCTAATTGTGGACAACTAGTTGTAGGTTACTAACGAGGACAGCTGACTTAATAAACTTAAAACATTAAAACGTATTAAAAATGTTGTAAATATATTTTGAACATACTTTGATATATATGTACATATTTGTTATAGGTTCGTGAATCGACCAGTGGCCAAGTCTTACTTCCCGACGAAGTAAAAATCTGTGAAAGTGAGTTTCATTTGCCTTTTTACCCTTTATATTTTTGAGCTGAGAATACATGCGCAATTTTTATAAATGTTTTACGAAATAGACACAAGTAATCGAAACTACATTATATGGTTGAATAATCGAAGCCGAATATGCCCCTTTTACTTGGTAACCTAAGAATTAGTAAACCAGTCTACTAATTGACGCGAATCCTAAAGATAGATCTATTGGGCCTAACGAACCCCATCCAAAGTACCGGATGCTTTAGTACTTCGAATTCGTTTTTATCATGTTCGAAGGATTTTCCGGAATGATAGGGGATATTCTTATATGCATCTTGTTAATGTCGGTTACCAGGTGTTCACCATATGAATGAATTTTATCTCTATGTATGGGATGTATATTGAAATATGAAATCTTGTGGTCTATTATTATGATGTGATAATATATAGGTTAAACCTATAACTCACCAACATTTTTGTTGACGTTTTAAGCATGTTTATTCTCAGGTGATTATTAAGAGCTTCCGCTGTTGCATACTAATATAAGGACAAGATTTGGAGTCCATGCTTGTATGATATTATGTAAAAACTGCATTCAAGAAACTTATTTTTGATGTAATCTATTCTTATTGTAAACCATTATGTAATGGTCGTGTGTAAACGGTATATTTTAGATTATCATTATTTGATAATCTACGTAATGCTTTTTAAATCTTTATAGATAAAATAAGGGTTATGGTTGTTTTAAAAATGAATGCAGTCTTTGAAAAACGTCTCATATAGAGGTCAAAACCTCGCTGCGAAATCAACTAATATGGAACATTTATAATCAATATGAACGGGACATTTCACGTTTCACGGGCAAGGGCCACTGCTTCAGCATTTACGACCACCTGATTCATATGTTTTAATAGCAGTATTTAGAGCACCTGATTCGTTTAGTCCCATGAGAATACCTATTAATGCGTATGCTACGGCTCCTCGACAGTACACATTTTAGTACACCTGCAAATGTTTACTTCCATACAGTTAGGAGCTGAGTTCAGTCATAGCCTGATTACAAAAATGTACTGTAACAAAAAAGAGTGCTTATATTGTAGGACCTACTAAAAAAGAGTTCTTACTAGGGTCGAAATGGAACTTGTTGATCTTTTCTAGTGTGATGTTGAATGCTATTCCAGGACCTATGTTATTTGCGACCGATCACCAAGTCATCTAAAGATGCAAGTATGATATATTATTAGTACTAGTTTAATACTCGCGAATTCGCGGATTTACAAATGAAAATTTGTTGTAGACAGTAGACGAGTAATACAATTGAAGAACAATGTGTATCGTTTATTTAATTTACGCAGTTAATGTTAAATTGATGATGAATCAAAATCGTCTCACATATTTCTTGTAGTGTTCCGGTTAATCTTTTCATTTCTCTTGTTTCTTGCAAGAAATTGCACATTAGTTGCACAAACCATGTTAGAATTTATTCTCAACAAACTCAATATTTTTCAAGCATTGCAACTCCCTACATATTTAAAGCCTCTACATATGTAATTATGTAAATCATCACATGCATTTTATATTCCCTTTTCACTCAAAACTACTCCAGAGAGACATCATGAGTCAAATCGACACATATAAGAGGTAGTATTGTTATTCTACTAAAAAAAGCTCGTTAAAAGGGATCACTGTAAATTTATTAGAGTTTGTTTTACGAGTTAAATAACCATATAAATAACTAAAATTAAGAAATTAACCTTATATGTCAAAACCAAATAACCCTCGATGACTTTCTATAATTAGTTTCACATTGTTAATTTCTTTACGCACTCTTTGTTTTTTATTTTTATTAAGTTCCGTTGTCTGAATTAACTTATGATGTGTGTAACGAATAGGTGATAGAATAAATAGTTATTGTTTGTTTTATATGCTAAATAATTTAAATTACAAATTTAACTCCGTACATACGAAAATTTTAAGCAATTATGTTAGCAGTTTTGAAAGATTATAGGTGAATATGAAGAAGAAAAAAAAAGGTGAATATGAAAATTCAAATGGACTTGATGTATAAAATTAGATAAGTTGTATGGTGTTTGTTAAGTTCTGAACAAACGGCTACTTAAGTCAAAACAAACATGGTAGTGTGTATAATTTTTTAATGTTTATGATTTATATTCACATTCGAATATTTTCATTAATGTTAACCGTTACACCATATATACCTACTTACTTTTTTGTAGGACTTTCATTTAATCTTTCATTTAATAAGGGTGCTCTCAATGGTGAAGTTCCTCTCACCCTAGGACTAACCGCCACATCGCCACATCAGCACTTCTTTCTCATGACTAACTCATGACTAAACACTACTAACAATGACATACTTCCTCAAATAAATTGGAACCCACTATATGTGATGACCCGGAAATTTCTGACCAAATTTAAACTTAATCTTTGTATGATTAACATTTCCGACACGATAAGCAAAGTCTGTAAAACTGAATCTCAAAATTTTTGAACTACTTTCATATATTCAAATACCTTTCGGTTATTCTTGACGATTCGCGAACAATTATATGTATATAGATACATATATATATACTATAACTTGAAAACGTAACAATGTATTAATTGTTTGATACCGTACATTAAACTTATTGGTTTAAATATTTATTTGAATATATATGATAAGTTGGAATATTAATTATATGAATAACTTGCGACGTATATTTAAAACGTGTTTATAAATGTTGAAAATATATATTAACTTGGTCATAAAACGATTTGTTATTATATATATATTAACAAATAGCGAGACGATGATTTAAAAAAGTAAATGACCAAAATACTCTAAAGTTTAAGATGTACTTTGAGTGGTATAGTTTAGTGATAATTTAAGGCTATATTTTGACAAAGGTACGTGACACGAAACGTAAAATGCAAGTTTTCTCAGCGTACGAAAGAACATTTGAAAAATCGGAACCGGGACATAAGTCGAGTGATGACGTACGACTTATCAGAACAAAAATTACAAGTCAACTATGCATGTGAATTTAATATAATATATAATTAATTATATAAATTAAATATATTATATATATATATATAATATAAAATTATGTCGACAAACAAGAAGTTAAAAATTTGTGAGCTGTCCCAAGGTGCCATGCGATCGCATGGCTTTGAAGCACAAATCCCACGCGATCGCATGGGGTACTTTTTCAGAAAAGGTTCTATAAATTGCTCAGTTTTCACACTTCTTTCTCTAATATTACTCCGTATTTATTTTATTTTTTATTATTATTATTATTATTATTATTATTATTATTATTATTATTATTATTATTATTATTATTATTATTAAGATTAATATTATTATTAATCTTATTATTATTAATATTATTAATTAGTATTATACATAAAATACTACGACGAGGTTATGAGCGTGTCACTTTCAAAATGGTTTTCAAGCGGGATAGAGCTAAGGAAATTATGAGTTATTGCCAAGGAGGTTATGGGTAATGTTCGGGGGTATATTTGTGAATCAAACCTAGTGTTTATCATCTCCATTACGTCTACGTACTTTCCTACAATATTAAATCTCAATACTGATACGTAAGCACTCATATCTTATCTTTTATATATTAATTATGTATCCATGTCTAGTGCTCGAGTATATATATTTATATATGCTTGTATGCTAAATTTCGTCGTTAAACAGTTTATAATGAATCACTAATTAAATACATATATTACTGGTAAAATGTATATGATATACATGTTTTTGGAAAGCTGGCGAAAAATCAATAACTTTTCATTTAGATATCGAATAGTTTCGATGAACGGATTAAAAGATATGATCAACTGAATTATGATTGACGTTAATTGAAATTGCTTTTGAATCTGCAATTAAGATTTAAACAACTTGTTTACGAGATTGATAAACTGAACTTTTAAATATTACCAACTGAGTAAATGAATCCGTATATAAGGTACGTCTCGTTTGTTGAACTATTGTCAAAATTGACTTTTTGAAACAACATTGGATAACTTTTGTATGTCGATATCGAGCATTAGGATTGTGATACACTATGACCTGACCTAGCTTGATAGACATTTATTGACCAACATATGTTCTCTAGGTTGAGATCTACGATTATTTGATATTCCGAGTTTGAGTCACATTACGATGAACAACTTTATGTGCTGCTAAGGTGAGTTTCATTGCTCCCTTTTTAATTGCTTTTGCAATATATTTTTGGGCTGAGAATACATGCAATTTATTTTAAACGCAATGGATACAAGTACATACTTAATTCTACACTGAGTTTAAACCGAAAATCCCTTAGCTTTGGTAACTAGTAACTGCCAGTACATAGGATGTGGACTGGTGGGCGCGAATAACAGTATATGGATCCATAGGGCTTGACATCCCCGTCCGAGCTAGACCGCTAGCCTTTTAACGGACGTGTGTTATTTGAGTTTAGGACACGTTGGTTTGCGTGTATTAAAACGAATGGGGTATTTATCATTATAACGTTAAAGCTTAGTTACCAGGGTGCTCTGTTACGTAGAATCTATTGACAAACTTTTGATAAACATTTCTGGATGAACAACTGAAATCTTGTGATCCACTTTTATATACAGATTATGCGAAACACTAAAACTATGAACTCACCAACCTTTGTGTTGACACTTGTTAGCATGTTTATTCTCAGGTTTCCTAGAAGTCTTTCGCTGTTTGCTTATATGTTAGACAAGCTATGTGCATGGAGTCGTACATGGCATATTTTTCAAGGAAACGTTGCATTCACCAAATCATCACCATGTATCTTCTTTGACTGCATTGTCAACGGAAGTACTATTGTAAACTATTATTTACAGTGATTGTCTATATGTAGAAATCATCAGATGTCGAAAACCTTTGATTTAAATATTCATTTATGGTGTGCCTTTTTAAAAGAATGCAATGTTTACAAAACGTATCATATAGAGGTCAAATACCTCGCAATGAAATCGATGAATGACGTGTTCGTCCATATGGATTTGGAGCGATCGTCACAGTTGGTATCAGAGCGTTGGTCCTAGCGAACCAGGTCTTGCATGAGTGTGTCTAACTGATAGTTGTTAAGATGCATTAGTAAGTATGGACTTCGATCGTGTCTGCATGTTAAAAGTTTTGCTTATCATTTCTTGTCGGAAATTACATGCTTATCATTCTTAAGTCTAGATACGTTTTACTGCATTGATTGCATGAATAGTGTATAGACAAAATTCATATCTTAGCGTATCTGTTACTGTAAACTTTTCCTGACATCTTCCAAAAATTTCTCCGTGATTTATAGAATTTGGTATTATATATACATATGTAAATTATGTATTGAAGAATACCAAACTAAATTCTATAATCTAATTCATATCAAAAATCATCTCCCTAGTTATACAAGATGGATCCCGTATCTAGTTCAAATTCCTTAAACTCTTACAGCTATTCCGATATGGATATTCACCTGAATTCCGAAGACAGTGTAACCGGAATGGATCAACCAATTAGCCATCATCTATTCTGGATGAATTGGGGATGGGTTCGTAATCTACTTAATCATTGGAGACAAGAAGAAGGCGATTCCTTCCATCCACCACATTCACCTCTTGGTGAAGAACCTGAAGCACTTACCGGCGAACCCGTTCGTAACACCATTTTTACCCTCATTTCCAGAACAGCTCGCAACGACTACGTAATATCCAATATTCTAAATCTTATTCATCCGCTTGTCCGAACCACCAATCATCCCAGTATAATAGAAGAAGTCAACGAGCTTCGTGCTCGGGTAGTGGCTTTGGAGAATATGGTGCAAGAATTACAAACACCAGCAGCAGCACCAGCAGCATAACCAGTACCACCATCATCAACACCAACAGTATCATTACCACCACCAATAACAACATCCCCATCACACGCCTCAACATCACAATCTGTACCTCGGATATCAACATCATACTCACCATAGATACCAAGGGGTACCAACAACAATAAATAATGAAGTATTGATTTCATTAGTGAAATACTCCGCGAAGATTATGTAATCTCTAATGTTTTAGAGATTAATCATTTCTATGTCAAGCCGAAAATCAAATGAGCTTAATATGATATTAACTCATTAAAGTTGTATTACATCTGAAGAAAATATACATACATATATTTTCATAAAGACGAGAATAAAAATTCTTTTATACAAAGTATTAATTGTGAAATCTTTAACGGGTAGGTAATACCCGGAAAATATTTAAGTTCGCAATTAATATGTTACACTGTACATTCTTCAACTTTGATTCAAAAATCATTAACTATACTCACTATCTTCACAGTGATACACAGTTATTTCATACAAATTCAATTACATATTCTGATATTGACGGATCAGAATCCAAGTCATAACTCTGAACCGGTGATGTCATTCTTAGATCTTAACATCTTTCAAAACTATACTTTGACTTCAAAACCGTGCAAGATCCTTTAGCGTTGTTTTTACCGAAAATAATCTTGCAATCTTTTTTCAAAGTATTCAGTTTTACTATACTTCTAACCAGTCAACCTCGACTTTTCAGATTAGCCTTATTATAACCTTGACATATACGTTTTTGTTACTGGGGAACCTTTCATGTTCCACCACATTAGCAGTAAATTTACCAACAACTTCATTTATCCTTGATCTTTCGAAAAATCCTTATACTCATTGAAACCCTATCATGTACTCATCCACATCTTGTAACGATAATTGCCATACCAACTTCCGGGAATTAGCAATCAGTATTTCGAATTTCGCAGCAATTCTACGCCAACAGTTATATATAAACATATAATGTCTATCTCCTAGACTTACAGACTTCGAATGTGAAGTTTCTGAAAAACACCCTAAACTATGAACTAGTTCTCTGAAATTGGAACAATGCTGATGAAGCAGCAAAAAAACTGTAAACTACCTTAACAGTCAAAAGTTTGATGATAAAGAATGGTAAGGTGGTAAAGCTGAGAAAAAGAGAAGATTTGGAACTGGAAAACGGACTGAACAGACCATGAAGGAGGCTGTGGACAAATCACAAGGACGAAATCTACCTTCAAAGGATCCAAATGATTCAGTGTCTGCTAAAATCATTAGCAAACACCTTACTCCTCATTCTAAACCTTCACAGACAGATTTTCCGCATCATCCTCTGATATTAGAAATTCTAAGATATCATCGTATCTTTCATTATAAATATCCTCGATATTTCTGGAGATATCTTCATAACTATTCTTATCTGAAATTATTCATCTCTTCGCGCTATCTGTATTACATCATAAAAGAAACTATTTTAGTTTCTAAATTCTGAAACCTTCAAGTTTAAAATATGAATGTTTTGAAGTAGTGTTGGGAACTGAAGCATGAATTAGTATAATATAATGACACTTGATCAACGTGATTATATTACAGTAAGTCATGCTGAGTTTCTAATGGAACGTGATAAAGGTTCACAGATCCCACCCTCATCATGAACCATGTTACATAACTCTTTCATTCTATATAATCTCTAAATATATCAAGAAAATATATTTCTTGATGATTCGGTCTTTTCCGGATATTCTGGTAATTTGATAAATCAAGATCGTGCCATTACAATTCCCTTCTTAGAACATTAACTATGTTCATCCAAAACTCCATACCTATGAATTCTGGACCATTATTCGCTTGACTTGAAGTCAGGAAGGAAAAATAAAAGCATGAAGCTTCGAAATATAATGGAGAATAAAAAGCCCGATAAAAACCCCAAAATTACAAACCGTGTATATCAATGCGTATAGCAATATAAAGACACTGGAGTATGAAAAACACTATACCCCCAAGGTAATAGTAGAAGAAAATAACCTCCTCTGGTGGCAGATGAAAAAGAAGAATGAAGGATACGATAGCCAAGAAAATATCAAGAATCAAAACTGGATTAAGCATTTTCAAAATCTATTAGGAAGTATGAAATAAGGAAGAAGTTTATAGGAGTGGTGAAAATAAATGAAACGGAAGAGGTCAATTTATAGTAAAATATCAGACATAGCAATCGAGGCAGATTACGCATTTAATTAAAGAAGATCTTAATCTCCTTAATTTCCGAAGAATCAAATCTTATTTAGATTATGAAGATTTTCTATTCCTTAAATTACGGAAATCAATCGTTAATATGTCAAGAGTTAAGACGAATCTCTATTCTTCATTTCACTCTTTTACGATAACTTCTCTCATACGCTTCGAATAATCGGATTATTTTATCCATATTATTCAACGGTGATAAAACTCTATTTATCAACACATATACGTCATGAAAACATTTTTATTGTTAGTCATGACGACCTCACTCAAATTTCGGGACGAAATTTCTTTAACGGGTAGGTACTGTGATGACCCGGAAATTTCTGACCAAATTTAAACTTAATCTTTGTATGATTAACATTTCCGACACGATAAGCAAAGTCTGTAAAACTGAATCTCAAAATTTTTGAACTACTTTCATATATTCAAATACCTTTCGGTTATTCTTGACGATTCGCGAACAATTATATGTATATAGATAGATATATATATACTATAACTTGAAAACGTAACAATGTATTAATTGTTTGATACCGTACATTAAACTTATTAGTTTAAATATTTATTTGAATATATATGATAAGTTGGAATATTAATTATATGAATAACTTGCGACGTATATTTAAAACGTGTTTATAAATGTTGAAAATATATATTAACTTGGTCATAAAACGATTTGTTATTATATATATATTAACAAATAGCGAGACGATGATTTATAAAAGTAAATGACCAAAATACTCGAAAGTTTAAGATATACTTTGAGTGGTATAGTTTAGGGATAATTTAAGGCTATATTTTGACAAAGGTACGTGACACGAAACGTAAAATGCAAGTTTTCTCAGCGTACGAAAGGACATTTGAAAAACCGGAACTGGGACATAAGTCGAGTGATGACATACGACTTATCAGAACAAAAATTACAAGTCAACTATGCATGTGAATTTAATATAATATATAATTAATTATATAAATTAAATATATTATATATATAATATAAAATTATGTAAGACCCAAATATTTATTGTACATAATGTATTTATGGTGTACGATGCGTGTATGAAGTTTACGTGTTGCTTCCTCGAACGCCGAAGGAAACTGGACGTTGTCTGAAGTGACAAGGTGTGTACGTATCCTTTCAACCCCAAATAAAGTTTGTGTTGATGTTCCAAAGCCTTACCATTGGAAAGGAAATCTTATCACGTTTCCAACGATATTTGATTCATCAAAAACGGAGCTACGGTCAAAAGTTATGGCCAAAACAAGTTTCTGAAAACTGACCTGAAGGTTGGAGCGGCGCTCCACCTTTCAGCGCGGCGCGCCGAACCCGTCTGATGCAATTTTCAGCCTTTTTAAAAGGTCTAAATGAGGGGTACTTTGGTCTTTTCACTTGGGGTCGGTTTGGGGTCATCAAAACTGATCCATTGATCAGTTTGGATCACATCTCACTCATCAAAAACTCCCATCCTCAAACCCTAGAGTGAGATTGAGTTCTTGTGAGAGAGAACTCCATTTGGAGAAGAAGGAGGTTGTTTCGGGTCAAACCTCAAGCATTAAAGTTGTTCTACTCGTCAACGGCATCATTTTGGCAGTATTGGTAAGTTCTAACTCCGAATTTCATTGTTGATTTTGCTATTCAAAGTTAGGGTTTGAACTTGATTTGTTGATAAACCCATTTAGACTCATGAAGTGGGTTTAGTGATGCTAGTAATCGGGTTTATTGTTAGTGTTGGTGGATTTTGGGTTGGCGAACAAATTGGCCTTGATTAGGACTTGTAATTGGGTTTAATCACTAGGTTTAGTGATTATGGAAGTGTTGGAACACTTTTAGGTGTGTTGGTTGACTAATTTTGACTTTGGGTCAAAATTAGGGTTTGGTGATGATTATGACCCAATTGTCGAATTAATAAGGTTTATAAACTTAAAATGGATTAGGTTGAAGCATAGAACCGAGTTAAATATGTTTTGGTGTCAAAACTTGCTAATGGCGTGATATTGACTTCTTATGGGTCAAATTAGGGTTTAAGTGTCATTTTGGGCAAGATAGGTATTTAACACCTATGATGGGGTTTAATTGGCGTATTAAGACCATTCTCACTTGTGTTAGTGATTATTGGTTAATTTTGGGCGCGGTTTGTACTTGGAAGTGCATTTGGGTCAAATTTTCACTAAGTGTCAAATTGGGTTGGTTTGTAAATCCAATCTAAGTGTGTTGTCGAATTTGTGATAATGGAATAGGTACTTTCCATTGACGAGTTGCAGATTATTCGGTAGCATTCTTCAAGGCGACAAGGTGAGTGTTAATATCCTATGTGCATATGTATGTGTAGGATGGGTGCGGGTCGGGTGAAGTGATTCTCGGCTATAGAGCTCACTTCACATATAGGTGGATTTGATGGACTTGTGTATGGGTTCAATTGGCACGGTTGTGCGTTTTAGTTGACCACCTTTGATGAGGTGCACACTTTGTGTGTACGTTATCACATGGGCGAGTGATGTGGATTATATAACCCCAATGACGAAGGGTTGATATTGTGAGTGGAATAATTATGCGTTCATGTATATGGCGTATTTATTTGTAAATGTTATGGTATGAACCACGTACCGATAGTACCATAACATGTGTGTGATGTGGATTGTGAGTGTGAACCACGTGCCGGTAGCACTATGATGATAATGATGTGAACCACGTGCCGGTAGCATCGTGTGTGAACCACGTGCCAGTAGCACTATAAAATGAGGCGTGAACCACGTACCGGTAGCGTCGAAGTGTGAACCATGTACCGGTAGCACTATAAACGTGTGAGACTCAAATGCGTATGGTGTGAACCACGTGCCGGTAGCACCATAGCGTTATGGTTAACCATATTGTTTTGTGATTGTATAGCATGTTATATATATATATATATATATTGTGATGAGTACATGCTAATGTGGTTTTGGGATGGTGTACGACTTGTTAGTATTTACGAGTATGTTGATATACTAATTGTATTACAAGTTCGTATGAGGTATTTGATATTTGTGTGGCGTGTCCATTTTATACATATATATGTATGTAGTATGTTATCATTCACTAAGCGTTAGCTTACCCTCTCGTTGTTGACTTTTTTATAGATTGCATGGATGTGGAGGCTCGGGTAAGCGGGGACTAGTAGACTCGCGTAGTTGCTTTAGAAGGCTTGCTTTTGGATTGATTAGGATTGGGTAGTGTATCCCCAATCGCCATGCTCGACCTTTATTTTGTATTTCAAATCATGTGGTTGAAAACTTGTATTTTCGTACGAAAGTCGTAAAACGGCCGATGTGGGCCCGGTCTTCGTAAAACTAATTTTATTAATGGAACGTGTTAGTTCTACATATATTAATGTATGGTTAAAAGCGTTTTGTCTAAATACGTCGGGAAGTGGTCAAACATTTTCGCATTTCATGACTTTTTGGACAGGCCACTTTGGCGCGCCGCGCCATGTGCTGTACCAGCAAAATATTATTTTTTTCTGCTTTATTGGTTGGTTAACGGGTGGGTTGTTACAAGTGGTATCATAGCATGGTCTAAGGGATTTAGGTGACTTGAGATAGGTGCCTAGACTTAGACTTTTGTGTGTGCTTAATTGTTGCGGGACTTGTAGGATTACGGGTCGGAATGGGTTTAGTTAGTGCCTTGTTTATAGATTGACTAACGTGTATATTAGTAATGCGAATATTATTAATATATTATTGTGATGTGATAATAATTCTCGCGTGTGTTTATATCGCGTAGGATTTTGTTTGTGCTTTGTTTATGTTGCGGTTGCATATATCATCGAGCGAGGCGATCGTTGTACTAACGAGCCGATACAGCGTGTATGCGTAATAAGGACTTGCAAACCTTATTACGGGTGCAAATCGTGTCTAGCAAGTGATGTACGACGAGTGTTTAGCAAGATGGGACGGTGTTGTGCGTGTGGTTTATACGTTCGTGATCTAATCGTTTGCATTCCTTAGAATAAAAACGGAAGATGGATGCGGAACGAGTGAGCCTATTCACGAAGGGAAGGATGAGTTAACGTTAAAGATTGAGGATGTGTTTGAACGATATGTCTCGATTTTCACCGGCAGAGTTAGAGAAGTAACCAAGGAGTTGGTCAAAGGACAAATGACGAAAGTGGTCAGAGACCAAGTGACTAAAGTTGTAAAGGAAGAGTTTGAAAAGAGGTTTCCCAAACCTCGAGGTAGCGATGATGAAGATGTACTTGCAAGGTTAGGATTACACGATGCTCATGGTAAGAGGGCACGAAGTACGCCTGAAGGCGTCGGGAATGTGAAGAAGAAGAGTAAGAAGGGTTACAAGCTTACGTGCTTTAAGTGTGGGGAACGGGGTCATTTGGCACAAGATTGTACGGTAGTGCCTTTAGGCTCAATCAGGTGTTTCATTTGCCGGATGGAGGGACACCGGAAGTCAGAGTGTTCCGAATCGCATGACGATCGGGTTAGGAGGTTAGAGCGTGAATATATGATGGGAAGTGGAGCACGGAAGCCCAACATCGCTACATCAGGTACTTTTAGTACGAAATCATATGTCATTCGTTTGTAATAACATGCGGTATGTGCGTAAGTCTTAGCTAAACTTTAATCTCCGTTGGAGATAATTTGTAGCAAGCGGGCGGTTTACGTTTATGGTTCCGGTTTGCTCTCAGCAGAGCGTATAAGTGGTGTGTTGTGCCTTGACTCTATGGTGTGAATCCTTGGGTGCTTAGGCATTTTGGTTGGTATCGGGTTGTTTATCTCGTTCAAGTGAGACCCTTAAGGTCTCAATTGTGTTGTGCATGTTATTGATATGGGTGACGTTCCTAATGGAAGTACCCTATGGTGATTTTGGATTGTCGGGCGAAGGGCGTAAGACTTGGCGTAACCAAGCATTCCTTAGTATTTGGGAAATGTCTCTACCAAGCCATGGAAATGAGTTTTGGTGTTCGGATGTTAGAGCGTGTTCGCTCTCGTGTTGAAGTTGATGAACCATGAGGTTCGACGGGTGGGATGAAACCCGAGAAATCGAGTGTTTTGGATCTCGATGTATGTTGGTAAAGGATTCTACGTGACGCGACATTAGGTGCCTCTTTTATACCTACTAGAGTGGTGTTCGACTCCGATTGTGTCGCGGTTATTGTACTTAGGGTACCGAAGTGAAACCCTTAGGTTCATGAGTGATCGGGTGAAATTCGACAAACTAAAGCAATTGGATGATTGCGAGTGTATAGTTCGTGTAATTTGTGGTACACTTCTCGTTTGAAATGTTCAAGGATAGGTTAGGATCCTTGGTATGCTCAAAGTTGGAGCAAGACATGGTGATGGGCCGTGCGAACCCAATTATTGGTAAAGTCTACCTTTGGTAGCATTGTACGGGTGTACGAGATGCGGTTATGGAATGTAATTCCAAGTGGAGGAGTTACACTCCCGCACGAGGAAGTTTTAGTGTGAGATTTCGGATAATGTTCTAGTAAACCGAAACTTGTGTCGGGACCTAGATTTGGTCGATTGTGGTAGAGTACAATTTCGGTTAAATTGTACTTATGATTTTGGATTTGAATTATCACCAAGGTGGTAATGTGGTAAATATCGTTGAGAGATAATGGACGTGTTTGGCAAGCAAGGTGAAATCTCTCGGTTAAGGGATGTGTGTGTCGGATTCTCTTTTAGAGAATTATTGTTTTGTACCTATGTTTGATATAGGTGGTTCTTGCTCGATTGTGTGGATGGTTAGTGGTATCCGTTAGGGTTCACTATAGTGTAACAGAGTGCGATGTTGCACTACTCGTTGTTCGAGGCCAAAAGTACGTATGTGATTGGTGAAGCATGACCTTCGGGGTCCGCTGACTTCATCATAGTATTTTTGATTGGTGGAGCATGACCTTCGGGGTCCGCTGACTTCATCCGGTGTTGAGTGATCTATTGGTTGTTTTATACACCGATGGTGGGATCGTGAGGACCATGTTGTGTGAGTAGTGATTGCGATAGCCGTGTTTCGCTCACGTGTTGTTACGGGTGTGACAATAGTCGATTTTGGACACCTTAGGATTAGCGTTGCCATAGTCGTTTTGGGCGCTTTTGGTTTTAGTCATTGCTTATGATGTTAGGATAGTGGCGTATTGGTTGTATTGCGCACTACAAAGGATGTTTAGTGGTAAGAGTAATCTGTGAGGATTCATGTGGTTCGATCTTCAACGTTCGGATTGTTGACTTTAGGTTGAGACTTGGTCACTTTTAGCGTTGTCCGTGGTAAAGGTACGCTAAGGAATTTATATCTCGGTACGAGGTTGGTTGAGTTTTTCCCGATATGGGAAATTGAGCAGGTTTTAGTGCTCGGATTGTGGTTTTGATAAATCACGGTTGACGATTTTAGTTGTTAAAAGTGATCCATTGGGAAGAATTGTGTAGGAAAGTTCGTATTGGGACTTGAGTGAGGATCGTTGAGTAGGTCCGGATTGGTTAAGTGGAGAAGATCACGAGGACGTGATCGAGTTTAAGTGGGGGAGAGTTGTAAGACCCAAATATTTATTGTACATAATGTATTTATGGTGTACGATGCGTGTATGAAGTTTACGTGTTGCTTGCTCGAACACCGAAGGAAACTGGACGTTGTCTGAAGTGACAAGGTGTGTACGTATCCTTTCAACCCCAAATAAAGTTTGTGTTGATGTTCCAAAGCCTTACCATTGGAAAGGAAATCTTATCCCGTTTCCAACGATATTTGATTCATCGAAAACGGAGCTACGGTCAAAAAGTTATGGCCAAAACAAGTTTCTGAAAACTGACCTGAAGGTTGGAGCGGCGCTCCACCTTTCGGCGTGGCGCGCCGAACCCGTCTGATGCAATTTTCAGCCTTTTTAAAAGGTCTAAATGAGGGGTACTTTGGTCTTTTCACTTGGGGTCGGTTTGGGGTCATCAAAACTGATCCATTGATCAGTTTGGATCACATCTCACTCATCAAACACTCCCATCCTCAAACCCTAGAGTGAGATTGAGTTCTAGTGAGAGAGAACTCCATTTGGAGAAGAAGGAGGTTGTTTCGGGTCAAACCTCAAGCATTAAAGTTGTTCTACTCGTCAACGGCATCATTTTGGTGGTATTGGTAAGTTCTAACTCCGAATTTCATTGTTGATTTTGCTATTCAAAGTTAGGGTTTGAACTTGATTTGTTGATAAACCCATTTAGACTCATGAAGTGGGTTTAGTGATGCTAGTAATCGGGTTTATTGTTAGTGTTGGTGGATTTTGGGTTGGCGAACAAATTGGCCTTGATTAGGACTTGTAATTGGGTTTAATCACTAGGTTTAGTGATTATGGAAGTGTTGGAACACTTTTAGGTGTGTTGGTTGACTAATTTTGACTTTGGGTCAAAATTAGGGTTTGGTGATGATTATGACCCAATTGTCGAATTAATAAGGTTTATAAACTTAAAATGGATTAGGTTGAAGCATAGAACCGAGTTAAATATGTTTTGGTGTCAAAACTTGCTAATGGCGTGATATTGACTTCTTATGGGTCAAATTAGGGTTTAAGTGTCATTTTGGGCAAGATAGGTATTTAACACCTATGATGGGGTTTAATTGGCGTATTAAGACCATTCTCACTTGTGTTAGTGATTATTGGTTAATTTTAGGCGCGGTTTGTACTTGGAAGTGCATTTGGGTCAAATTTGCACTAAGTGTCAAATTGGGTTGGTTTGTAAATCCAATCTAAGTGTGTTGTTGAATTTGTGATAATGGAATAGGTACTTTCCATTGACGAGTTGCAGATTATTCGGTAGCATTCTTCAAGGCGACAAGGTGAGTGTTAATATCCTATGTGCATATGTATGTGTAGGATGGGTGCGGGTCGGGTGAAGTGATTCTCGGCTATAGAGCTCACTTCACATATAGGTGGATTTGATGGACTTGTGTATGGGTCCAATTGGCACGGTTGTGCGTTTTGGTTGACCACCTTTGATGAGGTGCACACTTTGTGTGTACGTTATCACATGGGCGAGTGATGTGGATTATATAACCCCAAAGGCGAAGGGTTGATATTGTGAGTGGAATAATTATGCGTTCATGCATATGGCGTATTTATTTGTAAATGTTATGGTATGAACCACGTGCCGGTAGTACCATAACATGTGTGTGATGTGGATTGTGAGTGTGAACCACGTGCCGGTAGCACTATGATGATAATGATGTGAACCACGTGCCGGTAGCATCGAGTGTGAACCACGTGCCGGTAGCACTATAAAATGAGGCGTGAACCACGTGCCGGTAGCGTTGAAGTGTGAACCATGGCCGGTAGCACTATAAACGAGTGAGACTCAAATGCGTATGGTGTGAACCACGTGCCGGTAGCACCATAGTGTTATGGTTAACCATATTGTGTTGTGATTGTATAGCATGTTATATATATATTGTGATGAGTACATGCTAATGTGGTTTTGGGATGGTGTACGACTTGTTAGTATTTACGAGTATGTTGATATACTAATTGTGTTACAAGTTCGTATGAGGTATTTGATATTTGTGTGGCGTGTCCATTTTATACATATATATGTATGTAGTATGTTATCATTCACTAAGCGTTAGCTTACCCTCTCGTTGTTGACTTTTTTATAGATTGCATGGATGCGGAGGCTCGGGTAAGCGGGGACTAGTGGACTCGCGTAGTTGCTTTAGAATGCTTGCTTTTGGATTGATTAGGATTGGGTAGCGTATCCCCAATCGCCATGCTCGACCTTTATTTTGTATTACAAATCATGTGGTTGAAAACTTGTATTTTCGTACGAAAGTCGTAAAACGGCCGATGTGGGCCCGGTCTTCGTAAAACTAATTTTATTAATGGAACGTGTTAGTTCTACATATATTAATGTATGGTTAAAAGCGTTTTGTCTAAATACGTCGGAAAGTGGTCAAACATTTTCGCATTTCATGACTTTTTGGACAGGCCACTTTGGCGCGCCGCGCCATGTGCTGTACCAGCAAAATATTTTTTTTTTCTGCGTTATTGGTTGGTTAACGGGTTGGGTTGTTACAAATTATGTCGACAAACAAGAAGTTAAAAATTTGTGAGCTGTCCCAGGGTGCCATGCGATCGCATGGCCTTGAAGCACAAATCCCATGCGATCGCATGGGGTACTTTTTCAGAAAAGGTTCTATAAATTGCTCAGTTTTCACACTTCTTTCTCTAATATTAGTCCGTATTTATTTTATTTATTATTATTATTATTATTATTATTATTATTATTATTATTATTATTATTATTATTATTATTATTAAGATTAATATTATTATTAATCTTATTATTATTAATATTATTATTATTAATTAGTATTATACATAAAATACTACGACGAGGTTATGAGCGTGTCACTTCAAAATGGTTTTCAAGCGGGATAGAGCTAAGGAAATTATGAGTTATTGCCAAGGAGGTTATGGGTAATATTCTGGGTATATTTGTGAATCAAACCTAGTGTTTATCATCTCCGTTACGTCTACGTACTTTCCTACAATATTGAATCTCAATACTGATAAGTAAGCACTCATATCTTATCTTTTATATATTAATTATGTATACATGTCTAGTGCTCGAGTATATATATTTATATATGCTTGTATGCTAAATTTCGTCGTTAAACAGTTTATAATGAATCACTAATTAAATACATATATTACTGGTAAAATGTATATGATATACATGTTTTTGGAAAGCTGGCGAAAAATCAATAACTTTTCATTTAGATATCGAATAGTTTCGATGAACGAATTAAAAGATATGATCAACTGAATTATGATTGACGTTAATTGAAATTGCTTTTGAATCTGCAATTAAGATTTAAACAACTTGTTTACGAGATTGATAAAGTGAACTTTTAAATATTACCAACCGAGTAAATGAATCCTTATATAAGGTACGTCTCGTTTGTTGAACTATTGTCAAAATTGACTTTTTGAAACAACATTGGATAACTTTTGTATGTCGATATCGAGCATTAGGATTGTGATACACTATGACCTGACCTAGCTTGATAGACATTTATTGACCAACATATGTTCTCTAGGTTGAGATCTACGATTATTTGATATTCCGAGTTTCGGTCACATTACGATGAACAACTTTATGTGCTGCTAAGGTGAGTTTCATTGCTCCCTTTTAAATACTTTTGCAATATATTTTTGGGCTGAGAATACATGCAATTTATTTTAAACGCAATGGATACAAGTACATACTTAATTCTACACTGAGTTTAAACCGAAAATCTCTTAGCTTTGGTAACTAGTAACTGCCAGTACATAGGATGTGGACTGGTGGGCGCGAATAACAGTATATGGATCCATAGGGCTTGACATCCCCGTCCGAGCTAGAGCGCTAGCCTTTTAACGGACGTGTGTTATTTAAGTTTAGGACACGGTGGTTTGCGTGTATTAAAACGAATGGGGTATTTATCATTATAACGTTAAAGCTTAGTTACCAGGGTGCTCTGTTACGTAGAATCTATTGACAAACTTTTGATAAACGTTTCTGGATGAAACAACTGAAATCTTGTGATCCACTTTTATATACAGATTATGCGAAACACTAAAACTATGAACTCACCAACCTTTGTGTTGACACTTGTTAGCATGTTTATTCTCAGGTTTCCTAGAAGTCTTCCGCTGTTTGCTTATATGTTAGACAAGCTATGTGCATGGAGTCGTACATGGCATATTTTCAAGGAAACGTTGCATTCACCAAATAATCACTATGTATCTTACTTTGACTGCATTGTCAACGGAAGTACTATTGTAAACTATTATTTACAGTGATTGTCTATATGTAGAAATCATCAGATGTCGAAAACCTTTGATTTAAATATTCATTTATGGTGTGCCTTTTCAAAAGAATGCAATGTTTACAAAACTTATCATATAGAGGTCAAATACCTCGCAATGAAATCGATGAATGACGTGTTCGTCCATATGAATTTGGAGCGATCGTCACACTATATTAATTAATTAATTAAATATACAATTAAAGAAGCAAAAGGTACCACACAATATAACATATTTATCCGTCCACAAATATGATTGAAATAGACGTGGATAAGGACTAAAGGCTGGAAGGCTGGACTATTTGCTGCCAATGGTGTCCTCGAGGACTAAGAGCACCAGGAGACGAGCTTTGAAACCGCCGTTACCATGATTTAACGGTGGGGACGGTGGCAAACACCACTTCGTCCCGCCGCTAAATCGACGTTAAATGCGTTTAACGGTGGCCACCGTTGCCTGTGTAACGCTGTATTTTTTTTCTTTTCTTTTATCTTCTTTATCTTCTTTCACTCCGTATTATTTTTATTTTTCAGCTTTTGATTTCTTTTTTTTCTTTTTTTTTTTTTTTTTTTTTTTGTTTGCAGGTGATTGATGATGGAGAAGGAGTTAGGTGAAGACAGAGGGAAGAAAGATGGAGAGAGGGAAGGTGGTATAAATTATGTCTTTTCTTTTTCCGTTTTTTATTTATTCAGTATTATTTGAGATTTTTATTTATTTATTTTTATTATTTGGGAAACTTACAGGGGTATTAAGCATTGTTTTTTTTTAAATTAATGTAATTTTTTTTATTAATGAAATTTAGTATTGCATTTATTTTTATATTTTTAATATATTATTAAACTAAATAATATTATTAAAAAAAGTGTTAAAAAAATAATTAAATAATGATTTAACACTGAGATTTAACACTGAATCATTTCCCCTGTTTTGGCCTCAGTGTTAAATTTAATACTGAGATTTAACACCGAACGACTCCCTGTGCTCTAAGAGGAGGACGACTTGAAAGGCATAACCGTTGGGAGCACTCTAATAATAATTTTGATTTCGTGCTAATCATTTTTAACAAATCAGTACCTCTTGCAGTCAAGAGTGTCATATAACAGACATATATATAGCTTGGCCCATCCAATGTAATTTCCATGGATCATTTTTTGCAGTGGCATTTTCATGACCCTGGTATGCATACAATGATTTGACCTAAATTGAAATAATTTACTCCGTACTATTTCGTAATTAACAATTGAATCGTGCAGCCATTCAATTTTCTGTTCATAATTAAAAAAAAAAAAAAAAAAAAAAATCAAACTTCTTTTATGCCATCCAAAAACTATTCCGCAAATGTTATAGTGAAAAATTTATCAACTCCTGAAATCAAGTCACATAATAATTTCGAAAGACCTAGATATCTTAATTATTATATAACATCAAATAAATAATTCACTTTTGAGCGAATGTATATGTCACATATGCATTTCATATTGTCTGTAATGTGGTCTATTCGCTAAGCCACATGGTAATAAATGACAATCACCAAAAATGTTTAGTGATAACTACATTAAGAATCAGTTCTAATTACCCTAAATATAATTTAAACATAGCTGTTGGATTTTATAAAACTCTTTGAATCATTATCTTCTCCTAAATCATACTACGTACAAATTTAGATTATTATCGCCGCAATAATATTCATTTATCAATTATGATATTAATATTTAATATACAAATTTAAAATACTAGTGCAGAGACCCGTGGATTCACGGGTTTTTAAAGGATTTTTTTTTAATGATACATTATATAATCAACATGCATATAAAGTAACGAAATTCATCAAGTTATATGAGATAGAAAACAACAATGTTTAACCAAATTGTTGAAAGAACGACAATTACAAAAAAAAATCTAAAAGCATAGTCTTAAAATTACAAAAACATGAACAAACAAAATGAAAAGCATGTTAAGAATTCATTACTCTTAAAAATCATCACATCTTCTTTGGAGTAGGAAGCTCATTACTGAAGTATTATTAGTACCTGTTTCAAGCTCACCCAATACATGTTTTTCTTTTAAATCTTTCACGAGTCTATTTAACTTCACTTTAAACAGCCTAAATAATACATTTGTGGTTGTACAATCAATGTATTATCTTATGTGTACAACTTACTAAAATGACTATTATAATGTCAAAAAATACTATAACCAAAACTACTCAATAAATCTACCATACCTATACCAAAACAAATCAAAAATGACCATTTGACTCATAAAAGTCAAAGTTACAAAAAACCTATAATCCTTCCACTGTCTTTGTCTCAAAAACTCCATGATCAAAATTTTCAATATATAATCACTATGTCGCGGAAACATCTTCAAACAATTACTAAATGCATACATTGTTTCAAATATATCCAAAGAAAAAACAGTTTGACCAATAATAGTCAAACTGCTAGACGATAAAGCCATATCCTTATTCAAATTACTCAAGAACTTTATATCCCTGAGCACCAATATCATCCTGAACCATTTTTTAGCCTTCAAAATTTGTAGATACCATATAATAACTGTTTAATCACCTCCTTACAAAGAAAGATCAGTTAATACCACCACTTTCTTTCATAAAGCTTCTTATTCCTATTTTACAAAATTAAGTATTCACACACCCATTACTCCATGACCTATTGTTCAAACTGTGGAGACACGATCCGTTTCACAAACAAAACCTATATGACCCACCCATCTAACCACCCATATTGTTATTAAGATTTAAGATCAATAAGAATAAAGAGACAGTGACCATAATAAACTTCCTGTATGACAATGATAAAAAAATAAGAATGTGAAACCACTTATTAAATCAATTAAGAACCTTATTAGACGTTGCGAGTTTTATCCAGAGTTGACTTTGATAGCGACCTTAAATATCCTGTAAAGATAGTCTAAAACACTAAAATCTATCTATGCATAAACTATTTGAAACAAACTAACACATAAACAAAATGCCATAAAAAATAAAGCCTCGTTTATGTTGAGTTCAAGCACACTTACATTAGCTCATGCGACTTCTTCCCGAAAATAAAGATAAATATATGAGGTCATGCTTGTTAAAACAATGATAGTCATCCATGTGGAGGACTGCAACACAAAATGAAACTATGAGCAACTCCAACAATGTGTATCACTTCACAAAATAACTTAAAAGCAGAAATATTGTAAACAAACATGATAAACTGAGATTTCAGATGAAGCATATTATTCTCAGTGAATAAAAACTGAGATAAAGATGAATTGCTAACATGCGTCATTAAGTAACAATAAGTTTATTCTCATCATGTAACCATATGTACAAACACAATTAAGACATATAGTCTACGAATTAGTTTAAGATATACTCCGTAAATCTTAGGGAACCTTAAGATAATATAAATGAATAAAAGCAAATCGTTAATTACTTCAAAAAAACATAAAGTGCCTATTTTGATACAGTTACATATTAACACGGAATAATATTTTTAGACATTTTTACCTGAACAAATTTATATGAGCTGATACCTAATCCGGTGTGCGTCCAAGTAAGCTCAAATGTCAAAAGAGACATTTTGTAGAAATTGACTCATATGAAGAGTAAGATAACATGACACTAAAATCTCATATGTGTGATGCAACACCAACACCAATCTTATTATGCACCTGTAAGAGGATCAAAATTGTTAGATATCTGATATGTTCATGCTAAAGACTGAAAACAAATATACATAATGCATATCTGATATGTAAGATTCTACATTTCCAATTCAACCCCATCTTTGCCTATAGTTTTATCAATTCACTTTGACATCATTTTTTGAAGAAAAAAAAAATTAACAACTAACTTTTTACTTTAAATTGTAATAACCAGATGTATAAGCATAATCACTAGTACCTTTATTTTAGAAATGTACATAGATTTAAATATTAAAGTTAACTGCACAGGCTCTTGATCTTTGCTGTTTTCTTAATCTCCACCATTAATTTCCTTGTAAACTACAATTGTACCTTGTAAATAAAAATAAAAATCTTAACATACCAAAACATAGACATACGTAAGAACCTTGTATCGATCACCATGCCCAATGGTACAACGAACATCTGTCTTCTGCAGATTTGCACATGTACAACAAATAACATTATTTTAGTATGGACCTGCGTTCAGTAGAATACATGAAATTTTAGAAGTGTGATTCCATAACAAAATAAATCAAACGAACGTCATGTTGAAATAAAGTTCAAATCACAAACAATCAATTCTTAATTTATTTAGGAATGTGTGATTGAATGACAATACAAAATAATTACCAACAAACTTCCAAAACAACACACTACATTACTTCTTAGAAATCACAATTCAAATAACAGTTTTCAACTTCAACAAAAACTCAACCAAGATGTCGTTTCCTTCACAAATCAACTGTAAAAAACAATACAAAATCGCTGAAATTAGCTAGTTTGAACATAAACATATACACCAATTTCATTCATGTAGTTTTTTATTGTTAAAATTAACGTAAAACCCTAACAATAATATGATTAGGTTCTGAAATTAAAATCATAAAATCAAAGTAAAACATAAAATCCCAAAATCAAAGTGAAAGAAACCAAAACCCAGTTATACTACCCTAAAGGTCCATCAAATTAGCAATCCAGGAGAAAGAACTAAGATCTAAAAAACCCATTTCAAAAACAATCAAAAAACGTTAACATATAACCATAATTAATAAAAAAAAAATCGAAATCAATTAAAAATTCATTCTAAAGCCAAAAATTACATCAAATGATAACAAAATATATGTAAAAACAATACAATATTAGCCATACCTTACACAAAAATCGATGCTTTATGCGGGTCTGTGTGAATTTTTTGTTGACTGGGGAATTTTTAAACAGGTGCAAGAGATCAAACTAAAACACCCAGATTGTTGCCATAGCTTACATATATTATTTGATGTAATCGCAAGAAATTGAGCCAGAAATCAAATCAGGATTGCAAGAATCTGAAGTCTTCAAGATTAGGGCTAATCTGTTTCGAAGATTAGGGCAAATTGCGAATGATCAAGAATCGCATATTATGATTTATGGGATACACTGATCAAGAATTTGTCTAGCAATCGTGGAAGAATGGTAGAAGATGGAAGAATGAAGAAGATGAAGAATTGGTTTTCCATGGCAATTTCCATGGCGATTTTAAGATGGATAGCGGTGGTGTTTTGATTTTGGGAATTTTTGAGGAGAAATGATTTGAATTAAAGTGTATAAGAGAAGAATAAGGGCGTACTTTTTTTATATCCGTATTTACTTCCTAAGAATTTTACTTCCTAAGAATTAATAATGATGTGGTAAATTTGAATTCGGTATTTAAATTTGAAATTTAAATAATTAATTGAAATATTTACTATAAAAAACGTCTTTTTTATTTTATTTTTATGCTAATTTTTTAATTAAAATTAATTAAGGGAGTGATGTCATCAAGTGGTGTTCATGATGTGCTATGTGTCCCTAAATTTTTTTTAACCTATAGTTTTAATTATAAAGTGATGTCATCTCCATGGCCTTTTCAAAGAATGTAATAGATAATAAAACAGCTATAAGGTGCTAATGGATCAACCGTCCCAGTCCAACCCATTTCAACCCGTTTATTTATTTATTTATTATAAATTATAAAACATATTAATTGGTGTAAGTCGGTGGCCAATAGGGACTCGCCACCTAGCCACTTTTACTGTTATACTGTAGCTTTTTTTTTTAACCCTATCGCTCTACTACAATCACTCCTACTGATTAAGTAGGTGGCCAATAGGGACCCGTCACCTACCCAATTTTACTGTTATAATGTAGTGTTTTTTTTAACCCTATCGCTCTAATACAATCACTCCTCCATATGGTTCTTGAAAATTAATTTACTGTTTGGATATTTGGGTGAAACATCTGTGATTTCTGAAAAATAAGCTGATTTGAGGTGTTTCAAAGTTTGGGGATTTGAGGTGTGTTTAAAGTATCTATTTTTGAACAACGGTTTTTATGTATTAAGAACTTTTCATAATTTTATGTCATTTTGTTGTATTATATGAACTGCATGTTGTTGAATATTATTATCATAGTCAAAGTTACACCAAGTTAATGTTAGCATGATTACTTAGTGTCGTTGAGAGTAAACTTAATTTATGGTGTTATTACCAAATGAATTAAGGATAGTTTGAAATGTTTGAGGGAGTTTTGAAGTGATTTTAGGGCTGATTGGAGTGCTGAATTACAGCAGTAACAGCAGGACTGCTTCTGGGCAGCCCATTTTTTGGACAGAAATAACCATCGTCTTTGAAAAATTGTAGTAAATCAACTGTAATCCCAATTAAGATGTGTCTTATATGATTGGAAAGCCTAGAGAGTCTAGCTTAATCAGAAATTTATTTCGAGATCCAATTCAGAGTTTAAGTTTGTCAAATAACTGAAACGGTAAATGTGTTTGGGTCATAATTGCTACTTATATTGAACTAGCTGTGTGAACTACTTGCATTTTACAGTTGGTTTTAATAAATGTTTATGAATGGATTAATATTTTTACTATACATTAACGGTGTTGATTGATCGTTTTTTCGTTGAGTCACAACTGGTTAATGTCAATGATATGTTTTTACTTGCAGTTATTTTATATCGAATTGCCTGTGTAAAAGACTTGCTTATTTGCATTAGTTTTTAATACATGTTTGTGACTGAATATGTTTTTATTTTATGATATTATAGGTGTAACTGATTTTTATCAAGACCTAGGCTATTGTGATAAGAGTTTGCAGCTACTGATTTGCAACGTTTTGGTTTGACGAGCAGACGAGATATATGATGTTACCACAACAGAACTGTCTGCTGCAACCAAAATGCCAACTCCAGGTATTAAACATTTAAACACTTTAGAAACCTAATTCACTAAATACGTGCTCTAACACAAATATATTTACTACACAGATGAAGCACTAACGAAAACGCCACCTGAAGAAGAACCAGTAAAAGCAACAAAGGAATCACCAAAAGAACCTCTAGAATCTTCCGCCAAATGCATTCCTCTTCACCGAACCATGTATACGTTTCAATCGGTATTTTTTGATGTTTTCCCGAGTTTTTGCGTTGAAGTGTAATTTCTAGCCTTATATTTCGTACTTAGTATTCTCTTTGCATGCTTCCTATTCTTTGCCTGGGTTACTAATTGTCGTTTTTTGTATAAGCGTTAGCACTCATATTGGTGGGTTGTGATCTAAATTGACTTAATTATACGAATAGTCACTGTGGTTTGTTAAATCTTGCAAGTTTAGTCACTAAGCTTTTTTTCTTGCAATTATAGTCACTAAGGTTTGAAAATCTTGCAAAAATAGTCACTCCGTGCAATAGACGTTAGTTTTGTCAGTCAAATGTCAGTCACGTGTTAGGCATGTGAGGGCATTTTAGGTATTTACCACTTCTTTTGTCACTTTCCCCTTTCCCTTCTTCATCTTCAAAACCCTAAATTTAGTTCCAAAATCCACCTAAGCATTCCACAATCATCCTGCTCATTCTCTAAAATCAAAACTATTCTTATTGCAAGTACATCACCGCTACAAGTTGATTTAGTAAATTTTACTACTACATTCGGTACAAAAAAAGGGTTCAGTTCTTGTTTTTATTTAAAACCCACTTCACTCAATCGATTGCATCAAAACCCACATGCGATAGTGTACCTTAATTCAGTCAATACTCAATTTCAATCTCCTGACCTATACGTTTACGTGTTTCAAATAATTTCAAACAAATAAATTATTCGATGATGGGATATGATAATCAAAGCCAGAGGCGGATCTAGAGTGTAAGGAGGGGGGGCGCCCGCCCCCGGTGGATTTCGAAATTTTAGTGTAAACATTTTGGATTTTTCGACTTTGCCCCCGGTGATTTTTTTTTTTTTGCCCCAAAACCTTTATATTTTGCCCCAAAACTTTCAAATTTTGTTCAAAATTCTCCAAATTTTGACCCAAAACCTTCAAATTTTACCCACAAATCTTCAAATTTTGCCTAAAAACTTCAATTTTTTTGCCCAAAAACCTCCATATTTTACTCAAAAAAATTGCTATGGTTTTAAAAAAAATTTCGCCCCCGGTGGGAAAAAATTCTGGATCCGCCACTGATCAAAGCAATGAAGAAGCCCGACTAAATACAACGATGATGGGATTTGATTATTAGTTATGGATCTCGTTTCTGGTGACGAACAACCTGCTCATATCAGTCGTTCTGGAGCTCGTTTCCGCCACCACCGATGTTCGTTCGACGACGGATTCTGCACCAACCTCGCCGGAGTTACCACAACGACAACTACTAGCCACCTAAATAGGGACTTTAAGATCGGAGATCAATTTCATAGTAATTCGATTTCAAGTTCTAAAATTTGCTAGATCCGAAACTTTTCGGAGTTGTCACCGCTGGTATTAAACTGCAGATCTGAAACAAGAGGTTTTAAAGAAAACTCAGATGCATCTCCAGCCATCTCCGTCCACCTCTGTCGTTGCTTCAGATGCATATATGGTCATGTCTAATTTTCTAAATCGCAACCCACTGGGGACGGCGGTGCCAGGTGTTGGGAATCGGAGCTCCGATTTGGATAAGCAGCAATCAACGGGAGTATCAGATGGTGGATTATGTATATGTGTATGTGTTTGGTTTATTCAAGTTTCTGGTTAGAAGTGTTGGATTTCATGTATGTGGGTGTGTTTGGTTTCATTTATGTGTTTGGTTTGAATCGAAGTAAAGCAGGTGTTTGGTTTCATTATGTCAATAAGGTTGTGTTTGGTTTGATTATGTGATATAAGGTTGAAATTAGAAAGGAACTGACGTAATTACCCATCACGTGATCAGCATATGATGTGTTTTAACGGACCAAGTTAACGTCAGTTAGCTTGAGTGATTAAACTTGTAACTTTTTGAAACCCCGGTGACTAAAGTATAGTGACTAAAGTTGCAAAATTTTACAAACCACGGTGACCATTCGTGTAGTTAAGTCATCTAAATTTTTTAATGTGTTGCTTGCACCAGCTGCCTATTTGAAATAATTTTAATCAATATATAATGATGATTTATAAAAAGAAGAAGAAAATTAACAATGAATGTGTTCGGTGAGGTTTCTGGTATCTTAGTTTTGTTTACAACGGTGTTTGACATCCTGGATTTATCAAGGGATTTTATCCTTTAAGATGTTATTACCAAAATCATTTCTGTCACAGGGTGACCAAGAACAGGAATCATCCAAAAGGAAGAAAATTTTAGCTCGCACAACAGAAATGAACTTCACCATGCTTTCGCTACCAACAATTACGACAATTATCTTTTGCACAACAATGCCTAACCATCAGTAGTGTTAAACCAAGTTCTAGAAATTGTATATCTTTTGCTCCTTTTTCGTAACTAATTTCTAGAAACTGTAAGAATCAATCTGTATTAATAATTGTATATCTTCTGCTCATCTTTTGCAACTATTAGTGGTGTTATATGTAAAAACACAGTATGTACAAATCTTGTACTAAATAACATGAAACAGTTTCATTTCGTAACCACGCAGCGTAGCGCGTTGGACCTCAAATCTAGTTTCATTTCAACATGTTTTTAATAACGACTTGCTACAACACGAATCTGTTTAAACTAATACATGACCTGCTCATCTTGTCACCTCTACTTATAAGCAAGTATCAATTGACACGCTCACAATACAAATGATTGTTCTACATGAGTACATGTCGCCTTTAAAATAACAGAGTAAATAGGGAAACTACTTGAATAAATAATCTATTTTTAGAGTGATAAACATAAACTAGACATATATACTGTAATAAAATGGTCAATTTGTTCAAATAATATAATAATTGTGTTTATGGTATATACAATATGCAATATACCGTCTTTGACTCTTTGGTCATCATACATAAGAGATCCTTGTTATTCCACTCAATGGCTTCAAAATTAGCCGAGAGATAGAGTGGATCAATGTAAGATTTAAGTCTACCCCTTTTATGTACTACTTATGTGGATAAATTTTTCTACTCCCTTGGGAACTTTTGACAAAGATCAAGAATTAAATGACTTCAAGTACATTTATGGGTCCAAAAGCTCAATAATTAAAATAATATATTATTATTGAAAGCAACTTGTTATTTTTCTTATACCATTTCTTCACTTTTTTTCCGTCACTTATGTGGCATCCCATGTGACACTAACTGACGCCCACTGACACAAATAACGGGACAACACTTTTGACGAAATATGGACGTCAGTTGTGGAACTAACTGAAAAAAGTGTCACTTTTTTTAAACCAATCAAATTTCACTAGATTATTTTATATATTATTAATTTATTTATTTTATCCCCAACTTCTAATCACATTTTATCACATCACCCACCACAAATTTAACACTCAAAAAAGAGAACCCCATTATTTACCTTCACTCCATGACCTTGCCACATCACCCAAAAAGTGTACCCACTGCCTATGATATCACAGCCACGGATAGAAATGGTATTATAATATGCATGTCTCTCTACGATCTTGAGTTTTCTTCCATATTCAGATTCATCATCTTGATGCTTCTGAAGTAGGGATGGCAATGGATCGGATATGGATCGGATGATGTCATATCCACATCCATATCCATTTAAGTTTTGCTCATCCATATCCATATCCATTTAATTTCATTTCATCCGTCCATATCCATATCCGATGGATTAAGCGGGTTAATGGATATCCGTTGGATATCAAATTAAATGTTAATCTAACGTCAATTTTATCATTTTAATATAGATTATAACACATGTAAATATTAAATCTTTATGTTTTTGATTTATTACACATATTTTGATTGTAATTTGTCGTCGATTGTGAATTTAATTGAGCAAAATACATTATTATATAAGTAAATATACGTTTAAACTAATCTAAATATGTAACTTTGAATATTGTTAGTAACAATTTAATAATTGTAAATATTGTTAGTAACAATTTAATAATTGTAACTATCACAACCATTATTTTCGTTAATAATTTAAGAATTTGTAGGTTATATGTATATCTATATCGATATGTAGATATATATGCATATATTTTAGTACGTATAAATGTATATATAGATGTATTTCGGGTGATAATGGATATATCCGTGGATGATAAACTGTCATCATATCCGATCCACGAAATATTTAGATTGTCCATATTCATATCCATATCCATTAATCGTCCATTTTACATCATCCATATCCATTATAAATGGATCGGATCGGGTGGATGTCTATGGATGGAACATCCATTGCCATCCCTATGAATCTGAAGTCATTTATTTTTGTAATCTTACAATCATCAAACACGTAGTTGTGATTGTAGTTAATTCTGGTGTGTATTTCATTGTGTACATTTACTAATCACTCAGTCTGAAGTTTATTTATATTCATAATAAATTTTGTTCTCATTTCTATTCACAAATCGTGACAAATTGTTGCGTGTTACAACACGAATTTATTTCAAGTGAGAATAATGCAGAGTATCACAAGTGTTTATATGCAGTAATGATTTAAAGTGACTATAGTAATAAGACCACTCACTACGCAGTGGTTGTCCTCCGTTTTTGCTACCCGTCCTGCACGTTCTGAACAAGCGCCTATAAGGAAAATCAAATCTCGACCACGTTTTAAAAACAGATCATCACTACTAATTTCAATAGGAAACTGTGAAACCAGTCAATCAATAGTCAATAGAAAACATTAAACTAAAACAATTGTAAAAGGTGATGTAAAATGAAGCTGAAAAACATAGTTGAAAGCTGAAACTCAAGGTCAAGTAGACATTACAAGTTTACAATACCGTATATGAAAGTAGCTTCTTATTCTAAGGCATGGAAAGATAATATGTTTTATAGCGTAAAAATTATTTATAGAAAAGAAAAGACACTCTTGAAGCCGAGAAATGAATCTGCTTCCTCCCTTGTTACAGCTGCTGTTGCCGGTGAACGGCATTGCTGGTTTGCTATACTTGGACTTGGATACTTGAGCTTTTTCAGTTCAGATTGCTGTGACTGTGAGCTTCTTTTTTCGGATCGAGGTTCCACAAATTCTGAATCTAAGATGATAAAAGTTGCGTCCTGAACAGCATTTGACTTTGCATCAACAAATGAGTCAGTATGAATCGCAAAACTAGTATTGGATGACATGGAGCGTAAGGTCTTGATTTCATCGACTCGAGGGAAGCTCTTAGCTTTCTTTCTTATATGTTCAAATATTGATTCTCCTTTTAATATGTTGGATGGTGTGTTTTCGTTTGCTGGTGGTTCATTTGATTCTTCTTCACATGAATTGGAACCTGATGCAGTCTGGTTTAGAAATTGTAGAGTATCATCTAGTGCCAGCTGTCGATCAAGTGTTCGCTTTCTTAAAAGACTTAACGTCTCCTCGGATGGTGGATATTCAGTAGTTGGGTTGGCTGGTAAAGACGGCAAACTTTTAGCCTTTTCACGTATGTGATCGAAAACGGTTCTTTCAGTAATGATCTTGCAATCGTCATCGTCGTTGTTGTTCTCAGCAACTACCTCACCTGTGTAAGCATCCATTAGCTTGATAAGAACTATACAAATACAAGTACAAGTACACATTAAAACAGAGTTGAACTTAATGATAAACTAAATTTTAAGGAGATAATCAGATCTCAAATAGTAAGCCTCGGAAGCATTCAAATATCAGAAGTTTACCTTCATCTGAATCTTCATCCAGGAGCTTAAAACTTGGTCTGACCACAGAAACGAAAAAAATTAATCAACACATGTATAGGTCGAAAAATGGGCAGGTTGGATAACATGTCAAAATGGTCACTTTTGTATGGGTCGGGTTAAGCCAGGAACTTTTTGTTCAAAATGTAATTTTAATTCTTTTCAGAAATAATTAGTGCTTCAAATATGATTCCAGAAACTATGAATTTTTAAAAAATGTACTTATTAAATAACATACTTTAAGATATTTTATGCAATCAATAATACTTTGGAAGACTTTCGAACCATGGAACCAATCTGACCAGTTTCTTTTATATTACTATCACTATTTATAGATCAAACATAACCCGAATCAATTATAAGACGAAAATGACATTGGAACATAAGAACATACACAGAAGCATCTTCATTTTTAGGATTTAACGACTTGTCTGGCCTGAGAGCTGGGACAGTAGGCGAATGATCGTTTTCAGGATCAATAACGCATACATCAGTTGGTTGAGGTAAGAAGACTTTTTTGGTTGCATGTTTATAATAGCTTTCTAGTTTATTATCTCGCATTAGTATAACCTTCTGGTGTATGTCAATCCCAACTGCACAAATATCACAACTAGAATAAGTAATAGCACAACTATCATTGAAATAAGAAATATTAGGAGTTGAATTAGAGCATAAAACTTCACCGTATTCTTCGAAAATCATATTTGCCTTAACAGTCAGCTTTCCTTGTAAAGGGCATGTAACTAGTACTGTTGCACTATATGGGCTGCACCCAAATAGAAATACAAATTTTTTTACAAAACAAAGATAAAAATAAAAATAATAGGTAAGAAAAGATCGGACAGAAACTACATAAATCGGATCTCTTCTAAACACTTTTCACAGTTTGATCAGCTTACACTATGTTTAGCAAGTCTAACAAGTAACTCGGGCTTGATATGTTACTCAACAGAAGGAAACATCTTTGTTACCTGGTAAATTCTTCCACTCTGCAAAAAACCATTTATTTTATGCTGTAAAATCACCTTGGTAATAAATTTTCTTAAATATATGAAGCATTGTCTAATACCAAAGCAATAGTAGTTTAAATTCCAGATTTATTACCTTATTTTCTCATGGAAAACTATCAGGTTATCTTCCCCTACAGCCACAACCTGTGAAAATTGGATGTTATGTAAAAGTTAATGTTTAACAAGCATCGTATTTACATGTTACATAGTAAATGGCGGATGGCCTGATTTGGAATGGGGTAACAGGTCAAATGTGTTTCCAAAGTGTATAACTAATCCATACAGCATTCTAAATCATTAATTCAAATATCAAAATAGTTATTTTTATAAAATCGAGATTAAAACACACATTAATAACGAACAAGGGAGAGATAAACGTTTCAACGTGAACCCATATTGACATGTCCCCCAACCCGCCTAACCCACCCTTGTTGCCACCTATACTTGTATTGTAATAATGAGTGCCTAATCACATACCACATCCGCATAATGTCGTTTAGTTGCTTGTGATGACTGTGACAGTCTCGTTAATGTCATAACCAGTTTGAACTTTCCGTAATTTGGACAAGTGGTCTCCTCAACTTTCAGATCCACTTTAGGTGGAAGAGATAACAAAGAATCCTTAATGTGGTTGCCAAACGGGAACTTTCGACCAGTAACCATCTCTATTTTCCTTGGGTCTGCTTCAGCAAGGGTCTCAAATGTATTTACTCCCATAGATTGTAAGGCCTGAACATAAACAACAGGTTGGTGGGTTAATACACTGTCATCTTAGATGTAAGCAGATATACGATTCAATTTTGTTGTTTAGCTTTCCAAAAAAGAAAATAAATAAATAAATAAAATTATTATTATTATTATTATTTGGTTGTATAGAGATTGAGAGAATACCTTTGCGGTCACCATACCAATGCCAGGCAACTGTTTGAGCAGATATGGACTGTCTTCCCAGAGTTTTTGATGTAAAGATTTTGCTAAAAGCATCGAATTCAAAGCTCCCTTGTAATTCTTTTTATATATAAAATATTCTTTCATGCATTTTGCAATTCGGCACCCATTTGAGCAAACAGAATTCGTGTCCTGTATGAAACCCCAATATGAGAAATGAACATTATTGATAGTCGATGAGTCAACACTACTTTATGTATTTGTTTCTTGAAATTATAGTATATGTTAACCAGTTGGGTTAGATTCGGTTGACCTGGAAACACTACTTTATGTATTTGTTTCTTGAAATTATTGATAGTCAATGAGTCAACAATGTATACAAATATTATATTATTACAACGATAATCTACATCACTGAAGAAAGTTAGAAGCTTGCAGGAATTATGATAATAATTAACTTTGACTGACAATCAACTCATTTGACCTGCTCGATCCATACGACCCATTCCCTTCTAACTAAACTGTATTATAGATGTGGCAAAATGGACATACTGGGTTGTAGGTCAAATTGTTTTGGGTCAAAATTGCCACCTGTATCTTATAATGTAGGATTCTGACCTGGGTAAGAGACAAATCATGAGCTAACGGATCTCCAGTCAAGCAATCATTTGCCAGAATGAATAGCTTCTCTTCTCTAGTCTGTATGCGCTTTTTCTTCTTTCCTTTATCTCCAAGAATGTGAAATCGAAGCCTTCCATCTTTATCGTTATTTATGTCATTTAGAAGCTTTTTCTCATTCCTCCTTAATTGTATCCCTTTATTAAGTAATTAGAATCAGCTCCATAATATAATAATATTTCAGTAAATAAAAGCAGTTAGACATATACATACATGAAATTTCCTCTGCACGACAAACAATATGAAGGGCATCTTCTATGGTGCAATTTGAAGGCGCCTTCATAATGTGTTTCATTGTATCGAATTTCAAATAATATTTTGTCATCAACCTTCCAGGTTCTGTGGGCAAAAAGATGGATACTTATCAATATATACGGTAACATGAAAATTGTATGGTTATAGTAAGCAAAAAGGTTAAAGATACCAAGAGGCTTCAACACAAAACCATCTTCATCAGTCCAGATCATTTGGTAGTCTGCTAATTCATTAACTTTTTGGACACAGACTTCTGCAGTGGATAAAATGAGTCATAAACTGAGATGCACAGAAAGCTGATTTTATATAGAAGTACCTTGTATATGCTTTTCTGTATGGGCACTGGGTACTCCTTTCTTTATACCATAGATTTCAGGCTTCTAAAACGTTAATCGGGAAGTTTCAGAAAATATATTAATAACAACAAATTGAGTAGGTAGTTCTTGGTATAGTGAAAAAAATTACCTTTTTCATTCTCACATATAAATATGAGCATTTTATCCACTCTATTGCCCTCGTTATATCTGGGACAGTGAGCTGAACTATTTCCGCAGCTAAATGTTCGGTAACACAGGAAAGTAATCTGAATGAAAGATGGACCACATCATCAACAATTTGGTTTTCATCTGTATAATACTTGAGTATTAACTAAACTATGCTGCAAACTTACTGGGATTCAACCAATTCGCATCCACCAAGTAGATTCGCATACAAATGGGCCTACAATTAAGTTTAGAAAACATATCATCTACCAGAAGAAATTAGAGGTGGAAATGTTGACTCATTATGGGTCGATTCAGGTTATATGTTATGTCTAATGGGTTTAAAAAAATAGGCATGTACGGAAACGGGTCAAGTGAGTTGAGCAGGTAGAATATAGCCTAAAGTGTATTAGTAGATAATAATGCATGAATCCTCCTAAATCAAATTATTCAAAATTGAAGGCAATAAAGCATTTATGATCAAATTTAACACGGTAATTGTACATTAACAGGATCAAGTTTTGCACAATAAGTATTCTGGATCAACCTTTATGTTCAACTGGAACATAGAGTTTGACCTGTAACTTGATCCCCACTCATTTAGTAAAAACGAATTCAAACATGTTTTGAAAATGATTATCATTTGATGCTAAGATGAAACAGCTCACAGACAACTAGCATATTCTCTCTATTTGTATATACTATCTTTGTCTATACACACACACACATATAGAGAGATACTACATATATGTACGTGCGTGCGTGTGTGTGTGTGTGTGTGTGTAGAGAGAGATGGTTGGTACTGTTTCTCTTCTTGTCATGATTATGACCATTCCAGTATCATCAAATGGTGGACGCCCTGCCCTCCCACACATCTGCACAACCAAAACAGCTGAATTTAGTCATAGAGAAGGCAAAGCAGATAATTTCCTCTAAGGATAAAGATGCTACCAGAAAACCGTGTAGCAAGAAACAGATGAATTATAAAGACCCACCATATAAGAATGTTTACATCCTGATATCAATGTTTCTGCTGCACACTTACATAATGATAAGAAGTGCACAAATAAGAGTCAAACCTGTAGTATCATTGATCTATCATATTCCGTGTACATTCCTTTCTCCTTGTTGCTAATAAAAAGGTAACAAGTATGCAAATTGTTAAAAGATTGAAACTTTGCTCAAAGTATCTTAGGAAAAAGCAGGTTGAGACATACTAAAACTGAGTTGATTTGACTATAACTGTATGTGCTGGTAGGTTAATTCCATGAGCAAGAGTGTTTGTGGTGCATAGAACTTGAAGATCTCCGTTCAGAAAGAGACCTTCAATCAGGCTGCGGTCTTTAGGAGAAAGTCCACCATTATGATAACCAACTGAGCAATGAGAAATCAATCAGAATGAATGTTGTGCCAACTTTGGTTTCCATATGTTATTATCAAACTCTTTAGTTGCCCAATTCTAAATAAATGAAAACTTACTGCCATAAAGTATGTAAGATTGCATCTGTTTGTCACCACAAGAGAGTGAAGCTTCTCTTAACCTTTCTTGTTGATCCCTGTTTTTAATAAATGGGTTTGAGTAACCATGAGTCATTGCAGTCTGCGATAGCTGTTGTGCTGCTTCTTGTGCGCCCTTCCTGGTTGAACAAAATACTAGTGCAGACTTGCCTCTGGAATATTGCATTAAGAGATCTGTATATCACGTTTTAGGTATAAGGGATTTCGTTGTGTTCAGTATAAAGGTTTACCAAAGGAGCTGAGAGTATACAACTTTTAGAGTTCTACACTCACCAAATATGTAGTTTTGAAGCCGCTGAATAACAGAAAAAGAAGAAAGGGTTACAGACTAGCAGGTAAGTATATTACATATGGAAGTTATAGTTACAAAAAGATTGAGCAAATATGAACTTACCAAAGATACTATTAAATAAATGAATAAGAGCACAACGCACTTACTTTCTCAAATAGAAAGTCATTTTTGGCTGCTGTGTAGCCTGCAAGCAAACACTTAAACATTAAGCAAATTTCAAACAAAAAGCTGCTACAAACTACTGTATAAGTTTTATGAAGATATTGTGACAACTGTGATTACCAAAAACTTTGGTAGTCAACTTTACAGGTCTCATTTCCTCGCCAAACCTACACAATCGGTAAAAGAACCAATTTCTTTAGAAAAAAGTTGACAGCCACTCATCAAGTGATAATTCTAACAGCTACCACATATACCTTTTGAGTCCTTCTACAGGAACCATAAGCCATTCACCTGCAAGCGCCAATGACAGTCAGTAATTTATCATATGGTCTTAATTATCATAAGACTGCAACAAAGTTCGACTAGATTAAAGGCCGCAATGGGAACAAAAGTAACTTTACCGAGGTCTTCAATATTAGGGATAGTTGCAGAAACAGCTAGAAAACGCACATGGGCCAATGCACTCGTTTGCATTTGCGGACTGCGACCAATCATTTTGACTCTACTAACTATTGCCTCCAAAGCTGCTCCACGAGGATCGTTTAGCAAATGTACTTCATCTATAAGTACTAGTGATATATCACTAAAAAAGCTTAGGCCACCATCTTTGATACCAAATCTAGTGACCGAGTCAAACTTCTGCAGATAAAATTCTTTAAGTCTTTAGCAAACATCGGAAAAGGAAACTGTGAAAGCAAATATAAATATATAAATATATATGTGTATATATATATATATATATATATACAACCTCAGGAGTAGTCAGGACAATGTCTGCCTCTTGTATATTCCTTATATTGTAAGATTCATTATCTCCAGTCAGCTCCAAGCAATTTACCCCCCAAGAACCTAGCTTCTGGTTCCAACTTCGTAGTTTCTCTTGAACCAAAGCCTTGGATGGGGATATATATATCTTCAAACCAAAAGAAGATAACACTAAGTATAAGAATACACACAAAATAACCACTGAAGGATAGAGTCTTCACCCTTAAGTTAATTTAAAGGGTGAAGACAACATATGCACAAATGCACAATCATAGCATAGGTTAAATCATTTTTTACTCAAAATTTACTTATAAAGTAATAAAGGAAATACAGTAATACCAGACAAAATAGTTATAAAACTTCAGCACCCACAATAAATACTCTGGCACTAAGTTGAAATGTCTTGTAATAATACTAGAAAATAAATCATTTCGAAAAGCAGACAAACTTGGTATGCAACCTACAGTTTTTAGAGTCCCTTTTGAATGAATGAACCTTCCTTCATTGGAGATGAACTTTGATAAAAGCCTCAAGATGCATAACTCAAAAAGCACTGTCTTCCCACTTCCAGTCGGTGCAGAGATAACCATGTTTATGTCGGAGTGGAAACAAGCAGAAAAACATTCACTCTGCAGCGAGTTGAAATACCTGTAATAGATTAGACAAAGGATGCTATTATTACATAGAGTGATAGAGTGAAATATTTTCACTAACTATGAAGAATGATAACAAAAAAAAACTGATATATAACTTTGTGTACCTTGACATAACTAGTTGAAACACTTTTAAGTTAAGCGATGGTTATAAAAATACAGAGTTCACAACTTAAATGCTACAGAAGCACAACATGATGGCCAGAATATGAAACTAATAGACATAAAAATCAATTCACTGTACTATGTACTAATGTAGATACCAATCAAGCATGAAATTACACGTTGACGCTAAATATATGACTCGTATCTAAACAACTTATACAAATCCATAATTCATTATCGTTGAAGTCATACCTGAAACTAAAAGTTGAACGGAAAGGATCCGGTAGATCCAAAACAGACTTAAGCGAGTATGAATCCATAGTCGTTTGCAGTTAAACTGTGGAAGGAACATCAGGTTGCCAATAGAGTGGTAAATGTGTTCAAGTTAAACATTGCAGTCAACAATAGTTACCAAAATTTAGCTTCAAATCAGAATTATATCCGTACTAAAAGCACTTGATAGATAGCCTCAAAATACAGTAATGAATTTTACTCGGTTATTCAACTAAATAAACATCAAATTAAGTTGACTAAATTAACCTTAGAGTTAACTTCCGGAAAAACTTCACAATTATATTAGTAAAGTACACATTGAAATGCACAGTTAAGTAATAGTGCAGATTACGGAATGATATACTCCGAAATTAATCAAATACAATATAATAGTAATCATCTCAACTGTATCCAACTGATGATGTGCTTGAAACTTGTATGAAGAATCAGTAACATTAATCTCTTAGAATATACTGTATATAATATAATAACTTGATCTACGATTTATAATTACAAAAACGACAGAGATTCTAGGTTTTCCTGTAAACTGTACCGTGTAATTTCACAGTTGATAGATACGAATATACAATACGGAGTATGCTCTGTGCAAAACTGGAAGAGAATTAGAGCTTGTGTGAAGAATTTACCTGAAGGCGCACTCAAATCTGTAGCTCCCTAGGGTTAACTGGCGTAATTTGAGAGCGAGATGATTCGATCATGAAAATTGTGTGTCTGAACGCTTATTGTTGTTGAATGGTTCGGAGGGAACGGTAGCAAACTGTGCAAAGCGATACTGTTCGAAACTTTTTATATTGAGATTATATATATATGAAGTACGGAGTAGAAAATATTTTTTTGAAAAGTTACGAAGTAGAAAATATAACATACAAAGTTTTCAAATATGTTTCGTATTCCGCATTTTATTTACGGGGTTATCACCTAAATGCCCATTTTGTTACTAGTTTTTGAGTTGAAACCCCAAAAAAAAAAGTTGACAATTTACCCTCACAAGGCGCAAACAAATGAGTCCTTGCGACCTTGCACCTTATCATGATAGAATTTTTATGATTTTCTGAATAAGATTTTGTTAGATTTTTTGTATTTTTACGGATAAGATATTGTTCTTATATATTTACTGTGGCTAGAACTCCAGATAAACAATTTCATTTCACTTCATTTCAAAAAAAATCATGTCATTAGAGCATCGTTAAAGTACACTTTTATCTATTTTTTCACTAATTTTTGTATTAATGAGCTGTAGTAATAATGAAACATTTGTTGTTCATGTACGTTGTGGGGGTAATTTTGAATTCGTTAACAACATAACTATGTATCTGCCCCTTGATTGTTTTAGAATCAGATTAAAACTACCACTTGCTCCACAAAAACCAATAAATCGAAGAGTGTTGTTAAGAAAAGTTCTTAAAAAAATTGAATTGCCACCTAATGCACATGTTTCACTAACATATATTGTTGATAATCATATTTTTGACATTACTGATGATCATGAAGATTTTTATGAGTTTATAAAACACGCTGTCTCAAACGAGCCTATTGAAATTTATGTTGTCGACAAAGTAAGAATGCATCAACCCCAACAAAATTCACAAACACATCATCTCCAACAAAACCTAGAAACACTCCAGCCCCAACAAAATCCACAAACACACCATCTCTAACAAAATCTCCGAACACTCAAGTCTCAACCAAACAAACACACCATCTCCCAGAAACCCTACTGAGACGACCCGACCTTAACCATAAGGACGAATACAATAACATATGATTTCATCGCGAGGTATTGACCTCTATATGCGACATTTTTCAAAAACTGCATTTGTTTTTACAATACAAACCATAGCTTTTATTACAAATACAAGGTTTAAACAATTTAATAATGATTATCGTTTAGCGATAATCTTAGACTTACAAACTTTACATGTGATAATAACAATACGACCTCCAACATATTTTACATTACAAATCCTCCGATATGCAGTTTTATTTTTGACACAAATATGCATACTCAAGATCTTGCTTAAATTCAACATGTTGCAGCGGAAGCTTTTAGTTATCACCTGAGAATAAACATGCTTAAAACGTCAACATAAAGTTGGTGAGATATAGGTTTAATGCCGGCAGCGTTATAAATATAGACCACAAGATTTCATATGTAAACATTTTAATAAAAATATTCTAAGTTGTTGAGCACTTGGTAACCATACTTAACATTTAATCAACGTCGCATATTCTCTTTATTATGAAATCTCCCTACACCGTACCAAGTGTAGTAACGAAACGAAGTACTGTGCAACCGTTAAATACTGGTCGTCCAGTCCGGTTGGGGTTGTCAGGCCCAATAGATCTATCAACAGGATTCGCGTTTACAATACCCATGTAAATTGTAGTTACCAAGCTACAGAGAAATATGCCAGTGGTACAACTCAACGTAGAATATATATTTTTAGTCACTTGTGTCTATAACGTAAATCATAAAATGCATGTATTCTCATCCCGAAATATTTAAAGTTTAAAAGTGGAACTATATACTCACTTTTGTCTTGAAGATAATAACACGACTTGGTCTCCGATTGATATCACGAACCTAACCATATGTAATATATCAATATATTTTCTTTTTAAGAAATAAACGTTTCATATATATACTTTTAATACTTTTAATATTTTCTTGGTCCGTAGTTAGCAGTCCAATGTTAGTAATCCTCAATTAGTTGCTTAATAAAATAAATAAAGACCCCATCGTATTCATATTGATCGGAATTAATCTTGACCCACGGTACCGTGTTGTCAAATGACGTGTTGCGTACATAAAGTACCGGTGTTGTCAAATGACGTGTTGCGTACGTACATGAGGTCTTATGATTAATCTTCTCGTGTTGTTTACGGGTGGTCCTGAAATATATAAAATTAAATCATGAGTAAATATATATGAAATATCATATTAATTAGGAAAGATATGATTTATTTAATTTTTCTCCAATTATTTTCGTTGTTAAACAAGCTTTGGACACCCGATCTTATTTTAGTCGTAGTTTCTTCGTTACAACTCCGTTTTTGTTGATTCAACTTGCCATCTCCTTGGATCGAGTCAAAATTTAAGAATATGAACTGTAAATATCATGGTTTATATTCGGAATCACAGGTTATAGTCCAAACTCTAGGTGAATCTCATGAAAGTAATCATTTTTGTTACAAAAACATCATTTAATGTTTTTCTAAAAATACTTATACTTTGAATTAAACCATGAAATTTTTATGTGTTAACATATTTATAAGAAATATCATTTTTCCAGAACATGAACTTCTAATTCAAAGTTCAAGATGGTTTTTAATTATCCAACCCAAAACAGCCCCCGGTTACACTCCGACGACATAGATTCAGTTTTAAGATATTCTTTGTAAAAACAAGTTGTATCTTGTTAAGTTAACATATCATTATGATATATTACAGGTCTTGAAGTGTTTTAAAAGTTAAGTTAGAAGGATCTATTTAGTTTGCGAACAAGTTTGAAATCATTCAAACTATGTTCTTGTTGTTAAAATTTTATATCTCAAAATAAGATAGCTATATAAATTTGAATCGAAAAAGATTTTTAACAAAGTTACTACCTCAAGTTACTTGGACAAGATTGCTGTAAAAGATGAGTAAAATCCTAGAACCAAAAGAGTGGTGAAGTTGGATTAAAAGGTTGGTAGTAAACTTATAAATTTGGAAGGATTTTTGAAGTGTTTTTGGAAGGATTTTCTTATGGTATTTAAGTGTTGTTTTTATGGCTAGATCTTCATGGATACTAGATGAATGGTTATGGGTTCCTTATGACTTGTAAGTAGGTGTTTTTAGAGAGTAATTTGGAAGTGAGATGATGAGCTAAAAATGAAATGATGGAGAGCCTTTAAAAACATGAATGGTAAAAACAAGGACAAATTTTTATGTTGTAATCTTGTGAAATTAGTCAACAAACTTCCAAATTCCAATTACCTTATACATAAGGCAATAACATGGCTGATTAAAAAGGTTGATTTGATGTGTATATACCAATAGTAAATACATCTAGAAGATGGGTATGATACGGGTACCTATACCCTAGGTGTACGTATAGAAATCTTTGAGAAAACGGAACGAGGATTCAAATATAGCTATCTTTTGTAAATATACTTATATTGTTTTATGTATGTAAGCCCTTTAAAAGTGATAAAATACATATCTATACAATGCATGTATAAATATTATAGGTTATAAGTATTTATTTCGAAAAACGTTACGTATAGTTATCATTTTGAAAACTTAAGTTAGTAGTTTCAAAATATACTTATAACTCATTGTTATTAATACACAATGGGATGTTAAAACATTCTTAGATCATGTTGAATATATATAAATACATATATATACACAAACGTATAATTATCGTATGTTATATAGTTCGTGATATCATCGGTCAAATTGGACGGTCAAACGTTGTGTAAAACTCTTTTCAAAAACATAAATCTCAACAATTTAGATTGCTTATCATGTTGGTAAGGTTTAATTTATGTAAATATTAATCTTATAAGTGTAAAACGATCGGAAAAATCCGGGTCGTTACATTACCTACCCGTTAAATAAATTTCGTCCCGAAATTTTAAAATTGTACCTATTGTGCGTCATCGGAAAACATATGTGGGTACTTTTGTTTCATTTGATCCTCTCGTTCCCAAGTAAACTCGGGACCCCTTCGAGCATTCCAACAAACCTTGACGATTGGTATGTTGCTCTGCTTAAGCCGTTTAACCTCACGGTCCATGATTTCGACTGGTTCTTCTATGAATTGTAGTTTCTCGTTGACTTGAATTTCTTCAAGAGGAATGGTGAGATCTTCCTTTGCAAGACATTTCTTAAGGTTTGAGATGTGAAATGTATTATGTACTCCGGCGAGTTGTTGTGGTAATTCGAGTCGATAAGCTACCGGTCCAATGCGTTCGATGATCTTGAACGGGCCTATATACCTTGGGTTCAGTTTACCTCTTTTTCCAAAACGTATTACACCTTTCCAAGGTGACACCTTTAACATAACCATGTCACCGATCTGAAACTCTAATGGTTTCCTTCGGACATCGGCGTAGCTCTTTTGGCGACTACGGGCTATTTTCAATTTCTCCTTGATTTGCACTATCTTCTCAGTAGTTTCATGGATGATCTCGGGTCCAGTTAATTGTCGATCTCCTACTTCGTTCCAACAGATAGGGGATCTACACTTCCTTCCATACAGTGCTTCGAATGGTGCAGCTTTAATGCTCGCATGATAACTATTATTATACGAGAATTCTGCTAATGGTAGATATTTATCCCATCCGTTTCCAAAATCGATCACACATGCCCTAAGCATGTCTTCAAGAGTCTGAATTGTTCTTTCACTCTGCCCGTCAGTTTGCGGATGATATGCGGTACTCATATCCAAACGAGTTCCTAGGGCCTCCTGTAGTGATTGCCAGAACTTTGATGTAAATCTACTATCACGATCGGATATAATGGAAATAGGTATTCCATGCCTTGAAACAATTTCCTTTATGTATAATCGTAATAGTTTCTCCATTCTATCCGCTTCCTTTATAGGCAAGAAATGTGCAGATTTGGTGAGACGATCAACTATTACCCAAATGGTGTCATAACCCCAGGCAGTCTTAGGTAATTTTGTGATGAAATCCATGGTAATACCATCCCATTTCCATTCTGGGATTTCTGGTTGTTGAAGTAATCCTGACGGCTTCTGGTGTTCTGCTTTGACTTTGGAACAAGTTAAACATTCCCCAACATATGTTGCAACGTCTGTCTTCAAATTAGGCCACCAATAATGCGTTACATCTTTCCAACTCCAGGATGTATCGAGTATCTTGTCTTATGTGCCTCATTCAATATTAACTTCCTTAATCCACCCAACTTTGGTACCCAAATACGGTTTGTAAAATATCGAATTCCATCTTCCCGCATAATGAGTTGTTTCCCATACTTCTTCATTATTTCATTTCCTATGTTTTCTTTAGTAAGAGCTTCTCGTTGAGCCTCTTTGATTTGTGAGTTGAGATTCATGCGAATTTTTGTGTTCATTGCTCGTACTCGAATTGGTTCTCGTTCCTTTCTGCTTAAAGCGTCGGCCACTACATTCGCTTTCCCGGGATGATAGCGAATCTCACAATCGTAGTCGTTTATCAGCTCGACCCACCTACGTTACCTCATGTTCAGCTGTTTCTGATCGAAAATATGTTGAAGGCTTTTATGATCAGTAAACACAGTGCATTTAACTCCATATAAATAGTGTCTCCATATCTTCAATGCAAACACTACTGCCCCCAATTCTAGATCATGCGTCGTATAATTTCGCTCGTGAATCTTCAATTGTCGGGATGCGTATGCAATAACTTTCTTTCGTTGCATAAGGACGCAACCAAAACCTTGTCGCGAAGCGTCACAATATATCTCAAAATCATCGTTCCCTTCAGGTAACGATAAAATAGGTGTCGTGGTCAACTTCTTCTTGAGTAATTTAAATGCACTCTCCTGCTCAAAGGTCCATTCGTACTTCTTCCCTTTTTGTGTTAACGCTGTCAATGGTTTAGCTATTCGGGAAAAATCTTGAATAAACCTTCTATAATAACCGGCTAAACCCAAAAATTGGCGTATCTGCGTTGGTGTCTTAGGAGTCTCCCATTTTTCAATGGCCTCAATTTTAGCTGGGTCAACCTGAATTCCTTTGCTACTAACAACATGGCCAAGAAATTGCACTTCTTTCAACCAAAACGCACACTTAGAAAATTTGGCGTATAATTGTTCTTTTCTTAACAATTCTAATACCAATCTTAAATGCTGTTCATGCTCTTGCTCACTCTTGGAATAGATAAGAATATCGTCAATGAAAACGATAACAAACTTATCTAAATACGGACTACAAACTCGATTCATTAGGTCCATGAATACAGCTGGCGTATTCGTTAATCCAAACGGCATGACCAAAAATTCATAATGACCGTAGCATGTCCGAAAAGCAGTTTTCGGAATACCTTCTTCTTTGACGCGTAGTTGATGATAGCCCGACCTTAGGTCGATTTTTGAGTAAACACATGATCCTTGCAATTGATCAAATAAGTCATCAATTCTCGGTAGTGGATACCGATTCTTGATAGTTAACTTATTTAATTCACGATAATCTATACACATTCGGAAAGATCCGTCTTTCTTCTTGACGAATAAAATCGGAGCTCCCCACGGTGAAGTGCTCGGTCGAATGAAACCACGGTCCAGTAATTCTTGTAACTGGCTTTGTAACTCTTTCATCTCAGATGGTGCAAGTCTATATGGAGCACGAGCCACTGGTGCAGCTCCTGGTACTAGATCTATTTGAAATTCTACAGATCTAAATGGAGGTAATCCCGGCAACTCTTCTGGAAAGACTTCAGGAAAATCTCTTGCCACAGGCACGTCATTGATGCTCTTCACTTTCTCCTTCGTTTCGACTTTATTAACATGTGCTAAGATAGCATAGCACCCTTTCTTCAAGCACTTTTGAGCTTTCAAATAACTAATGAGTTTTAGCTTTGAGTTACCCTTCTCTCCATAAATCATTACTGGCGTTTTATCCTTACGAGGAATGCGAATTGCCTTCTTGGCGCACACAACTTCAGCTCCTATTTTGGACATCCAGTCCATGCCGACTATTACATCAAAACTTCCTAATTCTACGGGTATCAAATCAATCTTAAATGTTTCTCCGGCTAAATTTATTTTACAATCACGGCAAATTTTATCGGCTTTAATTAGTTTACCATTAGCTAACTCAATCATGTACTTAGCATCTAGAGGTAATGATGAACAATTCAATTTAGCGTAAAAGTCTCTACTCACGTAACTTCTATCGGCACCAGTATCAAATATAATAGATGCGGATAAGTTATTAATGGTAAACGTACCCGTAACAAGCTCCGGGTCTTCACACGCCTCTCTAGCATTAATAACAAATGCTCTTCCATGTGTAGATCCATTATTCTTCTCTGGATTCGGACACTGGCTCTTATAATGACCCTGTTTCCCACACCCATAACAAGTAACAGTGGCCAAGGCAGTTCTATTTGCATTGGTGGCAGGAGTCTTGGTGCCGTTTGTATTTGTAGCAGGAACCCTACAATCTTCAGCAAGATGACCTTTTCGATTACAATTGTTGCACACCACATTACAATAACCAGAGTGATGTTTGTGGCATCTGTTACATAAAGGATTTCGTCCTTTGTAACCTGAGTTTGAACCGCTACCCGCACCTTGCGTGGTTTCTTGTTTCTTGTTGGATTGTTGATGATTACCTTCCCACTTTCTTTTGTTTCCCGATGTCTTGACATCGGTGTTCTTATCCAGAATAATCTGGTCCATCAATTCGTTCGCCATGGTGATAGCTTCATGAATAGTCTTGGGTTTGGATGCTGTAACATTTGCCTTGACCTTTTTAGGCAAACCGTCTTTGTACAGTTCAATCTTCCGTTCTTCGGTTGGTACCAATTCGGGACATAGCAAAGCTAATTCCATGAATCGCTGATTGTAGTTGGTGAGTTCAGTACCAACAGCTTTCAGGCTTCGTAATTCAGCTTCCAACTTCCTAACCTCGTTCCTTGGACAATATTCGTTGATTAGCATTGTTTTGAATTCTTCCCAAGGAGTATCATAAGCTACATCTCCTCCTACGGCCTTCACATAGTTTTTCCACCACGTGAGTGCACTATCTTGTAGGGTGCACGATGCATACTTGGTCATGTCCTTCTCAATACAACCACTGATTTTAAACACAGACTCAATCTTTTCAATCCACCGGGTTAAACCGACCGGTCCTTCTGTTCCATTGAATGATGAGGGCTTGCAACCTTGAAAAGTTTTGTAAGTGCACCCCACACGAGGATTTGGGTTAACTGCATCACCTCTTGCAGCCTCGACCCATAACATTCTGTCGTTCACTCGCTGATTGATGAGTTCCTGGATTTCTTGTTCCGTCATTCGGTTCAATCGCGCCATAATCTTCAATAAGAATGAAAAAATAATTATTCACATGGAATATTATAGATGTAGTATGTATTTACAGTACATCGTAGCTTATTAATAATATGAACCAGTTATTATTATAAAAGTCTTTTCTTCTTATTAGCGTTTTATAATTATATCTAGGGTAGTACCTACCCGTTAAAGTTCATACTTAATAGCTTAGTACGAAAATCAATTACTACCACCCAAATAATACTTAACCATGGAAAATTATTGCATTTCACACTTCACTATTTTACATATGCTTATCTTACATCAAACATTAAGCAAACCACACTAGTAATATTATACAAAACATTATATAATCCCATGGTTTAAAACAACAGCGCATCATTTAACCCCAAAGCGTTTGTGTTCAAAGAAATCGCTTAAAGGTTATCCTGGTTGTCTCCCTGCGTTTTGGCTGAGGAACCGAAGAACTGGATGTTGGGGTAGAACTAATAGGAATAGCGGGAATAGGTGTGGATGTATCTGGTGGAGTTGGTGCCACAACATCCTCTCTAGACTCGGGATTTAGATTTTCCATTTCAGTAGCCTTTCGTTTCTTTCCTCGTTCGAACTTGTCTTTCGTAATTTGCTGTATTTCTTCCTCCTCAGGATCACTTTCTGGTTCCTCTTCAATTGATTCATCCGGAACTTGTGAGTCTTCCCCAAAGGTGTCGTTTTCATCATCGGATAGATTAATGACTGGAACACCATCTGAAGAGTCTGGTTCGGAGTCGCTGAATGTGATAATAAGTTCTAAGCCAGACATCTATCACATAACAACTAGCACGTTAATACTACATAATATTTACATATTAATTTTTAACCAACAAGGATAAGCAATAGTTTTCGAAATCAAACACGGTCAAAGTCCAGACTCACTAATGCATCCTAACAAACTCGATAAGACACACTAATGCAAATTCTCTGGTTCTCTAAGACCAACGCTCTGATACCACATGAGAGGACCAGACCTTAACCATAAGGACGAATACAATAACATATGATTTCATCGCGAGGTATTGACCTCTATATGCGACATTTTTCAAAAACTGCATTTGTTTTTACAATACAAACCATAGCTTTTATTACAAATACAAGGTTTAAACAATTTAATAATGATTATCGTTTAGCGATAATCTTAGACTTACAAACTTTACATGTGATAATAACAATACGACCTCCAACATATTTTACATTACAAATCCTCCGATATGCAGTTTTATTTTTGACACAAATATGCATACTCAAGATCTTGCTTAAATTCAACATGTTGCAGCGGAAGCTTTTAGTTATCACCTGAGAATAAACATGCTTAAAACGTCAACATAAAGTTGGTGAGATATAGGTTTAATGCCGGCAGCGTTATAAATATAGACCACAAGATTTCATATGTAAACATTTTAATAAAAATATTCTAAGTTGTTGAGCACTTGGTAACCATACTTAACATTTAATCAACGTCGCATATTCTCTTTATTATGAAATCTCCCTACACCGTACCAAGTGTAGTAACGAAACGAAGTACTGTGCAACCGTTAAATACTGGTCGTCCAGTCTGGTTGGGGTTGTCAGGCCCAATAGATCTATCAACAGGATTCGCGTTTACAATACCCATGTAAATTGTAGTTACCAAGCTACAGAGAAATATGCCAGTGGTACAACTCAACGTAGAATATATATTTTTAGTCACTTGTGTCTATAACGTAAATCATAAAATGCATGTATTCTCATCCCGAAATATTTAAAGTTTAAAAGTGGGACTATATACTCACTTTTGTCTTGAAGATAATAACACGACTTGGTCTCCGATTGATATCACGAACCTAACCATATGTAATATATCAATATATTTTCTTTTTAAGAAATAAACGTTTCATATATATACTTTTAATACTTTTAATATTTTCTTGGTCCGTAGTTAGCAGTCCAATGTTAGTAATCCTCAGTTAGTTGCTTAATAAAATAAATAAAGACCCCATCGTATTCATATTGATCGGAATTAATCTTGACCCATGGTACCGTGTTGTCAAATGACGTGTTGCGTACATAAAGTACCGGTGTTGTCAAATGACGTGTTGCGTACGTACATGAGGTCTTATGATTAATCTTCTCGTGTTGTTTACGGGTGGTCCTGAAATATATAAAATTAAATCATGAGTAAATATATATGAAATATCATATTAATTAGGAAAGATATGATTTATTTAATTTTTCTCCAATTATTTTCGTTGTTAAACAAGCTTTGGACACCCGATCTTATTTTAGTCGTAGTTTCTTCGTTACAACTCCGTTTTTGTTGATTCAACTTGCCATCTCCTTGGATCGAGTCAAAATTTAAGAATATGAACTGTAAATATCATGGTTTATATTCGGAATCACAGGTTATAGTCCAAACTCTAGGTGAATCTCATGAAAGTAATCATTTTTGTTACAAAAATATCATTTAATGTTTTTCTAAAAATACTTATACTTTGAATTAAACCATGAAATTTTTATGTGTTAACATATTTATAAGAAATATCATTTTTCCAGAACATGAACTTCTAATTCAAAGTTCAAGATAGTTTTTAATTATCTAACCCAAAACAGCCCCCGGTTACACTCCGACGACATAGATTCAGTTTTAAGATATTCTTTGTAAAAACAAGTTGTATCTTGTTAAGTTAACATATCATTATGATATATTACAGGTCTTGAAGTGTTTTAAAAGTTAAGTTAGAAGGATCTATTTAGTTTGCGAACAAGTTTGAAATCATTCAAACTATGTTCTTGTTGTTAAAATTTTATATCTCAAAATAAGATAGCTATATAAATTTGAATCGAAAAAGATTTTTAACAAAGTTACTACCTCAAGTTACTTGGACAAGATTGCTGTAAAAGATGAGTAAAATCCTAGAACCAAAAGAGTGGTGAAGTTGGATTAAAAGGTTGGTAGTAAACTTATAAATTTGGAAGGATTTTTGAAGTATTTTTGGAAGGATTTTCTTATGGTATTTAAGTGTTGTTTTTATGGCTAGATCTTCATGGATACTAGCTGAATGGTTATGGGTTCCTTATGACTTGTAAGTAGGTGTTTTTAGAGAGTAATTTGGAAGTGAGATGATGAGCTAAAAATGAAATGATGGAGAGCCTTTAAAAACATGAATGGTAAAAACAAGGACAAATTTTTATGTTGTAATCTTGTGAAATTAGTCAACAAACTTCCAAATTCCAATTACCTTATACATAAGGCAATAACATGGCTGATTAAAAAGGTTGATTTGATGTGTATATACCAATAGTAAATACATCTAGAAGATGGGTATGATACGGGTACCTATACCCTAGGTGTACGTATATAAATCTTTGAGAAAACGGAACGAGGATTCAAATATAGCTATCTTTTGTAAATATACTTATATTGTTTTATGTATGTAAGCCCTTTAAAAGTGATAAAATACATATCTATACAATGCATGTATAAATATTATAGGTTATAAGTATTTATTTCGAAAAACGTTACGTATAGTTATCATTTTGAAAACTTAAGTTAGTAGTTTCAAAATATACTTATAACTCATTGTTATTAATACACAATGGGATGTTAAAACATTCTTAGATCATGTTGAATATATATAAATACATATATATACACAAACGTATAATTATCGTATGTTATATAGTTCGTGATATCATCGGTCAAATTGGACGGTCAAACGTTGTGTAAAACTCTTTTCAAAAACATAAATCTCAACAATTTAGATTGCTTATCATGTTGGTAAGGTTTAATTTATGTAAATATTAATCTTATAAGTGTAAAACGATCGGAAAAATCCGGGTCGTTACACCTACGAATACATTATTCCGAACCAAACCTCGAAACACACCATTTGCAAGAAGAACAGGCTGAAATACCACCTCCAAACACAGAAGAATTTGATTTTTTCAACCATGGCGCCTCAAACGTGTGTAAAATTAAAAAAAAAATAGAGAACCCGTTTATACATGTTGTTGCGTCTAGTGATTCGGATGAAGCAAGTGACGAGGAAGATGAAGATGAAGAAGATGAAGAAAAACAAGATTTATTCTGGAATATGCCAACTCTACACAGTCAGTAAGAGAAAGAGCCCGAATTTATGACCCCAATTCCAACCACGTATCATGTATCTGATTTGGTTAAAGTTCGTCAAGTGTTTTCGAACAACGAAGAATTTCTAAACCATCTATTTACAAAATGCCTTGAAGAAAACTTCCAAATTCAACCTGTAAAGTCGGACAAATCTTGGTACACCACTAAATGTGTGTTGCCAAATTGTGAGTGGAAATGTAGTGCATACAAAATAAGACACACTGAAAACTTTATGGTGAAGAAATTGAATGACGTACACACATGCTCACGCACACAAATTATGGGAAACAATAAACATGCTACTAAAAAGATGTTGGGTAGTATTCTTATGGATTCATTCAAGGCTGCAAATCGAGAGTATAAACCAAAAGATATACGTGATGATGTAGCCAATCGGTTTACAGTGAGCATATCATACAATCACACATGGAGGGCCAAGTGTCAAGCATTAGAATGCTACGTGGCAGTAGTGATGACTCCTTCAGAATGCTTCCCATTTACCTTCACAACCTTAAGATCCATGATGTTATGCGAGGTGTATATAAAATAGCTTTATATTTTACAAGGAAATACTATTAAATACGATACAATTTTACACAAGATATTTATTTATTTATAGAATGGATATACTTAAACCTTGCTACAACACTTATAGGCAGTGTACCTAATCGTACAGTAGTGTAGTTTTTAGTAAATCCAGTTCGTTCCACAGGGAAAATCTTTAAACAAAGCTTAACGCTATATTAGTTTACTTTTATAAAAATACAAATATATATAAGTAATATTATTATTATAAAGGGGGGTTTTTACCGTTTAATGACCGGTTTGTCGATTTTAAAACTTTAGTCGCAGTTAAAACAAAATGTAAAATATTAAATAAATAAAAGACTTAATTTAAAGCATAAAGTAAATAACGATAATGAAATTGCGAATAATAAAAGTGCGATAAAATAAACTTGCGATAATTAAAAAGTACGATAATTAAAAGTGCAATTAAATACAATAACAATAAAAATGCGATAATTAGAAGTGCAATTAAATATAAAATAAAGGAAATTAAATATGAAATAAAATAATTATTCTTATTTAAACTTCCGTAATCATGATGTTTGACGTGTTGATTTTAGTTTTATGCCCATGGGTTAATTGTCCTTTGTCCTGGATTATTTAATATGTCCGTCTGGTTTTTGTCCATAACAGTCCATCAGTCATAAATATAAAGTGCAAGTGTCCTCGTCAAATTATTCTTATACCCGAAGTCAAATATTCCAACTAATTGGGGACTTAAACTGTAACAAGGTTTTATTACTTTGTTTAATAATTACACCAGGATGTCGACTGAGTGTAACCTAAGGTTTTAATACTTCGTTAACAATTATGCCAAGTGTCCTTAAATATAATTTCACCCCTGTTTTAATAATTCTAGTGGCTATTAATCCATTCCCGTGTCCGGTTAAATGAACGATTATTCGTACATATAAATACCCCGCCCATCGTGTCCGATCGAGTGTATATGGTAATTTATGGGTACGCCCAATTGTAAATCTTTATATTAAAATTAACAAACTATCATTTAGTTAAACAAATATAAAGCCCATTAATAGCCCATAGTCTAATTTCCACAAGTGTCGTTCTTTTGTCCAAACCCCAATTATGGTACAAAGCCCAATTACCCAATTTTAGTAATTAGCCAAACATCATGATTACTTCGTTTTAAATAAGCATAATAATAACTTAGCAACGAGACATTAAATTAAAAAGGTTGAACATAACTTACAATGATTAAAAATAGCGTAGCGTTACACGGACAGAATTTCGACTTACACCCTTACAACATTCGCTAACATACCCTTATTATTAGGATTAAAATTAAAATTAAAATTAAAATATAAATTATAAATATAAATATTACGTATAGATAGATGGATGGATATATATTGATATTTTTGCGATCAAACTGCGTTTGCTTTTATAGGTGGTTTCAGAATTTGGGGCTCCGCGACTCGCGGCAATTTTTGCCTTCAAACTCCGCGAGTCGCGGAGTTTGATTTTCCAGCTCACCAACTTTGGAGTCTTTCTTTGCCAACGAATTTTTAATATATTATAATATTTAAATAATTATAAGAATTATTTAAATATTATATTATATTTATGTGCATAGTTAACTCGTAATTTTTAGTCCGTTGCGTCGAGCGTTGAGAGTTGACTCTGGTCCCGGTTCCGGATTTTCGAACGTCCTTGCGTACAATTTAATATCTTGTACTTTGCGTTTTGAATCTTGTACTCTTGTAATTTCGAGACGTTTCTTATCAATAATTGGAACCTCTTTGATTGTATTTTGTACTTTTGAGCTTTTTGGTCGTTTGCGTCTTCAATTCGTCGAATCTGTCTTTTGTCTTCACCTTTTATTATTTAAACGAATATCACTTGTAAATAGAACAATTGCAACTAAAAGCTTGTCTTTATTGAGGAATAATGCTATGAAATATATGTTCGTTTTTAGCATTATCAAATATTTCCACACTTGAGCGTTGCTTGTCCTCAAGCAATATAGTCTTGAAATACTAGAATCACTTCTTTATTCTTCACACTTTGTACATCAGTGATTTCTATAAGGCGGTATAAACAATGGTAGTAACGATATGGTTTACAGTCCCACACGACTATAAAAATTTAGATCCATTAAGGAAATTGGATCTTTATGAAAACATTTGATCTTTTGAAAATTAAATCTAGTTTTTACCCTAGATAAGTTTTCCGGAATAACCCTTCACCGGTGTTTGCAAAATATTTTTGTGGGTTTGGTGGGTTTCATATTTGAAAATTTTAGCTCAAAACTTATGGTTTTGTGTCACCCACTTGCTAACCTTGTATTAGGAAAGCAACACGTCCAGTTTACTTGTCCCGTATATTACCTTTCGGTAAACTACCGTCCGGTTGTAAAGGAAAGCGTTGAACAAGCAACTGTTAAGGCAATGTCCCCTGACATGCTTTTAATTATGGTCTATAACGTATCGGATGCAATTACTATCCTTGGTAGGAGCAATAGTAAAGCTCACCCTTATGATTTTTCGGTCTGGCACAAGGTCCTGTCTTTGACCATGCTATGCAACCACCGTTCTTACGGTTGACACCCGATTTGGTTCAGGTGACCTAATGAATTCCAGGTGAATTCCTAAGATTTTACGTTCAATGGTAATGAAGGCATTGAAAATGGGTTTTTAGAAAACAAATCGGTTTGTAATTTTGATCAAAATATTTTCTCGTCCAGGCTCGAGTTTAGATATCATTGAATTCCATGAGTTTGTAATTCTCAATCTTTAAGGTCAATCTCAAGGATTGAGTAATATCAGGCTTAAAAGCTGATTTTTGATTTTTTAAGGAGATTATCCTTTCTGGGGATCTGATTCATTAGTCTTATCCAGCTAATTTGCACGGTGCCCCCCCATTGTACGAGATAAATTCTTCTCATGGTTAGGATAAATCTGACCACTTGGCGACCCTGTTTAATGCTGAGGTCCGTGGATTTCCTGCTGATTTTAGAGATGACTTTTCTAGGTTTTTCGTCAACCTACAGCTGGTCTGGATGACAACTTCTTGACCTAAATCAAGAAGCGCGTTTCTTTTTCGAAAGACTTTACTTCTTTTAATGATGGAATTGATTCATCGTGTAGATCCATCTCTTCTTTTCTTTCATCGGGTAAAACAGTTTAGTTTAGTCCAAAGCAAAAGTATTTTCAGTTATTTGTTACAGAAATATGTGACATATGTTTAAGATAACTTGATAATTTTTCCCACACTTGGCTTTTATTTTCCTTTTTATTGTCCTATATTCCATTTTAAATGAATTCTAACATTTTGGTTTGTTTCTCAATTTATGTCCTTTCCAAGGTAACAATAATTTCGGTGTTAACACCTAGTTTTATCGTTCATAAATATGTATAAACATGATTTTGAGTTCATTTAATTGAAAATTTTGAAAAATTTTACTAGAATTGGGTAGTCAGTATATAAGACTAGGGCTGTTCTTTATTATCAGAGAGCACTAGATTCTAATACAACTACTGCTTTACTAGTATTTTTAATGGTAACCAAGTGTTTAAGATAAAAATTTTAAAAATCCGAAAGAATTTAACCCCTTCCCACACTTAAGATCTTGCAATGCCCTCATTTGCAAGAAATCAGTAACAATTTAAATTATTGAGGGTGATTAGCGTAGAAATGATTAAATTGTACCAAATTTTCCAAACATATTGTTGTTTGTGTTGAATGATAAATGGTGCACATCATTTGTTCATTCCTTCTCGTTGTTATTTCACATATATTTTGCATCTTGTCATCAAAATTAGTTGCTTTTGCTGAACTTAATGCCAGTCTTTGAAAATGCGTTGTTTTACCCTGTTGTGTACATAAGATAAACTGCAAACATATATACATATTTTTGAAGTTTGGTATATTACCCCACATTCAAAAATTATTAAAATCTAATAATAAAAGTTAGAAAATTATAAAAACTATTACAATATTAACATAAGTATTAAATGTATTAACATTACAAATAATAAAATAAATAAAACTAAGTAGACTAGGGATGATACTGATACCAGTAGGGGTTCCATGCATAACCGTATGTGTTATAGAATGCTTCGGCTGGGTTATACGTAGGATACGGTGGTTGGATCTCTATAGACCAGGGAGGAAATACGATCGATTGAGTAGGAATATAGTTTCTACCTATTTGTTGGCAATAAGCTATGATTTGGTTTTGATGAACTTGCCAATCTTCAAATGCTCGATGTCTAGCATTTTCATACTCTTGTGAAGCTATAAACCTTTGCATTTCTGTCATTTCATTTCCCCCTCCCACATTACCTGGCTGTTGGTTTCTCTCAACCTGTGGATGTCTACCATGGTATTGTACTGCGGCGTTATTTCGCCTCTTCAAAACCTTCGCACCATGGTATACATTTAAACCTATTGTATCGCGGGGTTCTGGTTCTTCGACTAATAATCCCCCCCGACTTATATCCACACCGAGATATTCAGCAATCAAAGTAATAAATATATCACCTCCTATTATGCTATGCGGTCTCATCCCCCTAACCATAGCTGATAAATAATAACCCACACAATAAGGTATACTTACAGTGCTTTGTGGGTCTCGAATACACATATGGTAAAACAAATCCTGTTCATTTACCTTTTTCTTATTCTTACCTCTTTGTGTAATCGAATTAGCTAAAAACCTATGAATTACTCTTAACTCTGCTCTATCTATATCCAAATAAGAGTAATTTCCCCCTTTAAATCAGTGATGGCTAGTCATTTGACTCCATACACCATGCGTATCAAAATTTTCGTCTATCTTTCTACCATTTAGTATCAACCCTCTGCAATCGGCAGATGCTAACTCCTCAGGCGTATATATACATAAAGCCTGAGCCATGTCTAGTAAAGACATGTGGCGCATCGAACCTCCCAACAAAAATCTAATAAAAGATCGATCGGTTAAACTAACTACCCGATCATTTAATTCTATACTACACAACAATTCTTCACACCATACTTTATATACAGGTCTACGCATGTTGAATAACCGTACCCAATCGTTAAAAGTAGAATTACCATACCTCTGTGCAAGTAATTCCCTAATTGGCCCGGCCAATTCTACAGCTTCTAATGGTCCCCATTCTATGACCCTAGGTACTTCAACAGCTTTAGAATGAAGAGTATGCAAACCCCTTTGGTATTTTGGATAATCTATCCAAAGTCTGTCAAATCTCAGGTTCGGGTGCAAATCTTCCAAGTGCATATCAGAAAATGTCATGACTGGATGAGGTATATCTTGTTTGTAGTAGTTATCCACCTCCTGTTGTTCCGTATTCTTAGCAGGAGCATTGCGAGCTTGGGATGAAGATTCACCCCTTTCAGTCTGCAAAACACATCAAACACAATTTTTGTGCATCTAAATATGCATTAGTGTCAGCAAAATCATCAATCAAAATAATTACAATGACATGATCAATTTATATCAAACTTAAGCTCATTTTCATATTTTCATCAAATCTACACTTTTTCAAATAAGCATATACGAAAATGTTCGCCAAGTTCATGTAGCGACCCCGACAAATCGTCAAATGACGGCGTCAGCTACCTACGGTCCCATTACATGGTTATAAGTATTTATAACAAAGTTTGACTGAAAATATGTCGCATTCATTTCATAAAAGGATGTTTCAACGTTTACAAAGTAATTCCCAAGACAAGTACACAACAAAGTTATAGTTCATATGAAAACACGTGCGACATAGTTTAAAGAAGCCAAAAAGACGCTCCACGTATGCAATTATACTCGACATCCAAAGCAAGTATCAAAAAGTATGAGCGGAAGCATGTATCACCTAAGTTCAAGGACCTGAGAAAAACATAGAGAATCTGTCAACGAAAACGTTGGTGAAATCATAGGTTTAAGTAAGTAAGTGAGCAAAAGTAAGTAAGTCGAACCACAAGGTTTGCAAAGTTGAAATAATAGTAAATCATTCTAAAAGTTAATATTCACGAGCACCCAATTATCAAAGCTTAACATTCCATCCATTGTATACCCCATCCATAGTGCTAGAACAAACACTGATTCTCGAAAATATATTTCATCCGTAGACGGTAGCGAACCGTCAAAGATGAGGGTTGTCAACCCATATGGCCATATAACATAAGTTCTCGCTTACACCCGTCAAGTGTAACTAATGATAATCGAATTGAGGCTTTTTGTTCTAAACTCGTATGTAGAATGTTTGTTTTCCCGTTCTTGTGTTCACTTAGTTCAAAAGAATCGTTTATGTTTTCTCATCCCAAATATAAGTTCAAAAAAAGAGTAAAAGTGGGACTATGATCTCACCTTTGATTGCAAGAGTGAAATAGTACTTCAACAAGTAAACGTGCAAAGAACAATGCTAGTCTCGACCTAAACAATTAGGTTGTATCAATAACGATAGTCACGAAGGGTCAAAGATGTTCAATTAGTCCTATGGCTCAATACGACTCGATTAATATAGCATGTGAGGCAAATTGTCAAGTTTCATGCAAGATACAAGTATAAAAGCATGTTAGGAAGATTGCATAATTAATTGGTTAAGTTTGACAAAAAGTCAAACTTGGTCGGGTCAAAGTCAACGAAAAAGTCAACATGTTCGGGTCGGGTCCCGGACAAATTTTCCATGCTAATTATTCATATACAAGTATATTAAAACAAGTTTCATGTGAATCGGAGGTCGGTAGCTAGTCAAACATTTCACGTTAAAAGGGACATGGAGGTCAGAATCTGTCCAGGCCATTTGGCGCGCCGCGCGGGGTAGGGTGCGCGCCGCGCGACCTGTAGTTCAGCTATTTTTTCTGTCTTTCAAACTATGCACGAGCCAAAACCAATTCTAACACAACTCTTGACCCGCAAACACTTATAACGCCTATCATACATCGTTGGAAAGGTATTTTGACGAGGAATGCAACTAAACACATATCATCAATCAAACTTCCACTTATAACAACCAAAAACCACAATTAATGTTCCCCATTCAATGCATACAAGTCATAAATGCAATTTAATTATTTGGCAACCAAATTACACGAACGATATGCCGTAGCGAAGGTAATTAAGCATACAACACAACCTAACACTTACAATCAACATTTTCAAGCATTTAAAGCATCAAAAATCCATTCCTAGTTCATGAAACCCTAACCAAAAATCACCAAATTTCATAATCAAGTTTAAGAGGTTTCTTTGATAAATCTTTACATCCAAATGAAGCTAGTAACACTAGGAACAAGATTAAAACATGAACTCTTAACATCAAACAACATATAACCACTTAAAATTCAAGATTAAGCATGTGAACTTTCAATGTGAACTAGTTACATTAAAATAGCAAGAACAAGCATACAAAACACATAATCAAACTAGACTTGAGCCATAGACACTAATTAACAACCTTTTAATTCAAAAATCTCAAGAACACATAAAATTAGTGGTTTTAGAAAGTTACCCAAATTTGATGAGGTCGGTATGGAATCGAAGAGGAGATCACGAGGAGTTCAAATATGTAATTTGTTTGGCAAGATGACCGCTAGCTCGATTTTGGATGATGAATCTTTGTATGGAAGTTGAGAGAAAAGTTGAAGTAGTAAGAGTGAAAGAGATGAGATTGAATGGATGAGGATGAGGGTTGACTCTTTGACCTAGTCAAAAGTTTCAACCCTTGGCAAGTTTGGTCCCTTAACTTTAAGACGGGTGTGGGAATTACCTAAACAAGATAATTCAAACACGTATCAACGAGACGTGTTATAAACATATAACGGAACATAAATAGTTAAACGGAAAAGTTGACGGAAAAAGGCGGGATGTTACATTACCTACACCTTAAAAGAAATTTCGTCCCGAAATTTAGGTAGGCGTAGTAGTCGTTGTTTCTTCCTCGGAATCTGACGTTTCCGGAACCGGGAATAGATGAGGGTGTTTCTTTCGCATTTGATCTTCTCTTTCCCAAGTAAACTCGGGTCCTCTTTTGGCGTTCCAACGGACCTTAACAATCGGGATCCGGCTTTGTTTTAATTCCTTCTCGACGTAGTCCACAATTTCAACCGGTTCCTCCACAAAATGGAGTTTGTCATTAATAGTAAGTTCCTCGAGAGGGACGACGATATCGGGCTCGGCGAGACACTTCTTCAAGTTAGATACATGAAAAGTAGGATGGACGGAGCTTAGTTGAGGCGGAAGGTTTAAACGATAAGCAACGGTTCCAATACGCTCTAAGATTTCGAAAGGACCAACGTACCGCGGATTTAGTTTCCCACGTTTCCCAAAACGGATGACACCTTTCCAAGGTGCGACTTTTAACATGACGCGATCACCGACTTGAAATTCGAGGTCCTTGCGTCTTTTGTCGGTATAGCATTTTTGACGACTCCGGGCCGTCCGAAGCCTATCTCGGATTTGAAGAATCTTTTCGGTTGTTTCGTGAATGAGTTCGGGCCCGGAAATTTGCACGTCACCCACTTCGGCCCAACAAAGAGGAGAGCGACATTTTCGACCATATAACGCTTCAAAAGGTGCGGCCTGAATACTCGCGTGATAACTATTATTGTAAGAGAATTCGGCGAGAGGTAAGTGATTGTCCCAAGCTTTTCCAAAATCAACAACGCAGGCTCGTAACATATCCTCTAAGGTTTGTATTGTACGTTCACTTTGCCCATCGGTTTGGGGATGATATGCGGTGCTCATGTCCAAACGCGTTCCCAACGCTTCTTGTAACGTACGCCAAAATCTAGAAATGAAACGGCCATCTCGGTCGGAGATAATCAATAACGGTACTCCGTGTCGGGCTACAATCTCTTTAATGTAAAGTCGTGCAAGTTTCTCCATTTTGTCGGTTTCTTTCATGGCGAGAAAGTGCGCGGATTTGGTGAGACGGTCAACAATGACCCAAATTGTATCATAACCGCCCGACGTTTTCGGTAGTTTGGTGATAAAATCCATCGTGATCCTTTCCCACTTCCATTGCGGGATCTCGGGTTGTTGAAGTAACCCGGACGGTCTTTGGTGTTCGGCTTTGACTTTTGCGCAAGTCAAACATTTGGCAACGTATCTAGCAACTTCCTTTTTGATGTTCGGCCACCAATATTGTTCTTTAAGGTCATGGTACATCTTATTGGCGCCGGGATGAATCGAGTATCGTGATTTGTGGGCTTCGTCTAAGATGAGGTTTCGTAAATCGCCATATCTAGGCACCCAAATATTTCCGGCGTAATATTGAAGTTCGGTCTCCTTAACTTCGAATCGGGAGACGAGGATGTTTAAAAGTTCACGTCCGATGTGGTTGTCCTTAAGAACCTCCTCTTGAGCTACACGAATTTGGCTATTAAGGTTGGAGTGGATGGTGATGTTTAATGCTCGGACACGAAGAGGCGCCGCTCTTTCCTTTCGACTTAAGGCATCGGCCACTACATTTGCCTTCCCGGGGTGGTAACGAAGCTCGCAATTATAATCGTTCAAGGTCTCAATCCACCTTCGTTGTCTCATGTTTAGTTGCTTTTGATCGAAGATATGTTGGAGACTTTTGTGATCGGTAAAGATGGTACTTTTGGTACCAAGAAGATGATGTCTCCATAACTTAAGTGCAAAGATGACGGCACCGAGTTCAAGATCATGTGTCGTGTAGTTTCGTTCGTGGACTTTGAGTTGTCGAGAGGCATAAGCAATGACTTTCTTTCGTTGCATTAATACGCATCCATAACCGTTTTTCGAGGCATCACAATATACAACAAAATCATCATTGCCTTCGGGAAGTGACAAGATAGGAGCGGTGGTTAGCTTAGTTTTCAAGATTTGAAAAGCGGTTTCTTGTTCGGAGGTCCAAACGAATTTTCGTTCCTTGTGAGTTAACGCGGTTAAAGGACGAGCGATTAGGGAGAAATCCTTGATGAATTTACGATAGTATCCGGCGAGACCCAAGAATTGACGAATTTGAGTAGGAGTAGTAGGAGTCTCCCATTTACTAATGGCTTCGATTTTCGCGGGATCGACTTTAATGCCTTGATCACTTACAACATGACCAAGAAATTGAACTTCCTTTAACCAAAATTCACACTTGGAGAACTTGGCGTATAGTTGCTCTTTTCTCAAGAGCTCGAGCACGAGTCGGAGATGTTCTTTGTGTTCCTCTTCGTTTTTAGAATAGATCAAAATATCATCGATGAACACGATAACGAATTTGTCGAGGTAAGGTTTGCACACGCGGTTCATGAGATCCATGAACACCGCCGGTGCGTTGGTGAGACCGAAAGGCATGACAAGGAACTCATAACTACCATAACGAGTCCGGAAAGCGGTTTTGGAGACATCTTCCCCCTTAACCCTTAGTTGATAATAACCCGAACGGAGATCGATTTTTGAATATACGCAAGACCCTTGTAGTTGATCAAAGAGGTCATCGATGCGAGGAAGAGGATATCGGTTCTTAACCGTCAATTTGTTTAGTTCACGATAATCAATGCACATTCGTAGGGATCCGTCTTTCTTCTTGACGAACAAAATCGGAGCGCCCCATGGTGAATGGCTAGGTTGAATGAAACCACGGTCGAGTAACTCTTGGATTTGACTTTGCAATTCTTGCAATTCGGATGGAGCGATTCTATATGGTGCACGCGCTACGGGTGCGGCCCCTGGAATAAGATCGATTTGAAATTCAACTGGTCGATGAGGTGGAAGACCCGGTAGTTCGTCGGGAAACACATCGGAAAAGTCACTAACAATCGGCACATCATCGATGCGTTTCTCGTCGGCCTCGACTTTCTTAACGTGGGCAAGAATCGCGAAACAACCCTTGCGAAGTAGCTTTCGAACTTTAAGGCACGAAACGAGATTGAGTCCGGTGCAATTTTTGTCGCCATAGACAATCAATGGTTCACCATTCTCGATAGGAATTCGGATTGCGTGAAGATCGCAAAGAATGTGAGATTTATTTTTGACCATCCAATTCATACCGATTATTACATCAAAACTCCCTAGTTCTATGGGTATCAAGTCAATTTCAAATTCATTACCCAAAATGTTCAAAGTACACCCCCGGTAATATGTGTCGGCACTTAAGAGTTTTCCATCGGCCACTTCGATGGAGTAAGTAGTATCTAAAGGGTGTGGTGGAGTGCAAAGAGTAGGAGCCAAAGTCTTAGACACAAAACATTTATCGGCACCCGAATCGAATAAGCACGTAACATAAGTGTTGTTGAGAAGAAACGTACCCGTGACTAATTCGTTGTCATCTCGGGCTTCCTCGGTGTTGATGTTAAAGGCTCGGCCTCGGTTGTTGGGGTTGGCTTTCTTCTTCGGGCATTCGTTCCTATAGTGACCCGGTTGACCACATTCATAACAAGTGGCCGTTCTTGGAGGATTGGGCCCCTTTCGAGCGACGGGGGCGGCGCTTGTGCAATTGTTGGACCTATGACCAACTCCTTGGCAACGGTGACAAACTAGCTTGTTACATTCGCCGTAATGATGCTTGTGGCATTTGTTGCAAAGAGGTAAGTTTCCGACATAACCCTTCTTGCCGTCGTTGTTGAAAGGCTTTTTGGTGAAGGTGTTGTTGTAGTTGGTTGATGGAGTGGCTTCCCATTTCCTTTTGTTGCCACCCGACTTGTCCTCGGCCTTAGGAGCCGGCACTACGATTTCGTCAACCGTTTCAATTAATTGGTGAGCCATGTTCATAGCGGCTTGATGAGTAGTGGGTTTGGATGACATCACCCCTTGTTTGATGCTTTTTGGAAGACCGAGCATGTAGAGCTCAATCCTTTGAGATTCGGGGTTAACAAGATTAGGACACATTAAGGATAGTTCGGCGAAGCGTTGATTATAAGCCTTAAGATCGTTTCCGACCGCTTTCAAAGCTCTTAGTTCTTCCTCAAGCTTTCGGGTTTCTTCGCGCGGAAAATATTCAACAATCATCTTTTCCCTTAGATCGGCCCAAGAGAGGGCATGAGCTTCATCGATACCCACCGATTGAACATAGGTGTTCCACCATGTTAGAGCAATTCCGGAGAAAGTGTGGGTGGAGTATTTGACCTTGTCTTGATCCCGACAACCGCTTATGCTAAAGACGGCCTCGGTTTGTTCAAACCAACGAGTAAGCACAACCGGTCCCCCGGTTCCATCATAAGTGTGAGGTTTGCACCCCGGTTCCATCTTGTTCGGAGGTCCAAACGAATTTTCGTTCCTTGTGAGTTAACGCGGTTAAAGGACGAGCGATTAGGGAGAAATCCTTGATGAATTTACGATAGTATCCGGCGAGACCCAAGAATTGACGAATTTGAGTAGGAGTAGTAGGAGTCTCCCATTTACTAATGGCTTCGATTTTTGCGGGATCGACTTTAATGCCTTGATCACTTACAACATGACCAAGAAATTGAACTTCCTTTAACCAAAATTCACACTTGGAGAACTTGGCGTATAGTTGCTCTTTTCTCAAGAGCTCGAGCACGAGTCGGAGATGTTCTTTGTGTTCCTCTTCGTTTTTAGAATAGATCAAAATATCATCGATGAACACGATAACGAATTTGTCGAGGTAAGGTTTGCACACGCGGTTCATGAGATCCATGAACACCGCCGGTGCGTTAGTGAGACCGAAAGGCATGACAAGGAACTCATAACTACCATAACGAGTCCGGAAAGCGGTTTTGGAGACATCTTCCCCCTTAACCCTTAGTTGATGATAACCCGAACGGAGATCGATTTTTGAATATACGCAAGACCCTTGTAGTTGATCAAAGAGGTCATCGATGCGAGGAAGAGGATATCGGTTCTTAACCGTCAATTTGTTTAGTTCACGATAATCAATGCACATTCGTAGGGATCCGTCTTTCTTCTTGACGAACAAAATCGGAGCGCCCCATGGTGAATGGCTAGGTTGAATGAAACCACGGTCGAGTAACTCTTGGATTTGACTTTGCAATTCTTGCAATTCGGATGGAGCGAGTCTATATGGTGCACGCGCTACGGGTGCGGCCCCTGGAATAAGATCGATTTGAAATTCAACTGGTCGATGAGGTGGAAGACCCGGTAGTTCGTCGGGAAACACATCGGAAAAGTCACTAACAATCGGCACATCATCGATGCGTTTCTCGTCGGCCTCGACTTTCTTAAAGTTTGGATCATTTAACTACCTAAACATGTTACACTACTTAATTTAGCAACAATTCATGACAAAAATAAGCCATAACCTGTTTATATCAAAAAGCCCCAAATTTGCTCAAGAACACAAACCCTAGATTACTCAAAATTTGAAGTTTAAGGCTCCTAATCATGTTAAATAGCATCAATCTAGGTTATACAAGCATAATACATAAGCAATTTAAGCATAATTACACTAAAAAGCATCAAAATCAAATTGGGTATAAAATTGCTCAAGAACACTAATTTTCGGATTATATGGTGTTTAGGTGTAGAAATTTACCGCTTTTCTTGAGTAATTCCTTGATAGCATCCTTCTTAACATGATTTTAGTAAAAGATTTGATGATTTTCGGTGAAAAAATTTGATTTTGGGAGTTATTTTTCGTGTATTTTCGCAGAAAAATGGGTGTGGTAGTGTGCAGACTGATCTGTTCGGCTCTTTTATTTTTTTTCTGTATTTTTGGAACTCCGCGAGTCGCGGCATTTTGCCATTGCAAACTCCGCGAGTCGCGGTGCTCCTTTTTTTTTTTTTTTTAATAAACCTTAACTTATGAAACAATTAAGTAATTAATTTTAAAATTTTGTTTCCCTTGTTATTTAGGGCGAGGTCGTTTCGGATCGATGTCCTAGTCCGTCCTTCGACAAAATTTTAAAATTTGTCTTTTTGTAGTGATTGTTTTAAAAGCTAAGATTTTTGGGTTTTTTAATGTTTTTGGCATACTTTAATTCAATAAGATTAAAAATAATGATAATAAAAGTTCTCGTCCCTCCCTCGGGTAAAGCAATTTCGTTTCAACGACCTAGTCTTCAACTTACGACGAATTTTAAAAATCATATTTTTAACTTAATGAGATAAAGTAAATTTTTGTTTTTAAATTTACACCAAACTTAAAATAAAAATACATAAAATTCAAAATTAATATTAAAAATTCACACCAAACTTAAAATTTGAAATGCATAAAATTAAAAATTCTTATTTTAAAAATTAAAAATTCACACCAAACTTAATTTAAAAATTCATATTATAAAATCACACCAAACTTATATTATATTTTTCAAATATTTACAATTTTAAATATATTATTTTTACAAAGTTTACAATATTAATTTAAGATTTATATATTAATTTTAAAAACATGGTAAAAATAAAATTAAAAATCTTTTTGGCTTTTATTCCACTTTAATCAATCAAATATTATCAAAAATATGCGCCCCTCTTTTCGGTAAAGTAATTTCGGTTCCAAGACCTAATTTAACTCATGACGAATTTTTGAAATATTTTGGGTTGATTGATTAAAGATATTTATACCTTAAGAATAAACGTTAAATTTCGCAGTGATGTAATAAATTTTTGTATGATATCAATAATTTCGGTCGCCAAACCTAATTTTATTCAATACCAATTTAATACTTTATAGCGAACAAATTAGCGTTTATTATCAAAAGGTTAAAAATAAAAATTAAAATAAAAAATGTACAGACTTACCTGTGAGATAGTATTCTTAGTTATACGATCTATCCCATTTATAAGATAGTCGGTTTAATTGGTTTTCCATGGCTACATAGGCGTAACCTCGAGCATTCAGTGTTTTTTCTTCTAAACATATGAACGGTCCGTCTCTGCATAAAGTAACAAATTCGGTATTTGAATAGGTTTGATTATTTGAACATTTACCTCCATGTGACCATTTTCCGCATTTGTGACATCTTTCTAGGTGTCGTGCTCTTCTTTTCGCTGCGGATTTTGATTTTCCTTTACCAAATTGTAACTTATTATCTTCGCATCTGGATTCTTTTCTTACTCCGTCCAATCTTTCTCTGATTACTGATACTATTTCACCCGGTAGTGTGTCATTATTACGTTTAGTGATCAAAGCGTGTAGCATTAGACCATGGTTTAGTTCACAGGCAGTCTTCATTTCCTAAAAAAAATAAAAATTCAGAATGGGGGGAGAAGACTAGTTCTTTAGGGTCTGCTAGGGAAAGACCATTCGGGTTTCATTTTCGAGAACTACACGAAAACAGACAATCTAACTCTAACAGAAATACATAAAATCCTTTAAAGATTTGATTCTCCCCACACTTAGTTAGCTGTGGTATCGAAATTGTGATTAACTTCGTTGTCAACTTCCATTGGACTATCTATGTAGTGTTTAACTCTGTGACCATTAACTTTAAATTCAATCCCATTTGAATTTATTAATTCTATCGTTCCGTATGGGAAAACTCTTTTGACTATGAATGGTCCAGACCATCTTGATTTCAATTTTCTAGGAAATAGCTTGAATCGTGAATTGAAAAGAAGAACTCTGTCTCCTTCTTTAAATTCTTTTAAACTTCTGATTCTTTTATCATGCCATTTCTTCGTTCTTTCTTTATAGATTAACGAATTTTCGTATGCTTCATGTCTTAATTCTTCTAATTCGTTTAGTTGACTTAATCGTAGACGTCCAGCTTCATGTAAATCAAGATTACATGTCTTCAAAGCCCAAAATGCTTTGTGTTCAATTTCTACTGGAAGATTACATGCTTTTCCATAAACGTGTCTAAAAGGTGTGGTTCCAATTGGAGTTTTGTAGGCTGTTCTAAAAGCCCAGAGTGCATCCTCCAATTTAATGGAGCATTCCTTCGGATTTGATCCTACGGTTTTCTCTAGAATACATTTTAAAGCTTGGTTGGTATTTTCAACTTGTCCACTTGTTTGTGGATGATAAGCAGTGGAGATTTTATGAGTTACTCCATATCTTTTAAGAACTTTCTCAAGTTGATTATTACAGAAATGAGTACCCCGATCACTTATTAAAGCTTTCGGTGTTCCAAACCTTGCAAAAAGATGTTTTAAAAAGTTGACTATAACTCGTGCATTGTTAGTTGGGAGAGCTTGTGCTTCCGCCCATTTAGATACATAATCAATGGCTACGAGAATATAGAGATTATTATGAGATTTTGGAAATGGACCCATAAAGTCAATACCCCAAATGTCAAATACTTCACATACTTGAATGACATTTTGTGGAATTTCATCACGTTGACTTATTTTTCCGGCCCTTTGACAAGCATCACAGGATTTTCAAAGAAGGTGTGCGTCTTTGTAAATTGTAGGCCAATAGAATCCAGCTTCATAAACTTTTCTTGCTGTTAATTGAGGCCCATAATGCCCTCCTGTTGGTCCTGTGTGACAATGGTTTAAAATTTTACTAGCTTCATCTCCGAATACACATCGGTGTATTATTCCATCTGGATAACTTTTAAATAGATGTGGATCTTCCCAGAAATAGTGTTTTATATCACTGAAGAATTTCTTTCGTTTTTGGTACGATAATCCTTTTTCAAGGAATCCGCAAACTAAGTAGTTTGCATAGTCTGCAAACCATGGGATTTCATTATAATCTATCTTCAATAGATATTCATCAGGAAAGTTGTCTTGTATGGTCAATTCATTTAGAACTTCTAATTCGGGATTTTCAAGACGAGAAAGATGATCAGCGGCGAGATTTTCTGCTCCTTTTTTATCTCGGATTTCAATATCGAACTCTTGTAAGAGTAAGATCCAACGGATTAATCTTGGTTTAGCATCTTGTTTCGAAAATAGGTATCTAAGAGCAGAATGGTCGGTATAGACCACCGTTTTAGCTAGAACGAGATATGATCGAAATTTGTCAAAAGCAAAGACAATAGCAAGGAGTTATTTTTCAGTAGTTGTATAATTTGTTTGTGCTCCTTGTAACGTCTTACTAGCATAATATATAGGTTGAAATCGTTTTTCAATCCTTTGTCCTAAAACGGCTCCCATTGCAAAATCACTTGCATCGCACATTAGTTCAAATGGTAGATTCCAATTTGGTGTTATCATGATCGGCGCATTAGTGAGTTTTTCTTTAAGAATATTAAAAGATTTGATACATTCATCTGAAAAGATGAATGGAGCGTCCTTTTCTAGGAGTTTATTTATAGGAGTGGCAATTTTAGAAAAATCTTTTATGAAACGTCGGTAAAAACCGGCATGCCCTAGAAAACTCCTAACTCCTCTAACATTGGTGGGATGTGAAAGTTTAGCAATTACATCTACTTTAGCTCTATCCACTTCAATTCCTTCTTTTGAAATTTTATGACCAAGAACGATGCCTTCTTTAACCATAAAATGGCATTTCTCCCAATTAAGAACTAGATTTGATTGTTCGCATCTAATAAGCATTCGTTCCAGATTAACTAGACATGATTCAAATGTATCACCGAAGACTGAAAAATCATCCATGAAAACTTCCATGCATTCTTCTATCATGTCGTGAAAAATCGCCATCATACACCTTTGAAAGGTTGCAGGGGCGCTGCAAAGTCCAAATGGCATGCGTTTGTAAGCAAAAGTACCATAAGGGCACGTGAATGTGGTTTTATCTTGATCTTCGGGTGCTACTAGAATTTGAAAATATCCGGAAAATCCATCTAGAAAACAATAGTAACTATTTCCGGCTAATCTTTCCAACATTTGATCAATGAAAGGTAAGGGAAAGTGATCTTTTCTGGTGGCGTCATTTAATTTTCTATAATCAATACACACACGCCATCCTGTTACAGTCCTTATAGGAATAAGCTCATTTTTTTCATTTGTAATGACAGTCATGCCACCCTTCTTAGGCACGCATTGAACTGGGCTTACCCATGGACTATCATAGATTGGATAAATTAGACCTGCGTCTAGCAGTTTAATAATTTCTTTCTTAACTACATCTTGCATATTAGGATTTAGTCTTCGTTGGCGTTGCACATACGTTTTATGACCTTCTTCCATAAGGATTTTATGTGTGCAATACGAATGACTTATTCCTTTAATATCATGAATCTTCCATGCAATGGCTGGTTTATGAGCTTTCAACACAGAAATGAGTTGTGATTTCTCATTTTCGGTAAGAGAAGACGATATTATTACAGGTAATTCAGATTCACCATGTAAATAAGCGTATTCCAAATGGTTTGGAAGTGGCTTTAACTCTAATTTCGGTGGTTCTTCTATCGATGATTTATATCGATATCTGTCTTCTTCTTTTAGCATTTGAATTTCTTCTGTTGTTGGTTCATATCCATTAGCTATAAGTGTAGCTAACATTTCAGCTTCATCAATTTGTTCAGTTCCTTCTCCTAAAGAACATTCTCCTGTTCCTTGTAATTCTGGAAATTCTTCTAATAATTCTGCATGTGCATCTATAGTTTGAATATAATAACATGTATCATATGCAGATTGCGGTTGTTGCATTGCTCTATCAACTGAAAAGGTAACACTCTCGTCCTCTATACTTAGGGTCAATTTTTTTACCGAACACGTCTATCATTGCTTTAGCCGTGTTTAAGAATGGTCTTCCTAATATGAGAGGAACTTGAGAATCTTCTTCCATGTCCAGAACAACAAAATCTACTGGAAATACTAAAGTACCAACTTTAACTAGCATGTTCTCTATTATCCCTCTAGGATATTTTATTGATCGATCGGCTAGTTGTATGCTTATTCTTGTTGGTTTTAATTCTCCAAGGTCTAGTTTAGCGTATAGTGAATACGGCATTAGATTTATACTAGCACCTAATGTCATACCCCGTCCAAAATCTTCCGAATGAATACAATAACATATGGTACCATCGCGATGAACGGACCACTATATGCTTTGAACGACTCCATGTAATGTCTCTAAAATGAGCTAAATGCACAGCGGAAGATTTCTTTCAAACCTGAGAATAAACATGCTTTAAAGTGTCAACCAAAAGGTTGGTGAGTTCATTAATTTAACATAAATAATCATTTGATAATTTTAATAGACCACAAGATTTCATATTTCCATTTCTCATAAACATACGTCCCATGCATAGAGACAAAAATATCATTCATATGGATTGAACACCTGGTAACCGACATTCACAATATATATATAAGAATATCCCCATCATTCTGGGATCCTCCTTCGGACATGATATAAATTTCGAAGTACTAAAGCATCCGGTACTTTGGATGGGGCTTGTTGGGTCCGATAGATCTATCTTTATGATTCGCGTCAATTAGGGTGTCTGTTCCCTAATTCTTAGATTACCAGACTAAAAAGGGGCATATTCGGTTTAATAATTCAACCATAGAATGTAGTTTCGATTACTCGTGTCTATTTCGTAAAACAGTTATAAAAGCAGCGCATGTATTCTCAGTCCCAAAAATATATATTGCAAAAGCATTTAAAAAGGGAGCAAATGAAACTCACCATACTGTATTTCATAGTAAAAATACATATGACATCATTGAACAAGTGTAAGGTTGGCCTTGGATTCACGAACCTATATTAAGTATATATATTAACACTTATACTTATAATCGAACAACTAAAGTTTTTAAGTTATGCTAGTTATTGATTTAAATATATCTATTTTTATATATTATATACTACAATGTATAAATGTTTTCAATATTAATTATATTAATATCTTATAATATATATATTCCTAGAGATATTTATTTATTATTATAGCATAAAAATAATAATAATAAAAATGATCATGCTTATAATCGTAAAAATAATGGTACTACTAATAATGATAATAATAATAATAATAGCAATTTTAATAAAAATACTAATTTTAATAAGAAGGATAATTTTTAGTAATACAATACTTTTAATAAATATGATAATTTTAATGATGCTTTTAATAATAATAATAATAATAATAATAATAATAATAATAATAATAATAATAATAATAATAATAATAATAATAATAATAATAATAATAATAATAATAATAATTAAAGTTATTAGGCTACCTTCAAGCTTTTTCGTAAAAAGAAATTAGAAATATCTCAGACAGGGCTTGAACCCAAGACCTCTCGCTTAACAATCATGTACCCAACCATTTAGCCATCTACCATTTTCTGAATAAAATACTTCTGATTTACTTATAACTCGTATGGCCCAACAGTAGAACAGGATCACTGCCCAACAGTCATAATCTACATGCTTAGCCCATTTACTAAAACCTGATTCAATAGCAGTTGGTTATAAAAAAAAATCCTTTGCAGCAATCTAGGATTGAACTCGTGACCTCCAGCATATCCAACCCTTCTCCCAACCATCTGAGCTGTAAGTTTATTTGTTGAAATATTCAAACACTATATATCTATATAACCCGTAATTCAAATTCCCCTTCCTAATCACAACCACCAATAGCTTTCCACTATCATCCTCGTTCATCATCATGACCCCGTTCGTAAAAAAAAAAATATATATCATCAACATAAATATCAACCTTAACCGTGGCCATTTTAGTACCATCATTTACTTCCTCACCGAATCATCCATGTATTCCTTTCTCTTAAACTAGTATCATCACTCAACCATAATATCATTTCATCTTTAAATATTATATTCATTAAACGATTGATCAAAATCATACTTAATTACCTAAAAAAAAATGATGAACCGTCCCCTTTTGTGGCCCATCTTAGTCGACCTTGTAGTGACATCATGTCCCACTTATTTGATTTATCAAACGCCAATCAAGTTGGCAAGATCTTAAAGTGTGAATATATATATATATATTCTACCCCTTTTTCCTTGTTTTTGTCGGCTGGGAATAAAAGAAAAAAAAATCATTCATCAAGTTGTAGTCACAAGAATAATAGCAACTAACTTGATAATTATTGGGTTTGAGATTTTTCTATCGAAGTAGTAATTGACGACAGCAGGATTTCGTGATTAAGGATATAATAATAAGTGGGTCTCGTGTTCATCATTCAACATGAGTTTCGTGATGGTTTGATAAAAAAAAAATAAAGACGCAGCAGAAGAAAGAGGCTGCAGTTTAATAGGTTTCCGATGGTTGGTTCGTATGTAAACAGAAAGTAGGAGCTGCAGCGAGGCTGCTGTGCACGCAGAAACAGAAAAATTCTAGTAGCAATTAATGGTGGTTGTGATTGGTGTTGAGTTAATGGTAAACCGAAAACTAATCAGTTCATATGGGTTTGTTCTAAGAAGGTGATGGGTTATATGTAAGTTTAGTTCGATATGGAAACAGGAAACAAATAAAAAAAATATACCCGATAGTATATAGGTGGTGGTGCATGTGATCATGGTTGTTCATAGTTGTAGGTGTTTAAGAGGTGATCGTTCGTGGTGAAGATCGTTGGTGATTTGAAGATGTTCGATGGTGATTCTTAATAAGAGAAAGATAGTAGTAGTGATCGTTGGTGATGTTATTGATGGCGGTTAGGGTTTCATGAAGAAGGAGAAATAAGAAGGGTTCGATGGTGAAGAGGGTGGTTGTGTGAAGGTGGTTTTTAAGGTGGTGAATGGTGGTAGTATGGTGGTTGTTCATGGTAGTAACGGTGGTTGTAAGGTGGTAGTGACGGGTTATGGTGATCTAGGTAGGATGTGGTGTTGGTTCTCAATCGACAGAAAAATAAGAAGGAAGTTTGAAGTTTTGCAAAAAGAATGATTCAGTAAACATGTTATCTAACTATATGTGTAATGTAATTCCATAATATATAATAAAGTATTATATAATATAGATTGAATCAATTAGAAATAGTAGGTGGAAAGATTGAAACACCTAAAACACTAATAATTTAACATTCCGTGATTATTGTTTGGTTGTATACTACCGAAAGTTTTCACGGACTATTATATCGTGCCCCGTTGTTCACTCAGTGGTGAATAAAAAGTCTTCACAAAAATTTCATATTTTTAAATTAACTATTTTTATTTATTTTAGTCATTATGGTATAAAATTCAGTCATTAATTTAATCAATAAAAATTACATCAACTGTCCCTCTCATTTATGGGTAAAATATAAAAAGTGTTAAAATTAAATAACTAGATCATAAATACATTTTTAGTAAGCCTAAAATTTATAGAACTCATTTCCGGATCACCGTTTATTTTAAAATCATATATATATTTTCAATATTCATATACGCGTTGCGAGTTATTTATATATTTAATTATAATAATTGGTATCCTATTTATATATTCAATCTATGTTATTTAAACAAAACATTTTTATAATCAAATTCTATTGGGTCGAAAAGCGTTTCCGCATCTTTGAAAAAAAAAATAGATCAATCAAATATTATGAAATCCAATTCTCCATTAATTTTTGTCTAACATTCGTTAATTGCACATTTGTTCTTACTTGTAATCAATTTATCATTTATTCCGAATACCGTAAAAAATAGATTTCTCAAATCATAGTGGACCTCTCAACAGAGACTCGTAATCATAATTCAATGTTTCTGATAATTCAATCATATGATATTATCTTTTAATCTCGTCGATAACTATAATAACTTATATTGAAACAAAATACGTTCATGTAAAGTATTATATATCTAATACATTGTTAACGTTTTCAACTAATAAGTATATATTATATATACATATCAATATACACATAAATGTTCGTGAATCGTCAGGCATGGTCAAAGGGTAATTGATTACATGAATATAGATTTCAAAACTTTCGAGACTCAACATTACAGATTTTTGCTTATCGTGTCAGAATCATATAAAGATTAAAGTTCAAATTTGATCGAAAATTTCCGGGTCACTACAGTACCTACCCGTTAAAGAAATTTCGTCCCGAAATTTGAGTGTGGTCGTCATGGCTAACAATAAAAATGTTTTTCATGACGAATATGAGTTGATAAATAGAGTTTTATCATCATTGAGTGACATGGATAAAACAATTCGTTTATGTGAAGAGTATGAGTGAAGTTATCACAAAAGAGTGAAATGAGTAGGTGTAGATTCGTCATATCTTTTGACATAGATAGGATTGATTTCCAAGTTCAAGCGATTTGGAGAAAATCTTCATAATAAGATTTGATTCTTCGGTAATTAAGAAAATTAGGATCCTCTTTGATTAAATGCGATGATCTGTCTTGATTGCTTTGTCTGATATTTCACTATAAATCCACCCTCTTTGTTTCCTTATTTCCACAGCTCACACCTTCTATTCTTTCTCCCTCAATTCATACTTTAAAGCATTCATTAATATGCTCCATCCAGTACTGATTCTTGATATACTCCTAACTTTCATATCTATCATTCTTCTTTTTCATTTACCACCGAAGGATTTTATTTATTTTTACTATTACATTGGGTTTATAGTAATTTTAATTCTCCCGTGCCTTTACGTGGCAATACGTATTGATATGCACGGTTTGTAATTTATGTGTTGTTGTCGAGCTTTATATTTTCTTTTACATTCAAGAGTTTCATACTTTTGTCTCATATTCCCGACTTCAAGTCAAACGATTAATGGTCCAGAATTCGTAGGTATGGATTTTGAAATAAACATAGTTAATGCTCTAAGAGAGAGATTGTAATAGCACGATCTTGATTGGTTACGTTACCAGAATTCAAGAGAAAAGATAGAACTATCAGGAAGATATGTTCTTGATATGTTTGGAGATTAGGTACAATGTAAGAGTCGTGTAGCATGGCACATGATGATGGTACTGTGAATCATCACGTTCCATTAGAAACTCAGCATGAGTTACTGTAATATAATCACGTTGATCAAGTGTCATTATATTATACTAGCTCATGCTTCAGTTCCCAACACTACTTCAAATTTCATTCATAGTTTATTCTTAGATTTTTCAGAAATTTCCAGTATAATGAAACACAGAAAACACTAAGAGGTATATAACTTCAGACGAGAATATTTATGAAAATATCCTCAGTAATATCGAAGATATTTATGATGATATTTTGGAATTTCTAAGTTCGAAGGTTGATAAGAAAAAAATTTTCGCAAGATTTTAACATGACTTCGGAGCAGGATATTCTCTAAAGATTTCATTGGATCCAGAATTACCTGGATTCTTTGAATATAGGGTATGGTCCTTGTATTTTTCCTTGGTCTCCTTCGTGGTTAGCTCAATCCGTTTTCCAGTTCCAACTTTTCTGAGCTTTTCCAACATACTATTATTATCATCAAACTTCCGACGATTAAGGTCGTCTACGGTTGTCTACAGTTTGTGCTGCTTCATTCAGCTTTTTCAAAGTTCAATGTATTGATTCGTAGGCTGGGTGCTTTTCAAAATTTCAGAATGGAAGATCATAATTCTAAGAGATAAATGTTATATGTAGAGACGCTGTGATATTCACAATACTGATTGCTAATTTTCAGTAGTTGATATGGAAATTCTCGTTACCAAATGTGGATGAGTATATGATAGGGTTTTAAATGAACAAATACAATGGTTTCTCGGAGCGACTTAAGCCAATGAGTAATGAAGTTGCTGGTAAGTTTGCTGCTAATGTGGCGGAATATAAACGGTTCTCCGGTAACGGTGTCGAAAGATAAACTTAAAATAGAGTTTATTTGAATGAAAAGTCGAAATTGATTTGCTGAAGCTGTGATAAAATTGGCTAATTTGGAAAAGGATTGTAAAGTTATTTCATGTAATAACAACGCCAAAGGAGCTAGCACAGATACGTGTTAAACGTTTACTCAGGTTCCGAGTGTTTTTCAGGTGCATAACTATATGCATCAATCTTTTCTTTCGTAGATTAAATGCGGTTGGTTGACTACACCTAAGTCTGCCAATGCTTCTATTGAACTAAGACTACCCAGAAAACATGGAATTGTGAAACTTCCTGGATCAGATAATTTTTCTGGTATCTTATTCAACAGCACTGCTGAACAATTAGCGTTCATAGTAACAGTCGAGAGTTCTTCCATTTTCTTTCTATTCGTGATCAGATCTTTCAAGAATTTAGCATATCTAGGCATTCCTGAAATCACATCAATGAAAGGAAGATTTACATTTATCTGTTTAAACATATCCAAGAATTTGGATTGCTCGGCTTCAAGTTTCTCTTTCTTCATTTTACTCGGGTAAGGAAGTGGTGGTTGGTATGGTTTAACATAAGGTTTATCCTTAGCTGTGTTATCTTCATTAACCTTCTCAACTACCGGTTCTGTTTCCTTATCTTGTTCAGGTTGTGGTTCTTGTGGAGTAGGAATAGCTTCATCAGAAGTTACAGGTATTTCAGGTGGTTTAAGTGTTGTACCACTTCTTGTGGTAATGGCTTTAGCTGTTTCATTCCGGGGGTTAGCATTTGTATCACTAGGTAGACTTCCCGGTTTTCTTTCACCTATTAATCTTGCTAGGTTACTTACTTCTTGTTCCAAGTTTTGAATAGAAGCTTGTTGATTTCTAAATGCTTGAGCATTTTGTTCATTTGTTTGTTTCTGAGATGTGAAAAACTGCGTTTGAGTTTCAACTAGCTTCGTCATCATATCTTCTAAATTTGGCTTTTTATCATCGGTTTGTTGTGGTGGTTTGTTTTGAAAATTAGGTCTTTGCTGATTGTAAGTATTATTGGATACTTGTTGATTGCTAGGACCTTGTTGGTTGTTGTATGGAATATTTCGGTTATAGTTCTAGTTTTGATTGTAAATTGGTCTTGGCGGTTGATAATTATTCTGATAATTATTTCCAGGCCTTTGGTTTATGTATGAAATATTCTCTCTTTGTTCCATTGTTAATTCAATACTGAGATAATCTTTTGTCAAATGTGGTCCTCCACACTGCTCACAACTAATTCGTATTGAGTGAATATCCTTAGTCATCTTTTCCATTCGTCTCTCGACAGCATCTATCTTTGCGGAAATGGAATCTAAGTCATGGCTAGAATCGGCTCTAGCTGCTTTAGATGATCTAACGATATCTTTTTCTTGGTGCCACTCATGTGAGTGGGAAGCAGTGTTATCAATAATTTTATAAGCATCAGTTTCGGTTTTCTTCATAATGGAACCACCAGCTGCTATATCGATGTCTTTTCTTGTAGTGATGTCGCATCCTTGGTAGAATATTTGTACTATTTGACAGGTGTCTAAACCATGTTGCGGACATCCTCTTAATAACTTTCCAAATCTTGTCCACGCCTCATATAGAGTTTCATTCGGTTTCTGTGTAAACGTAACAATTTCTGCTTGAAGTCTTACGACTTTAGATGCCGGAAAGAATTGTTTAAGAAATTTTTCAACTAAAACGTCCCATGTATCAATCGCTCCATCAGGTAACGATTCCAACCAATCTTTGGCTTCTCCCTTTAAAGTCCAGGGAAATAACATGAGATATATCTGTTCATCCTCCACTTCTCTTATTTTAAATAGTGTACAGATCCTATTAAAGGTACGAAGATGTTCATTTGGATCTTCCTTCGGCGCACCACTAAATTGGCATTGATTAGTCACCATATGTAGAATTTGTCATTTGATTTCATAATCTGGCGCATTAATGTCAGGATGAGTAATTGCGTGACCTTGGCCAGTGCGTTTAGCTCTCATTCGGTCTTCCATACTTAAAGGTTCCAGATTCTCCATAATTGAATTTGTTGAATCGGAATCACTAGAGGATTCTGATTTAATGGTTCGTTCCTCAACAATCTCTGTTTGAATGATTGGTGGTTCCGGAGAAAAATTTAATGGTTCAGGATCTATGAATCGTCCCTGAATATTCTCCGGATTCTCAATTGTAAGGTCGGGTTCAAAAAATGGATTATCGGAAATTTGAACTGGAGTACTTGGTCGACTGGATGACGATTCTAAAGAAAAATCAACGGCGGTAATATTTGCTATATGTCTTGATCTAGTTACAGGTGGTGAACGTACAAAAGGTTGTGAACGTCTTGCTCGGTGCATTCACTGAATATCCTATTAGTTTTTAAAAAGGAAAGAAAAATTATATAAGTTATCCAATTAATAGACTTTTCTGATTTTGCCCACGTTTCGAATAGCCAAAAGATGCAGCAGAGGGGCAGGATTCGTTTGGTCTCAATATAATTGAGGACTGTTTGGCTCCAATAACCCGGTCCACGTACAAATCCAACTATTACTACGAACCAGAAAATTTTGATGTCTATCAATTTAACCACTTAAAATAAATTTTCGTAATTTTAAGAAATTTAGATAAGAAGTAGAATAAAAATCTATGTCCTAAAACTAGAATAGCGAGAAATAAGAAAGAAAAAGAGTGTGTCGGAAAAGGTCGGAAAATAAAAATAAGAAAGAAAAAGAGTGACTTATAGAACTTAAAAAACTCGACTAACCCAACCTTATTACTATCACTAACTTAAAATTATAATCGCAAATTGAGATTATTAATTGGAATGATAATTGATACATAGGTAAAAGGCGTCTAAAAATATTAAAGCTTACAAGTAAAACTATATCCCAAATGGCAATGTCTTAAAAAGGAACTAAAACTTAAAAAGGCGTCGCAGAATTCTAAAGCACTTAAATCTTAGTCTAAAGAAAAAGCACTTAAGGAATTTTACGGCAAAGCCTAAAAATCTAGAAGTAAAAAATAACTATGGCAAAAAGTATATCTTAAAACTAAATAAGCGAAAAATACAAATATTACGCTAAAATAATTAAAAAGGAACAAAATATAAAAATATACAAAAAGTTGTAAAAAGTACAATTTTTATAAAAATATTATTTTTATATTATTTATTTTATTAAACTATTAATTTTATATTTTAATTAAACTAATTTAACTTAAATACAATTTAATTTAAAAACTTAAAACTAATTATAATAATAAATAAGTAATTAGGGTTAATAATAATAAATAAATAATAATTACCCCGTATTTAATGCTGATTAGGGTTTCTGTCACGTGTGTCAGGGAGGCTCCGCGAGTTGCGGTATTCGAAGCTGCAAACTCCGCGAGTCGCGGGGTTCTTAAATTCAACTCTGTTACAGTTTTTAATTCGACGCGTTTTTTTTTTATATTTTCTGTTTTAAAAACTAAATAAAATACTTATATAAAAAAAACTTATATTTAAAAACTAAAATAAAAATAGAACTACTGAATAATTTTATAAATAAAAATCTTAAAACTAGATTTATATATATATTTATATATTTTTTTTTCGGTTTTTGATTTTATATTTTAAATAAATGTATAATATTTAAATAAAACTTATAATTTTTATAAAAATAAAGAAACTTTATAAAACTTAAATATTTAACAAAATCTTAAAAATATTTATATTTTTGTTTTTCTTTTTATATTTTCGAATAATTAGAAACGTATTTTTACAAAAGCGAATTTTAATAAAAGTAAACTAAAAATAAAAATCTTTTTTTTTTTAAAAAAATTTAGCGTTACGCTTCCGGCTTTTAAGCTAGATTGTCCCCGGCAGAGGCGCCAAAAATAACTTGATGTTATGCGAGGTGTATATAAAATAGCTTTATATTTTACAAGGAAATACTATTAAATACGATACAATTTTACACAAGATATTTATTTATTTATAGAATGGATATACTTAAACCTTGCTACAACACTTATAGGCAGTGTACCTAATCGTACAGTAGTGTAGTTTTTAGTAAGTCCGGTTCGTTCCACAGGGAAAATCTTTAAACAAAGCTTAACGCTATATTAGTTTACTTTTATAAAAATACAAATATATATATAAGTAATATTATTATTATAAAGGGGGATTTTTACCGTTTAATGACCGGTTTGTCGATTTTTAAACTTTAGTCGCAGTTAAAACAAAATGTAAAATATTAAATAAATAAAAGACTTAATTTAAAGCATAAAGTAAATAACGATAATGAAATTGCGAATAATAAATGTGCGATAAAATAAACTTGCGATAATTAAAAAGTACGATAATTAAAAGTGCAATTAAATACAATAACAATAAAAATACGATAATTAGAAGTGCAATTAAATATAAAATAAAGGAAATTAAATATGAAATAAAATAATTATGCTTATTTAAACTTCCGTAATCATGATGTTTGACGTGTTGATTTTAGTTTTATGCCCATGGGTTAATTGTCCTTTGTCCTGGATTATTTAATATGTCCGTCTGGTTTTAGTCCATAACAGTCCATCGGTCATAAATATAAAGTGCGAGTGTCCTCGTCAAATTATTCTTATACCCGAAGTCAAATATTCCAACTAATTGGGGACTTAAACTGTAACAAGGTTTTATTACTTTGTTTAATAATTACACCAGGATGTCGACTGAGTGTAACCCAAGGTTTTAATACTTTGTTAACAATTATGCCAAGTGTCCTTAAATATAATTTCACCCCTGTTTTAATAATTCTAGTGGCTATTAATCCATTTCCGTGTCCGGTTAAATGAACGATTATTCGTACATATAAATACCCCGCCCATCGTGTCCGATCGAGTGTATATGGTAATTTATGGGTACGCCCAATTGTAAATCTTTATATTAAAATTAACAAACTATCATTTAGTTAAACAAATATAAAGCCCATTAATAGCCCATAGTCTAATTTCCACAAGTGTCGTTCTTTTGTCCAAACCCCAATTATGGTACAAAGCCCAATTACCCAATTTTAGTAATTAGCCCAACATCATGATTACTTCGTTTTAAATAAGCATAATAATAACTTAGCTACGAGACATTAAATTAAAAGGTTGAACATAACTTACAATGATTAAAAATAGCGTAGCGTTACACGGACAGAATTTCGACTTACACCCTTACAACATTCGCTAACATACCCTTATTATTAGGATTAAAATTAAAATTAAAATTAAAATATAAATTATAAATATAAATATTACGTATAGATAGATGGATGGATATATATTGATATTTTTGCGATCAAACTGCATTTGCTTTTATAGGTGGTTTCAGAATTTGGGGCTCCGCGAATCGCGGCAATTTTTGCCTTCAAACTCCGCGAGTCGCGGAGTTTGATTTTCCAGCTCACCAACTTTGGAGTCTTTCTTTGCCGACGAATTTTTAATATATTATAATATTTAAATAATTATAAGAATTATTTAAATATTATATTATATTTATGTGCATAGTTGACTCGTAATTTTTAGTCCGTTGCGTCGAGCGTTGAGAGTTGACTCTGGTCCCGGTTCCGGATTTTCGAACGTCCTTGCGTACAATTTAATATCTTGTACTTTGCGTTTTGAATCTTGTACTCTTGTAATTTCGAGACGTTTCTTATCAATAATTGGAACCTCTTTGATTGTATTTTGTACTTTTGAGCTTTTTGGTCGTTTGCGTCTTCAATTCGTCGAATCTGTCTTTTGTCTTCACCTTTTATTATTTAAACGAATATTACTTGTAAATAGAACAATTGCAACTAAAAGCTTGTCTTTCTTGAGGAATAATGCTATGAAATATATGTTCGTTTTTAGCATTATCAATCCACAACCCGGGAACCATCACCAATTTGGTTACTGACAAAGCAAATAAATTTGTGATGCGTTACATGTCCATTGGCATAGTTGTGAGTAAATATATATTAGCAAAAACAAATTAAAATACGTACACCACACGCAATGGCGCAAAGAATCAGCTTGCGCCTGGCTTACGCAAAGCCGCAAGTCAAACCTTGCGCCTGACAGAGAGCACGCAAGGTCGCAAGGATTGACTTGCGCTTAGTGGACGCAAGACGCAAGGATATGTCTTGCACCTTGCTCCTGGTGCATGATGCATTATAGTCAATATTTGACCTTGCGCCTAATTTTTTAACAAAAAAAGCCTGTTAAGTTACAAAAAACTGCAAGTAAAAAATTAAAAAACTGCAATCACAGGCTTACCTTCTCCATTGGTTTTCTGTAACCCGGTGTTGTGAAAGGGGAGCTTAGTACACGTGTTGGTCCTCGATCTCTCATTCCACGTCTAATCCGTGGAGCTGATTTGTTGTTTTCATTGTCTGAGAGCGATCGACCAAAACATGCCTCATCTTCATGTTGTTCTTGTTCTGATAATCGTCTTGCTAGTTCAGATATACGTTTCTCTTGATCAATTATTTATTTTTCTACACTCTTGCAATTCTATTTCTTGTCTGTCTATTCGTTTCACAAAAGAATTGTATAATTCCATTGCATCAGACGATATGGCTGTTTGAGATTGAGATTGAGACTGTTGTTCCCCACCAACTTTTTCCTCAAAATGCAGTTCATCTTCAATAGGTTCTTCAACTTCCTCATCAACTTCTGCCCCTTCAAAGTATTGGAAACTTTTTATCCACCATTGACAACCACTCTCAATATCAGTGGGTTGCAGAGTACGAAAAGGTCTTTTCTTCTTCGGACAATTATCCTGTACAAACAACAGTAAAATTAGAAACATAGGCGCAAGGGCGCAAGATGAACCTTATGTATTTTGTTTAACGAGGAGTAAGGTCGCAAGACATACCTTGTATCTCGTTACTGATGACGCAAGTCTACTCTTGCGTTAGCCAAAAGCCATAAGATGCAGGCGCAAGGACGCAAGAGAAAACCTTGCGCCACAGTTTAACACAGGCACAAGGTTACAAAGGATATCTTGCGCCTCGTAACTGAAGACGCAAGTATTTTTTTGCGTAGCCTACAGAATCCTGGCGCAAGGTCGCAAGAATGGACCATGCGTCCCAAACACAAAAGGTACGTAAGGACGCAAGTTTAATCTTGCGCCCATCACAGAACCAATATTAACCCTACTTTCACTCTTTATTCTTCCAGCACAAAGTTCAAAATATTTTAAATTATAAAAAATACTAACCATAACGTTTAGTAGATGCAGGTACTCAGTGACTGAAAAAGCCTCAGGCTATGAACGCTTCCAAAATAAGGCCCTCGGTACTCCAGTCTTGTCCGTCTTGTGGGCAAAACTTTTAATGGTTCGTCGATATGCCTCAAGAATCTAAATCTACCAAATTAAATAATATACGATTCAAATGTTAATAATATCCAAATAATATAAAATTATGTGGTTTATTTTTTTAATTTTTATTTACCTTAAATGACCACATAAAACCCGCCAAAGTATAACCCTTTCCGACCTCAAACTGACTTCCACGAGCTTCAAATCCATCTCTAAGTACGGGGTAAGTTGCATCCCAAATACGATTATCTCACGGGTACTCATTCAATTTAGCAAAGTCTTCGACTAACCATAGGTACTTTTTGCTCACCACATGAATCCCTTGCTTACCCATAAATGCTCTCTCGACAATCAAAATAATGGCTAGTCGCACGACATCTTCATCACTAACCGTAACATCATCACCATTATATAAAATCTTTTGGATATCGGTAATTGTAATGTTCGCATTATCTTTACGTTTTGGGAAACAACGTCGTCTAATCGGTGGTGTTTCCACATCATAACTTTTTGGGATGTAATGTGCCATGTTCGTGCGACGACTAAACCTAAAACCCGTGACGAGACAAAATTCCCGCCTACCAAATCTAATCTGGAAATTCGGACGGAAAGTAAACCAAATTTCCTCATCCTCAGCTGGGTACCTTTCGTCTATTCTTGTCGGCCGCTCACTTTTTCTTTGGAGCATTGCATGTACAAGTCCGGGATCATTGCCCGTGTATAGAAGATCTAACCAAGGACCAAAACATGTTCCCCTAAAAAAATTTTGTTGATTTTCATTCATTAATGCCTTGACTTGAGGTATAACATTCAACATATTCTTCATCGTCAACTTCGCTTCCACATATCCCTGAAACAGACAGTTTTCAGCAAAAATCAACAGACGCAAGGACGCAAGTTAGACCTTGCGTCTAGTTAATCATCGAGGCGCAAGGACGCAAGCTATACCTTGCGCTTCTGACGTCAACTAAGAGCAAGGACGCAAGATGTGCCTTGCGCCTTAACCAGTTTGCAGTTTATTGCCATATTTTACAATCGTCTTCCAGTTTTTATAAGTTCTTAAATGCCAAAAATTGACACTTAAACACATCTCTGAACATTGTAACTAAAAATCATCATCAAGCTCGTTGAAACATTTCATCGAACACTTGGTGTGCAACATAAATTAGAAATAACTTTCAAGATATTAAACGCTAAATCGAACGAGAATAGTTAAGAATATGAACTAACCTGATCTTGTGACATCTTGTTGGAGGTTTTTGTCAGCTTTTTAGCTATTCCTTAGACTCACGACGCCAATCATGATTTTAGGGTGAGATGGTGTGATATCGACAGGTGTGGTGGCTGAGAACGTGTGGTAGCGGAGATAGTGATGGTGGTGGTGATGGTGATGGTGGTGGAGATGCTCAGAAGAGGGGTCGCAAGGGTAGACGGGTCGCAAGGGTGGTCGCAAATGCAAGGTTTGTCGTAATCGTCGTTGGTTCGCAAGGAGTTCGCAAGGAGTCTGTCTGTCGGTGTGTTTTTATGTGTGGTGTGTGTTTCTGTGTATATTTGACCTAATTTTTAAGACTAGGACGCAAGGTGCAACGACGCAAATCACAAGGCTGCGGGTCCCTTGCGCCTTGCGCGGGCAATCTCTCAATTTTTTTTTGGGTTCCATGTCAACATCTAGTAAAAAAAATGGCAAATAGGTGATAACCCCTTTATTTATTGTAAATGCAAAGTTACTTTTCTATTTTTATTCAAAAATTTTAACTAAAATTTATTGCAATTATCTCTGATGGTTGTTCATTATTGAAAAATATTACTCTGTACAAGTTTTTTACCAGTTAGGAGTAGCTGGCTGGATCCGAACGGTCGTAACCCATCGCCCGATCATTTCATAGGACACCGTCCCTCACAAGGAAACTCCCGCGGCGAATCCATACGGGCATCGCGTGTAGTAAAACCTTCTCGGGTGAGGCTCAAACGCAAGAAGTCTGAGACCTCTGAGACCCAATAAATAAGCGGGTAACATTAAGAAAAATATTTTACAGTTCATTCATGAGGGTCAAAACCATGACCTTCTTTATAAAACGTTAAGTCATCAGTAATACACCAATACAAAAAAACGTTGTACAATTAAAGAAAAAATTGGACCAATATCTGACTTCGATTGGTTAACTCAAGAACATTATTAAATTAAATTAAGGAAGACATATGTAACATATTATTTTTATCTACTTCGGTATTATAAAGTTACTACTTATTTCACCTTTCTAACTCCAAATCATACCCTTAAAATTATTTAGATTTATCAAGAACCAAATTGTTTTAGCGTAGGCGCAAATATAAAATATAACTGTTCTTTACTTCTTTTCGATCCAATCATGCATGCCTTTAGGTTTGAGGATTTTTTAATTGCGTTTTATTTATTTATTTAGCTTTATATTTGTTAGATATAATAAATTTGATAATTGATATATAGTATTACCATTTTGGTTTCTGTTTGATGTAACTCATAGGTGGAACATAGTGTATCTTAGAGGGTACCTATCCCACCAAGATTTCTTTTTAAAGTACGATTAAAATATATTTTATTAAAAAGGAAGAATTTTTTTTAGTGTTTATCCATTTGTTACCAATTTCATCCCTCTGTAGTCGGGTTCAAGTATCGCCATTAAAGTAGTTTTTTAAGATGTTTTTGTCTGAAGATCTGCGGACCATGTCTATGTCTGTAGAGAAGATGTGATCTGAAGATCTGTATGCTGACTAGTGAAGACTGTTTGTTTTTATGGCTACAAAAACCGATCTTGTTCTTAATTAATGTAATTTTTATCTTTTATCGGATAATTTACTACGGGGTATTAATTAACTAATACATAATAATAAATTTTAACTAATATATAATATGAATCTGAAGTAAAATAACGTATACATATAAAGAATGTAATATATATTACTCTATAATTAGTCTATTATAATAATTAACTTAAAAAAATTAGAAATCAAAGTTATCTTGAAAGGTTAGTTTGAAATCTGTAATCAAAATCATCCACCACTTTCTCGAGCACTCCTTCTCTACTTTATCAATTCATTCCACCACAAGCACTCTTATTTGTTCTTTTCTATTTTGGTCGGAGTATAATTTTTGTATCCATTGCTCTATAATTTTGGTATCTGTTTTGTTATAAAAAGAATACCCAATACAAATATACAATCAGAGATGGGTAGTTCAAACAATCAAACCCCAAGACAACATTAATTAATTATTAATTAAATAAATTAAAAGAAAACAGTGAAAAAAATATATATCGATTTAGTGTGGTCAAAGGTGCTGTCGTCGGTGGTGGTGTCATCGGTGTTGGTGCCGTCGGTGGTGGTGCCGTCGATGGTGATGGGTACTAAGTAGCAAATAATTAAAAGAGAAGGGAATGGGGTTGGAAGAAAAGGGAAATGATTGGGAAAGAATGAGAGACTAATCAAATGTCTGCAAGATTTGGAAGCTATAATATAGCTTCTAAATTGAAGAACTTTGAAGATATTTTTTTTAGCTTATGTCTTCAAAAAAACAAACCATCTTCAACAAAAACATCTGCCCGCAGACATAAGACATAAAAAGGTCTTCAATGTCAAAAACAAACACCACCTAAATAAAAATTCCGTTGAAGACATAGCAAAATAATCAATTTTAGTGATGGCTTGATGATTTACAACGGTTTCATATTTGAGGGTTATGCCTACTCAATTCTAATAAAATTTTGAGACATTATTTTTGAGACGGAATGATACACAATATTCGCCAAAATATATGCGGTCTGTTTGCATTTATTTATCCTTATTTAGTATCGAATCTTTCACTTTTGCAACCAAATAATCCAATATGTATTAGTGTGGAAACAAATGATCCAATATTTATTAAACCCTTGCACCGTGTGTTTACATGCGAATACGGCGACAACTTGTTCCGACGCTAAACTTCAAATTTCAGGCGCTTTCTTTACTGATTTTTACCTGCTACGCATCTGAATTTATTCTTTGCATCTCGGAGTCGCCAGTTTGGCTTTGTCCGGGTCGCCGGATTGACAGCCCAACTACCTATGGGTCGCCAGGTAAGCCAACTGGATCGCCAGTTTGGAACTAGGTCGGCAGTTTAGCCATGCGTCGTGAGATCGGCGATCCAAACTGGCTTTGAGTCGCCAGTTTTGCTCGGTGTTTTGTTTCAAATAATTTTTTGCAAGTTGTTTGTCTTCATATGCAGTCCTTTGTGCTGTGTACCGTTTCGATGATGAAAAGGGGATGAAATCTAGGGTTCTTGATTTAGTATGCATTCAACTGTTATAGAACTTACCCATATGACTGAAAGGTTAGGATTGATGCTAATTTAACACCTTAGAGTTGATTTAACATGCTTTGATGATTCATTTTTTTTGAAACATTCATGTATGTTCAAACAGACAGAGTGCTCGAAAACTTCATGTTTTCGAGCGCTCGAAAACCTTAATTTGCTCGAATATTTCTCTGTTTGAAAACCTTTGATGCCCGAAAATGTTTGAAACTTGAATTGTATGAAAACCTTTGCTCTAGAACCATGTTTGAAAATTTGTAAATGCTCGAAAAATACTTTGCTCGAAAACATCATGCTCGAAAAGTCCAATGTGCTCGAAAATCTCTTTGCTCCAAAAGTTTTTGTTGCTCGAAAATCTCAATTTGCTCGAAAAACTTTTCTGTTCAAATTTTGCTAAGTGTTAATGTTGTTTTAAAAGGTTTTGACAAATTTTTAATTAAAATAATTAAAAGATTTTCTCACCATTTTCACAAAAACACCATATGAACCGTGTTTTAACTAACAATGCTCATGATACAACAACAATGGCGAACAATGCATTTTTCACCAAAGATGTTCCTACTCCGTGTGACTATTGGATCCCTATCCTACTAAACCACCCGATTGTGACGACCGGAAATTTTCGACCAAATTTAAACTTAATCTTTATTATAATTCCGACACGATAAGCAAAGTCTGTAAGGTTGAGTCTCAAAAAAAAGTTTGAACTGTTTCATATATTCAATTGACCTTCGACTGCTCTCGACGATTCACGAACAATTAATTGTAAATAGATATGTGTGTATGTTTATATAAATAATAATTTGAAATATAATTTGAAGTATTATATGTTGTTGTTATAAAAAAATTAATAAAATAAAAATAGGATATTATAATAATTATTTAGAATATAACTCTATATATATAAATAAAGTATATTAAAAAAACAAATATTAAATGATTGTAATAGTCGTTTGATGTTTCGATTGATATTAAGCAAGTTAAATTCAAACTTATGTAATTTTAAAATAAACGGTGATACGAAAATGAGTTCTATAAATTATAGACTTATTAAAAATGTATTTAGGAGCTGTTTGTTAAATTTTAGAACTTTTTATATTTTACCCATAATTGAGAGGGACAGTTGATGTAATTTTTATTTAACAAATTAACGATAAAATATTATATCATAATGACCAAAATAAATAAATATAGTTAATTTAAAAATATGGGATTTTTCTGAAGACTTTGATCCGCCACTGATTAACCACGGGCACAATATAGAACTTCGTAGGAAAATCGTCGGTATAATGAAACAAAATATGAGGCTGCTGTATTTATTAATATCTATAATTATGCACGTTTGATTCTTAAAATCAATCATGAAAAATTCCTTTTTAATATTTTAAGCATATTATATCATGCAATTTGATCTTCACGGATTGATAACTGAATGCTAAACTGTGTCAAATTGATTAGTGTACTGTGTTTGTATCTGTTATTGTATTATTTAATTCTCTATCCATTATCATTTATATATATCTAACTATATATTGAGGAGATACCCACTTACAACCATCTCAAAAACCCAACATCACTTTATCATTTTCTCTTACTTCTAATCAAAGAACCATCTTCACAAAACCCAGGTGATCACCATCACAAACAAAACCCACTTACGTTTTAAATTCCGTTTCATTCTTAAAGAGCATCACCTCTCGACAACAACCATCCATCATCTTCAACTTCAGAAGACCCATCGGCCACCATGATCACCATAACCACACATCACCAACCTACAATCACTATTCATCCACCACCTAAAACACCATACTAGACGCTACGCTACTGTTACTTGTTTTTAACTTCAACCATCGAGACCCATTTCTGTTTCGACTCATAACCGACACCACTACCTTCTTCCACCTAAACCCACCACCGGTCACCACTTCAACCATCACCTTATATTTTTTCCTCCATTTCTGTTTCCAATTGAATCGAAAACCACCACCATAGAATTTAATATACGCTGCTGCTAAAGACATGTTGTCCGTGTCTCTCATCGCTGCTAATACGTTGAAATACATGGAGGCTGACATTGTGGATCGGTCCACAAACCTGGGTTATGACTTCTATACTTTCAAATCATGTAAAAGAAATCAACGTTCTATTTAATTTTTTTATTAGAACCGTCAATATTTTTTTTCTCTGTTCAGTATCCTTATTTCATTAACCCACAACCACAACTTGTTGATATTTTTTTTTCTGTTAAACAAAGATCATCAAGTCAACATCACCTTTGAAATTCCCATTTTCTCGCTCGATTAACAACCACCATTATCACACTCTAGGATTCTGTTACGTAAATTAAATAAAGATAATACGTGAGATGATGGAAATAATATAAAAAGGATACATGGGTCATGAGTCATATATGTCTACCGATAAAGTTGTCAACTTGAAGGAATTAAAGTTGCATATATGTTCACGGGTCTTTAGAAAACGCATTATAAATTTGGAACAATTGTTGTACATATGGGCTACTCAACTGTTTTAGTTTTATAAAAAGGTTGTTTGTGGAAGGGCAGCTGTCCCAGTTATGTACGCAAGAAAAAAAGGGGAAACGAATAATAAGCCGTTTATCGAAATTCTTTAATTACAATCATCCCATGGTTGTTATTTTTGGGCTTCAAAATCCAAACGAGCCAAATAGTTAAACTAGGATTTGTTTAATGGTCTTTATATGTTGAGATACCTAAAATCCAATCCACTGTTTTCTTACTTGATCGATGGGGATGAGAGTAACGATGAAAAGATGATTACAATCGATTCGATTATGAATATGATGAAATGAAATCGATGTTGATAAGGTATGTGACGTTTGATTATGATTTCATTAGTCCTGGTCGACTGTCAATTTGAAGAAGAAGAACATGATGAAACAGAACGGTTAATAGAAATTAAATTGAAATACAAAACAGAAAAACAGTTAGGGTTCGATGGTTAAGTGTGTTCCGGGGTAGCGAGAGGTCGCGAGTTCAATCCCTGCTCGTGACAATTCTTTTTAGATAAAGCTAGTGAGGTAGTCTTCAATACTAAATTTTATTTATTATTATTATTATTATTATTATTATTATTATTATTATTATTATTATTATTATTATTATTATTATTATTATTATTATTACTAATATTATTATGATTATTGTTATTAGTGTTATTACTATGATTATTGATATTGTTGTTATTATTATTGTTATTATTATTATTATTATTATTATTATTATTATTATTATTATTATTATTATTATTATTATTATTATTATTATTGTTATTATAAGTATTATAATAATTATTATTAGTATCATAATAAGTGTTAAAACAATTATCATTATTAATACTATAAGTATTATTAATGTTATTATCATTATTAATTTATCATTTTAGTATTATTATTATTATTATTATTATTATTATTATTATTATTATTATTATTATTATTATTATTAGGATTATTATTATTGTTATTATAAAAATAATACAAGTTATTATTATTTTCACTAATATTAGTATTAATACCATTTTTGTAAATATTAGTATTACTATTATTACTATTAACATATGTACCATTTTTAACTATATCATTATTATTAATAGTATATTCAATATCAAGAAAGTTATTATTGTTAGTAAATCATTATTACCAAAACTATCATTTTGTTATAGATAAAATATTTTGTACTTAAAATATACTTAATACATATATTACAATTAAATTAATAGTTTATATATCTATATATCAAGCATATTAACATTATTTATATAAATACTTATATAAAATAAATTAATGATTTTTTATATTACTAACCATATATATATATATATATATATATATACACAATATAAATATATATAACCTATAATTTAAGACATAATATGAATATGTGGTTTTAATGGAATTTAGTATAAATTCATTATAACTAAAAATATATATAAATAATATATACTAATAAAGGAAATTATGTGATTCCATTAAATGTTTTAATACATATACAATTGATATAGGTTCGTGAATCCAAGGCCAACCCTGCATTGTTCAGTATCGTCATATGTATTTTTACTACAAAATACAATATAGTGAGTTTCATTACTCCCTTTTTAAATGCTTCTGCAATATATATTTTTGGGACTGAGAATAAATGCGCTTTTATAAATGTTTTACGAAATAGACACAAGTAATCAAAACTACATTATATGGTTGAATGATCGAAGCCGAATATGCCCCTTTTTGCTTGGTAGCCTAAGAATTAGGGAACATCACTAATTTTGAGAATTAGTGCACGCCTAATTGACGCGAATCCTAAAGATAGATCTATTGGGCCTAACAAACCCCATTCAAAGTACCGGATGCTTTAGTACTTCGAATTCATTTTTATCATGTCCGAAGGATTTCCCGAAATGATAGGGGATATTGTTATATGCATCTTGTTAATGTCGATTACCAGGTGTTCAATCCATATGAATGATTTTTGTCTCTATGCATGGGACGTATATTTATGAGAACTGGAAATGAAATTCTCGTGGTCTATTAAAATGATGGAAATGATTATTTATGTTAAACTAATGAACTCACCAACCTTTTGGTTGACACTTTAAAGTATGTTTATTCTCAGGTATAAAAGAAATCTTCCGCTGTGCATTTGCTCATTTTAGAGATGTTACTTGGAGTCATTCATGACATATTTCAAAAGACGTTGCATTCGAGTCGTCGAGTTCATCAAGATTATTACTAAGTCAATTATAGTTGGATATTTTATGAAATGGTATGCATGCAGTCAACTTCCGATGTAATGAAAGTTTGTCTTTTTAAAGACAAATGCAATGTTTGTAAAATGTATCATATAGAGGTCAAGTACCTCGCGATATAATCATATGTTATTGTATTCATTCTTATGGATTAGGACGGGTCTTTACATATGGTATCAGAGCGGTAGTCTTAGCGAACCAGGTCTTGCATTAGTGTGTCTAACTGATAGTTGTTTAGATGCATTAGTGAGTCTGGACTTCGACCGTGTCTGCATGTCAAAAGTTTTGCTTATCATTTGTGTCAAAAATTACGTGCTTATCATTCTTAGGGAATCACTTGCTTATTATTCTTAGTCTAGACACATTTTACTGCATCGACTACATGAATAGTGTATAGACGAAGTTCATGTCTTATCGTATCTGCTAATTTATATATTAGCGTATCTGTTATTGTTACCTTTACCTGACAGCTTTCGTAGATTCCTCCGTAACTTATGGAATTTTAGTATTATATATGCATATGTAAATTATGTATTGCAGGGTACTAATCTATATCCTATAATCTATTTCTTATCGAAAATCCTTCATCTGATCGTACGAGATGAATCCCTCAACCAGTTCGAGTCCTCAAATTCCGATAGCTATTCTGATAGTTATTCCGACATGCTATTCTGAGATGGATGTTCACCTAAGCTCTGGAAACAGCGTCACCGGAATGAATCAACCAATCAGCCATCATCAATTCTAGATGAATTGGGGCTGAGTTCGTAGTCGACTTAATCAATGGAGGTGAGAAGAAGGCGATACTTTCCATCAACCAAATTTCCCTCTTGGCGATGAAACTGAAGAACTTACCGATAACCCTGTTCGAAACATCATTTCCTCTCTCATTTCCAGAGTATCTCGCCACGATTATATTTTATCTAAAATTCTAAACCTTATTCATCTGCTCGTTCCGACCGATAATCATCCCGGAGTAATACAAGAAGTCAACGAACTTAACGCTCGAGTAATCAATTTGGAAAATATGGTGCAAAACATACCAGCTTCAGCAACATCATCAGCACTAACAGTACCAGCAACATCAACACCAGTACCACCAACAAACCAAGTTTCAACACCACATGCCTCAACATCTCATTCTGTACCTCGAGAATAATCATCGTTCTACATGACGTTCTACATCATTTATCTTCGTTCGACATGATTGTTATGTAACCTCTAATGTTTTAGAGATTATGTACTCTAGTTCTAACCGTAAAGCAAATGAGATTAATATCATATTAACTCATTAAATCCATGATTACATCTGAAGAAAATATATATGTATATATGTTTTCATAAAGATTGTAATTAAAAATTCTTTCGTACAAACTGTTAATGGTGAAAATATTTTAACGGGTAGGTAATACCCGAGGAATATTTAGTTTTCACATTAGTAAGTTACACTGTACATTCTTTGAATCTGATTCAACAGTCATTTACTATCCTACTTACACCCACAGCTATACGAATCCATTCACCACAGAGTAACCATTTTCATTCAATTTCATAATTGGATTTTGACTTATTAGAATCCATCAAGTGGCATAATAAAGAAAACATTTGACAAAATAAAATTTATTAGAAACAAATAAATTAACTATGAGAAATTTTGTTAAGAATCCACACTAACAAAATCCTAGCTAACTGTTCCTAGCTAACTGTTAATTCCTTATTACATTTTATTATCGTAATTTATTTATCGCAGTTTATTTATCGCAATTTATATTCTCACAATTTTATTTATCGTCATTTAATTTCTGTTATTTATTTTACGCACTTTATTTATCGTCATTTAAATACTGTTATTTACGCATTTTAAATATCGGGACACGTATACAATGTTTTGACATATCATATCGATGCATCTATATATATTATTTAGAATAACCATAGACACTCTATATGCAGTAATGATCGAGTTAGCTATACAGGGTTGAGGTTGATTCTATAATAATATATATACTTTGAGTTGTGACCGAGTCTGAGATATGTACACGGGTCACGATACGTATTAATTAATTCGAATATTATATATTAAACTATATATGAATTATTGGACTGTTAACTGTGGACTATCGACTGTGGACTAATAACATTGGACAATTAAAATGAATTAAAATATTGATTATAACATATGAAACTAAATATTTCTTCAAGTTTGCCACTTGAGTTCATCTTAAACCTCATTTGTATCTTGACGATTACAATCTACGTTCAAACCTTTCATGAATCATGAAAACACCTCAATCGAGAGGATGAACCAACCGCACTTCATTTACGAAAGAAAAGATTGATGCATATAGTGTTGCACCTGAAAAACACTCGGAACCTGAGTAAACATTTAACACATAGCTGTGCTAATTCCTTTAGTGTTATTATTACCGAAAATAACTTTGCAACTCCTGATCGAGATAGCCAGTTTTGTCACAGCTCCAACAAGTCAACTTCAGCTTTTCGTTCTAAACAACCTTATTATAACCTTGATATATATGGGTGCTCTTTTATTGTTACCGGAGAATCTTTTATATTCCACTAAATTACCAGCAGACGTACCAGCAACCTCATTGCTCCTTGGCTTAAATCTCTATGACAAATCAATATATTTATCTATTGAAGTCTTATCATGAACTCATCGGTATCTCGTAACGATAATTACCATATCAAGTACCGGAAGGCATCAATCGATAATCTCGAAATTCTCAGCAATTCTAAGACAACAATTTTTATATATATATATATATATATATATATATATATATATATATATATATATATATATATATATATATATATATATATATATATATATATATATAACTTCTATCTCCTGGATTTACAAATTTCAATTTTGAATTTCTGAAAAGCGCTTTAGCTTATGAAGCAGTTTCCTGAGTTTTGAAAAAGCTGATGAAGCAGTGAAAACTGAAGACTGCCTTAACAGTCAAAAGTTTGATGACAAAGAATGGAGTGTTGGAAAAGCTCAAAGATTTTGATACTGAAAAAAATGAATTGAGCAAATCATGAAAGAGACTCTGAACAAGGACTAAACTTGTACATAAAAGAATCCTGATGATTCTGTTTTTGATGAAATCTTTAAAGAATACCTTGCTCCTTAATCGCTCTAAATCATCGTGAATGAATTTCTTCATCACAATTTGATTCAAAAATTCTAAGATATTATCGTATCTTTCATTATTAATATCCTCAATATTTCTGAAGATATCTTCATAAATATTCTCGTCCGATATAAATTATCTCTCCGCGCTATCTGTGATATAACATAAAAGGAAACTATCTTAGTTTCTATATTCTGTAAACCTTCGAGTTTAAAATAAGAATGCTTTTGAAGTAGTGTTGGAAATTGATGCATGAGTTAGTATAATATAATGACACTTGATCAACGTGATTATATTACAGTAAGTCATGCTGAGTTTCTAATGGAACGTGATGATTCACAGATGATAACGTCATCATGTGCCATGTTACACGACTCTTACATTCTACCTAATCTCCAAACATATCGAGAACATATCTTCCTGATAGTTCTATCTTTCTCTTGAATTCTGGTAATTTAACCAATCAAGATCGTGCTATTACAATTTCTCTTAGAACATTAGTCATGTTCATTCGAAACTCCATACTTACGAATTCTGGACCGTTACTCGCTCTACTAGAGGCCGAGAAGAGAATAAAAAGGCAAAGAGCTCCAAAATATAAGAGAAAATATAAAGCCCAATAACAACACAGAGGTTACAAATCGTGGATATTAATACGAATAGCAATATAAAGACACGATATAATTAAGAATAATATCACCCCAAGGTAATAGTAGAAGTAAACAGATTTTTCCGGTGGAAGATTAAAAAGAAGGATGCCAGAAACGATAATTAAAAAAATATCAAGGATTAGAAATGGATTAAGCATTTTCACAATCTTTTGGGATGTGTGAACTAAGAACGAAAGTATCGGAATGGTGAGATTAATGGAACGGAAAAAGTTTAAGTTATAATGGAAATAGCAGACAGAGTAATCGAGGCAGATCACCGTATTTAATTATAGAGATCTTAATTTCCTTATTCGCTGAAGAATCAAATCTTTTAGATTCCGAAGATTTTCTTTAAATCCCTCGAATTTCGGAAGTCAACCGTGATTACGTCATCGGTTAAGACGAACCAGCATTTACTCATTTCACCTTTTTGTGACAATTTCACTAGTACTCTACACATAAGCAATTTGTTTTATCCATATTACCCTCTGATGATAAAACTCTAATTTTCAGCTCGTATGTGTCATGAAAACATATTTATTGTCAGCCATGACCATCCCAATCAAATTTCGGGACGAAATTTCTTTAACGAGTAGATACTGTGACGACCCGGAAATTTCCGACCAAATTTAAACTTAATCTTTATTATGATTCCGACACGATAAGCAAAGTTTGTATGGTTGAGTCTCAAAAAAAAGTTTGAACTGTTTCATATATTCAATTGACCTTCGACTGCTCTCGACGATTCACGAACAATTAATTGTAAATAGATATGTGTGTATGTTTATATAAATAATAATTTAAAATATAATTTGAAGTATTATATGTTTTTGTTATAAAAAAATTAATAAAATAAATATAGGATATTATAATAATTATTTAGAATATAACTCTATATATATAAATAAAGTATATTAAAAAAACAAATATTAAATGATTGTAATACTCGTTTGAAGTTTCGATTGATATTAAGCAAGTTAAATTCAAACTTATGTAATTTTAAAATAAACGGTGATACGAAAATGAGTTCTATAAATTATAGACTTATTAAAAATGTATTTAGGAGCTGTTTGTTAAATTTTAGAACTTTTTCTATTTTACCCATAATTGAGAGGGACAGTTGATGTAATTTTTATTTAATAAATTAACGATCAAATATTATATCATAATGACCAAAATAAATAAATATAGTTAATTTAAAAATATGGGATTTTTCTGAAGACTTTGATCCGCCACTGATTAACCACGGGCACAATATAGAACTTCGTAGGAAAATCGTCGGTATAATGAAACAAAATATGAGGCTGCTGTATTTATTAATATCTATAATTATGCACGTTTGATTCTTAAAATCAATCATGAAAAATTCCTTTTTAATATTTTAAGCATATTATATCATGCAATTTGATCTTCACGGATTGATAACTGAATGCTAAACTGTGTCAAATTGATTAGTGTACTGTGTTTGTATGTGTTATTTTATTATTTAATTCTCTATCCATTATCATATATATATCTAACTATATACTGAGGAGATACCCACTTACAACCATCTCAAAAACCCAACATCACTTTATCATTTCCTCTTACTTCTAATCAAAGAACCATCTTCACAAAACCCAGGTGATCACCATCACAAACAAAACCCACTTACGTTTTAAATTCCGTTTCATTCTTAAAGAGCATCACCTCTCGACAACAACCATCCATCATCTTCAACTTCAGAAGACCCATCTGCCACCATGATCACCATAACCACACATCACCACCCTACAATCACTATTCATCCACCACCTAAAACACCATACTAGACGCTACGCTACTGTTACTTGTTTTTAACTTCAACCATCGAGACCCATTTCTGTTTCGACTCATAACCGACACCACTACCTTCTTCTACCTAAACCCACCACCGGTCACCACTTCAACCATCACCTTATATTTTTTCCTCCATTTCTATTTCCAATTGAATCGAAAACCACCACCATAGAATTTAATATACGCCGCTGCTGCTAAAGACATGTTGTCCGTGTCTCTCATCGCTGCTAATACGTTGAAATACATGGAGGCTGACATTGTGGATCGGTCCACAAACCTGGGTTATGACTTCTATACTTTCAAATCATGTAAAAGAAATCCACGTTCTATTTAATTTTTTTATTAGAACCGTCAATATTTTTTTTCTCTGTTCAGTATCCTTATTTCATTAACCCACAACCACAACTTGTTGATATATTTTTTTTTCTGTTAAACAAAGATCATCAAGTCAACATCACCTTTGAAATTCCCATTTTCTCGCTCGATTAACAACCACCATTATCACGCTCTAGGATTCTGTTACGTAAATTAAATAAAGATAATACGTGAGATGATGGAAAGAATATAAAAAGGATACATGGGTCATGAGTCATATATGTCTACCGATAAAGTTGTCAACTTGAAGGAATTAAAGTTGCATTAAAGTTGCATATATGTTCACTGGTCTTTAGAAAACGCATTATAAAATTTGGAACAATTGTTGTACATATGGGCTACTCAATTGTTTTAGTTTTATAAAAAGGTTGTTTGTGGAAGGGCAGCTGTCCCAGTTATGTACGCAAGAAAAAAGGGGAAACGAATAATAAGCTGTTTATCGAAATTCTTTAATTACAATCATCCCATGGTTGTTATTTTTGGGCTTCAAAATCCAAACGAGCCAAATAGTTAAACTGGGATTTGTTTAATGGGCTTTATATGTTGAGGTACCCAAAATCCAATCCACTGTTTTCTTACTTGATCGATGGGGATGAGAGTAACGATGAAAAGATGATTACAATCGATTCGATTATGAATATGATGAAACGAAATCGATGTTGATAAGGGACGCGACATTTGATTATGATTTCGTTAGTCCTGGTCGACTGTCAATTTGAAGAAGAAGAACATGATGAAACAGAACAGTTAATAGAAATTAAATTGAAATACAAAACAGAAAAACAGTTAGGGTTCGATGGTTAAGTGTGTTCCGGGGTAGCGAGAGGTCGCGAGTTCAATCCCTGCTCGTGACAATTCTTTTTAGATAAAGCTAGTGAGGTAGTCTTCAATACTAAATTTTATTTATTATTATTATTATTATTATTGTTATTATTATTATTAATATTATTATGATTATTGTTATTAGTGTTATTACTATGATTATTGATATTGTTGTTATTATTATTATTATTGTTATTATAAGTATTATAATAATTATTATTAGTATCATAATAAGTGTTAAAACAATTATCATTATTAATAATATAAGTATTATTAATGTTATTATCATTATTAATTTATCATTTTAGTACTACTATTATTATTATAATTATGATTAGGATTATTATTATTGTTATTATAAAAATAATATAAGTTATTATTATTTTCACTAATATTAGTATTAATACCATTTTTGTAAATATTAGTATTACTATTATTACTATTAACATATGTACCATTTTTAACTATATCATTATTATTAATAGTATATTCGATATCAAGAAAGTTACTATTGTTAGTAAATCATTATTACCAAAACTATCATTTTGTTACAGATAAAATATTTTGTACTTAAAATATACTTAATACATATATTACAATTAAATTAATAGTTTATATATCTATATATCAAGCATATTAACATTATTTATATAAATACTTATATAAAACAAACTAATGATTTTTTTATATTACTAACCATATATATATATAGATATATTAATATAACTAAATATATAGATATTAAACATATACACAACATAAATTTATATAACCTATAATTTAAGACATAATATGAATATTTGGTTTTAATGGAATTTAGTATAAATTCTATATAACTAAAAATATATATAAATAATATATACTAATAAAGGAAATTATGTGATTTCATTAAATGTTTTAATACATATACAATTGATATAGGTTCGTGAATCCAAGGCCAACCCTGCATTGTTCAGTATCGTCATATGTATTTTTACTACAAAATACAGTATAGTGAGTTTCATTACTCCCTTTTTAAATGCTTCTGCAATATATATTTTTGGGACTGAGAATCCATGCACTTTTATAAATGTTTTATGAAATAGACGCAAGTAATCGAAACTACATTATATGGTTGAATGATCGAAGCCGAATATGCCCCTTTTTGCTTGGTAGCCTAAGAATTAGGGAACATCACTAATTTTGAGAATTAGTGCACGCCTAATTGACGCGAATCCTAAAGATAGATCTATTGGGCCTAACAAACCCCATCCAAAGTACCGGATGCTTTAGTACTTCGAATTCGTTTTTATTATGTCCGAAGGATTTCCTGAAATGATAGGGGATATTCTTATATGCATTTTGTTAATGTCGGTTACCAGGTGTTCAATCCATATGAATGATTTTTGTCTCTATGCATGGGACGTATATTTATGAGAACTGGAAATAAAATTCTTGTGGTCTATTAAAATGATGGAAATGATTATTTATGTTAAACTAATGAACTCACCAACCTTTTGGTTGACACTTTAAAGTATGTTTATTCTCAGGTATGAAAGAAATCTTCCGCTGTGCATTTGCTCATTTTAGAGATGTTACTTGGAGTCATTCATGACATATTTCAAAAGACTTTACATTCGAGTCGTCGAGTTCATCAAGATTATTAATAAGTCAATTATAGTTGGATATATTATGAAATGGTATGCATACCGTCAACTTCCGATGTAATGAAAGTTTGTCTTTTTAAATACGAATGCAATGTTTGTAAAATGTATCATATAGAGGTCAAGTACCTCGCGATGTAATCATATGTTATTGTATTCGTTCTTATGGATTAGGACGGGTCTTTACACCGATGCACAGTGTGTTCACTGAATTCGAGCATGTCTCAGAACGACAGCTTCTATTGATGCAGGACACTATGACGTGCCACCCACCTGTTGACGATGCACCTGACTACTTTACATTTCTATACTCTCAGAACCCTGATCGGAGAGTCTCCTTCACCCTAAAGGACATGAGACAATTCTTAGGCATTCCCAACAATGCACAATATGATGAATTCCCCTCCGAAAATGATATGATGGCTATTGTACAACAACTTGGGTACGAAGGAGAAGTTACGAAGATAAGGACCTTCAAAAAGAAATGTATGGCACAACGATGGGCTGTGCTGTATACTTTCATAAACTGGTGTTTCAATCCGATGCAGACTGGAACCGACCACATCATCATATCTCTGTTGAAGATTTTCTATGGGATCGTGTTACTGCTGACTGCGGATTTTGGCCGTGTCATCTGGGATCGCATGATAGAAATTCACTCCATGCCTCTCTTATCATATATACAATTCCAGAGATTCTATGCAACAATACTTTCATCCATAATCGATGCCTGTAATAAGACTCCCGATCCTATCCCTAGAGATCGTGTTGAACCACTTGTAGAGCAGGAGTCTATCACATTTATTCAAAGGAGAATAGGCTCAAGGAATGTGCAACCCAACTCATACCTGCTCACTTACTGAATCTCGGACCACGGGATGATCCACGAATAATAAGTTACCTGAGAGAGATAGGAGCACCTATGGATCCCTACCACCCGGGAACCTGCCCAAGGAGCTGATAGGACACCCAGTGAGGGGTCTAGCAAGTGAGGGTTTAAGAAAAGAAAGTCTAAGGGGAAAATAAATGAGGGAGATAATAGGCCGAAAAAGAAAACTAGACCAAAGAAAGTAACCTCTGAGCAACTCTAGTGTAGTGACCCGAACTTTTCCATGTTTATATATATTAATTGAGATTGATATTTACATGATTAAATATTTCCAACATGTTAAGCAATCAAACTTGTTAAGACTTGATTAATTGAAATATGTTTCATATAGACAATTGACCACCCAAGTTGATCGGTGATTCACGAACGTTAAAACTTGTAAAAACTATATGATGACATATATATGGATATATATATATATAGTTAACATGATACGATGATAAGAAAACATATCATAAAGTATATTAACAATGAACTACATATGTAAAAACAAGACTACTAACTTAATGATTTTTAAACGAGACATATATGTAACGATTATCATTGTAAAGACATTTAATGTATATATATATCATATAAAGAGATATTCATACATGATAATATCATGATAATATAATAATTTAAAATCTCATTTGATATTATAAACATTGGGTTAACAACATTTAACAAGATCGTTAACCTAAAGGTTTCAAAACAACACTTACATGTAACGACTAACGATGACTTAACGACTCAGTTAAAATGTATATACATGTAGTGTTTTAATATGTATTTATACACTTTTGAAAGACTTCAATACACTTATCAAAATACTTCTACTTAACAAAAATGCTTACAATTACATCCTCGTTCAGTTTCATCAACAATTCTACTCGTATGCACCCGTATTCGTACTCGTACAATACACAGCTTTTAGATGTATGTACTATTGGTATATACACTCCAATGATCAGCTCTTAGCAGCCCATGTGAGTCACCTAACACATGTGGGAACCATCATTTGGCAACTAGCATGAAATATCTCATAAAATTACAAAAATATGAGTAATCATTCATGACTTATTTACATGAAAACAAAATTACATATCCTTTATATCTAATCCATACACCAACGACCAAAAACACCTAAAAACACTTTCATTCTTCAATTTTATTCATCTAATTGATCTCTCTCAAGTTCTATCTTCAAGTTCTAAGTGTTCTTCATAAATTCCAAAAGTTCTAGTTTCATAAAATCAAGAATACTTTCAAGTTTGCTAGCTCACTTCCAATCTTGTAAGGTGATCATCCAACCTCAAGAAATCTTTGTTTCTTACAGTAGGTTATCATTCTAATACAAGGTAATAATCATATTCAAACTTTGGTTCAATTTCTATAACTATAACAATCTTATTTCAAGTGATGATCTTACTTGAACTTGTTTTCGTGTCATGATTCTGCTTCAAGAACTTCGAGCCATCCAAGGATCCATTGAAGCTAGATCCATTTTTATCTTTTCCAGTAGGTTTATCCAAGGAAATTAAGGTAGTAATGATGTTCATAACATCATTCGATTCATACATATAAAGCTATCTTATTCGAAGGTTTAAACTTGTAATCACTAGAACATAGTTTAGTTAATTCTAAACTTGTTCGCAAACAAAAGTTAATCCTTCTAACTTGACTTTTAAAATCAACTAAACACATGTTCTATATCTATATTATATGCTAACTTAATGATTTAAAACCTGGAAACACGAAAAACACCGTAAAACCGGATTTACGCCGTCGTAGTAACACCGCGGGCTGTTTTGGGTTAGTTAATTAAAAACTATGATAAACTTTGATTTAAAAGTTGTTATTCTGAGAAAATGATTTTTATTATGAACATGAAACTATATCCAAAAATTATGGTTAAACTCAAAGTGGAAGTATGTTTTCTAAAATGGTCATCTAGACGTCGTTCTTTCGACTGAAATGACTACCTTTACAAAAACGACTTGTAACTTATTTTTCTGACTATAAACCTATACTTTTTCTGTTTAGATTCATAAAATAGAGTTCAATATGAAACCATAGCAATTTGATTCACTCAAAACGGATTTAAAATGAAGAAGTTATGGGTAAAACAAGATTGGATAATTTTTCTCATTTTAGCTATGTGAAAATTGGTAACAAATCTATTCCAACCATAACTTAATCAACTTGTATTGTATATTATGTAATCTTGAGATACCATAGACACGTATACAATGTTTCGACCTATCATGTCGACACATCTATATATATTTCGGAACAACCATAGACACTCTATATGTGAATGTTGGAGTTAGCTATACAGGGTTGAGGTTGATTCCAAAATATATATAGTTTGAGTTGTGATCAATACTGAGATACGTATACACTGAGTCGTGGATTGATTCAAGATAATATTTATCGATTTATTTCTGTACATCTAACTGTGGACAACTAGTTATAGGTTACTAACGAGGACAGCTGACTTAATAAACTTAAAACATCAAAATATATTAAAAGTGTTGTAAATATATTTTGAACATACTTTAATATATATGTATATATTGTTATAGGTTCGTGAATCAACAGTGGCCAAGTCTTACTTCCCGACGAAGTAAAAATCTGTGAAAGTGAGTTATAGTCCCACTTTTAAAATCTAATATTTTTGGGATGAGAATACATGCAGGTTTTATAAATGATTTACAAAATAGACACAAGTACGTGAAACTACATTATATGGTTGAATTATCGAAATCGAATATGCCCCTTTTTATTAAGTCTGGTAATCTAAGAATTAGGGAACAGACACCCTAATTGACGTGAATCCTAAAGATAGATCTATTGGGCCTAATAAACCCCATCCAAAGTACCGGATGCTTTAGTACTTCGAAATTTATATCATATCCGAAGGGTGTCCCGGAATGATGGGGATATTCTTATATATGCATCTTGTTATTGTCGGTTACCAGGTGTTCACCATATGAATGATTTTTATCTCTATGTATGGGATGTGTATTGAAATATGAAATCTTGTGGTCTATTGTTACGATTTGATATATATAGGTTAAACCTATAACTCACCAACATTTTTGTTAACGTTTAAAGCATGTTTATTCTCAGGTGAATATTAAGAGCTTCCACTGTTGCATACTAAAATAAGGACAAGATTTGGAGTCCATGTTTGTATGATATTGTGTAAAAACTGCATTCAAGAAACTGATTTCGATGTAACATATTTGTATTGTAAACCATTATGTAATGGTCGTGTGTAAACAGGATATTTTAGATTATCATTATTTGATAATCTACGTAAAGCTTTTTAAACCTTTACTTATGAAATAAAGGTTATGGTTTGTTTTAAAAATGAATGCAGTCTTTGAAAAACGTCTCATATAGAGGTCAAAACCTCGCAACGAAATCAATTAATATGGAACATTTTTAATCAATAAGAACGGGACATTTCAGTTGGTATCCGAGCGTTGGTCTTAGAGAACCAGAAAATTTGCATTAGTGTGTCTTATCGAGTTTGTTAGGATGCATTAGTGAGTCTGGACTTCGACCGTGTTTTCTTTAAAAATGATTGCTTAACATTTTTGTTGGAAACTATATATTTTTAACATATGAATATTATGTGATATATTAATCTCTTAACGTGTTTGATATTATGTGATAGATGTCTACCTCTAGAACAAGTCCCATTGACTCACCTAATAATAATGAAGAGTCAAATGTAAATTGGAATGATTTGTGGACTGATTCACAAGTTCCCGAAGAGGAACCGGAAGAAGAGTCGGAACCGGAAGAAGAATCGGAACCGGATGAAGAAATAGAACCGGTGGGGGAAATAATAAAACGGTTAAGTAAAAGAAAATCCTCAACCAACCGACCAAAGTTAATTATGGTCAATGGTGTTTCCGCCAAGGAAGCAAAATATTGGGAGGATTACCAATTCTCCGATGAATCGGATTCCGACGAGAATTCCGATGATGTTATAGAAATTACCCCAACTGAATTTAAAAAGGCAAAATAAAATAATAAGGGAAAGGGCATAAAAATAGAGAAATCTAATTCCAACCCCGATGAACTTTATATGTATCGTCAACCCCCGAAGTCCTTAAGTTGTAACAATGACCCGGGAACCTCTAAACCACCAGGTTTTTCTAAACCAATGTGGACAACGACGGCTCGTATTAGGGGAACATCATATATCCCTAGAAACTTGGCAAAACGAACCAAAACCGAAGAAGAAGAAACGAGCGAGTCGGAATAAGATAGTTGTATTCGTGTGGTGTAATATATGTAATATAGTGTTCTTATGCTTTATGATATATGTAAAAATTGCTTGTATTAATAAGTATTTTTTTATGAATCTAACTCTTGTCTATTTTACAGTTTAAAAACACAAAATGGATAGACAACCCAATATTTTAAGAGACCTACCCGGAGACATGATTGATGAAATCTTGTCTAGAGTCGGCCAGAATTCTTCGGCACAACTATTTAAGGCGAGATCAGTTTGTAAGACATTCGAAGAACGTTCCAAGAATGTCTTGGTTTATAAGAGACTTTCGTTTGAAAGATGGGGGATATCACATTGGGAAACCCATAAGTTACGATGTGTTTACTTTGACGCATATATTGCGGGGAACCCAAATGCTATTTTACGCAACGGGTTAAGAAATTATTTTGACTCAATATATCCGAATATTGGACTTCGTGATTTAGAAAAAGCGGCTAACATGCAACATAAAGAAGCATGTTATGCTTACGGATTAGTAATGTTCGCTTCTCACCAAAGTGAGAACAAGAACATCGGGCTACAACTATTAAACAAAACGTTTCCACAAGTGACGGAGTCGGTAATTGGGGTAAGAAATGAGGTTTTTAGATTATTACGGGACTGTTGGACATTACGTAACCCTCGTCCCTTTGATGATGTTACAACACGCTGTCTTATCAACGGCCATAACGGTTATGTTGCACAAGGCCAAGGATGGGAAGTAGTCCTAGTAAAACCAGAATGCATGACTTGTTTCTGGACGTATGAATTACGTGTCTTTATTGCCTTTGCTGAACGACTTGTGTACTAGCTAGAATTGTCTTCACAACTATCTTGTATCAAAGTTATTGTGTGCTATATTTCATGCTTTATGTAAAATAAGCGGTATTGTAAGTTTGTAAAATATTGTATAAAAGTTTGAACGCGAAATATTATTATAATCAGTTTTTCATATAGAATTGTAGTAGTTGAATTGTATATTAGCTACTAAGTATGAACTTAACGGGTAGGTACTACCCGAATTTAAACTTATAAAACGCTAATATGAAGAAAAAGCTTTTATAAATGAGTTCATATTATGCTACGAAATACTATTAACTACTCTTAATATTCTGTATGATTAACTTGTTCCATTTAACTATTTTGAAGGAAATGGCACCGACTACTCGACACACCGTGAATATGAATGAAGAGGAATTCCGTACTTTTCTAGCTTCAAACATAGCCGCAGTACAGGCTGCGCTACATACCAACAATAACCTTGGATCTAGCAGTACAGGAAATCGTGTAGGATGCACCTACAAAGAATTCACTGCCTGCAAACCTTTGGAATTTGATGGAACCGAAGGACCGATCGGATTGAAACGGTGGACCGAGAAGGTTGAATCGGTGTTTGCCATAAGTAAGTGTACTGAAGAGGACAAAGTGAAGTACGCTACGCATACCTTCACAGGTTCTGCGTTAACATGGTGGAATACCTATCTAGAGCAAGTGGGACAAGATGATGCGTACGCACTACCGTGGTCAGCATTCAAGCACTTGATGAACGAGAAGTACTGTCATAACCCGTCCTTAACCATAAGAACGTGTTAGATAACGTATGATTTCATTGCAAGGTATTGACCTCTATATGCGACATTTTTAAAAGAGAAACTGCATATATTATACATTACAAACCATAACCATTATTTTTGTTACAAGCTTTAGACAATAAAAAAGATGATTATCGTTTAGCGATAATCTTCGACTTACAAACTTTACATATAATGATAACAACACGATTTCGAGCATATTTTACAACACAAATCCTTGGGTATGCAGTTTTATTTTTGACACAAATATGCGTACGCAAGATCCTGCTCAAATTCAACATAATGCAGCGGAAGCTTTAGTAATCACCTGAGAATAGACATGTTTTAAAAGATCAACATAAAGTTGGTGAGATATAGGTTTAATGCCGGCAGCAATATATATATATAGACCACAAGATTTCGTATATAAACAGTTTAATAAAAATATTCTAAGTGGTTGAGCACTTGGTAACCATACTTAACATTTAATCACGTCGCATATTCCCTTTATTATGAAATCTTACTACACCGTACCAAGTGTAGTCACGAAACGAAGTACTGTGCAACCGTTGAATACTGGTCGTCCAGTCCGGTTGGGGTTGTCAGGCCCGATAGATCTATCAACAGGATTCGCGTTTACAATACCGCTGTAAATAACAGTTACCAAGCTACAGGGAAGTATGCCAGTGGTACAACTCAACGTAGAATATATTTTTCAGTTACTTGTGTCCATAACGTAAAACATAAAATACATGTATTCTCATCCCGAAATATTTAGAGTTTAAAAGTGGGACTATATACTCACGTTCGTCTTGAAGATATATATATTTTTGACTTGGTCTTCCGGTTGATATCACGAACCTATCCATATATAATATATCAATACCTTTTCTTTTTAAACAAACGTCTCATATATATACTTGTTATACTTTTAATACTTTGAATAATTCCTTAGTCCGTAGTTAGCATTTCGTTGTTAGTAATTCAATTTTAATGGTTCATTTGTAGATGTTTAATATACCCGCAATGAAATAAATAAAACCCCCAACGAAATAAATAAAACCCCATCGTATATGTATTGGTCGAGATTAATCTTGACCCACGGTACCGGTGTTGTCAAATGACGTGTTGCGTACATAAAGTACCGGTGTTGTCAAATGACGTGTTGCGTACAATCACGGGATCTTATGATTAATCTTCTCGTGTTGTTTACGGGTGATCCTGAACCATATAAAATTGAATTATAAGTACATATATATAAAATATCATGTTAACTTAAAAAGATGTGATTTATTTAATTTTTTTCCCAATTATTTTCGTGGCTAAACTAGTCTTGGATATCCGATTTTGTTTCGGTCATAGTTTCTTCGTTACAACTCCGTTTTCGTTGATTCAACTTGCCATCTCCTTGGATCGAGTCCCTCTTTAAGACTATGAACTGTAAATACCTTAGTTTGTATTCAAAATCACACGGCATTGGTCAAACTTTAGTGAAACTTATGAAGTTAATCATTTTCCATCATGTAAACAACCTCAAATGATTATTTTTCTAAAAATACTTATACTTTGAGTTAAATCATGAAATTTTTATGTGTTATCATATTCATAGTAAAAATCATTTTTCCAGAAAATAAACCTCCAATTCAAAGTTTAAGATGGTTTTTAATTATCCAACCCAAAACAGCCCCCGGTTGCACTCCGACGTCGTAAATTCAGTTTTTAAGGTGTTCTTTGAAAAACCAAGTTATACCTTGTTAAGTTAGCATATAATTAAGATATGTTACAGGTCTTGAAGTATTTTAAAAGTTAAGTTAGAAGGATCTATTTAGTTTGCGAACAAGTTTGAAATCATTCAAACTATGTTCTAGTTTATAAACTCTTATATATATAGCTTTAAATATATGAATTGAAAAAGAGTTGAAGTAGAGTTTTTACCTCAAGTTTAAAATGAAAAGTTGCTGGAAAGAAGTAGTAAAATAAAAGTTGAGAGAGTTCTTGCAAGTGTGTGTGAAAATTGGAAGTAAAATTTGGAAAATGAATGTGTAAAAATGAGTTAGAAATGGTGCTTATTTATAGGCTTGAAAATTTGGTTTTTAGTGAAAATATCTAAGATAAGTTAAAATTTATTATGTCATGAATGACATATTATTCCAATAATTGAAGATTTCTATTGGTATATACCAATAGTAAATACTTCTAGAAGCTGTGTATAGTACCCTAGATATACGTATAGGATTATTGAGGAAACGGAACGAGAATTCAAATATAACTATCTTTTGTAAATATACTTATATTGTTTTATGTATAAAAGCCCTTTAAAAATGATTAAATACATTACTTATACGATATATGTATAAACATTATAAATCATCAGTATTTATGTCAAATAACGTTACGTAGGTTATTGTTTTGAAAACTTAAGTTAGTAGTTTCAAAATATACTTATGACTTTTTGTTATTAATACAAAATGAGATATTAAAACATCCTTAGATCATGTTAAATATGTATGTATAATTATCATATATTGTATAGTTCGTGATATCATCGGTCAAACTAGACGGTCAAACGTTGTGTAAAACTCTTTTCAAAAACATAAGTCTCAACAATTTGGATTGCTTATCATGTTGGTAAGGTTTAATTTATGTAAATATTAATCTTATAAATATAGAATGATCGAAAAAGTGCGGGTCATTACAGTACCTACCCGTTAAATAAATTTCGTCCCGAAATTTTAAAATTGTACCTATTTTGCGTCATCGGGAAACAAGTGTGGATACTTTTGTTTCATTTGATCCTCTCGTTCCCAAGTAAACTCGGGACCGCTTCGAGCATTCCAACGAACCTTAACGATCGGTATGTTGCTCTGCTTGAGCCGTTTAACTTCACGATCCATGATTTCGATTGGTTCTTCGATGAATTGTAGTTTCTCGTCGACATGGATTTCTTCAAGAGGAATGGTGAGGTCTTCCTTTGCAAGACACTTCTTAAGGTTCGAGACGTGAAAGGTATTATGTACTCCGGCGAGTTGTTGCGGTAACTCGAGTCGATAAGCTACCGGTCCAATGCGTTCGATGATCTTGAACGGGCCTACATATCTTGGGTTCAGTTTACCTCTTTTACCGAAACGTATTACACCTTTCCAAGATGACACCTTTAGCATAACCATGTCACCGATCTGAAACTCTAATGGTTTCCTTCGGACATCGGCGTAGCTCTTTTGGCGACTACGGGCTGTTTTCAATCTCTCTTTGATTTGTACTATCTTTTCAGTAGTTTCATGTATGATCTCGGGACCAGTTAATTGTCGATCTCCTACTTCATTCCAACAGATAGGAGATCTACACTTCCTTCCATACAATGCTTCGAATGGTGCAGCTTTAATGCTCGCATGATAACTATTATTATACGAGAATTCTGCTAATGGTAGATACTTATCCCATCCGTTTCCAAAATCGATCACACATGCCCTGAGCATGTCTTCAAGAGTCTGAATTGTTCTTTCACTCTGCCCGTCCGTTTGCGGATGATATGCGGTACTCATATCCAAACGAGTTCCTAGTGCCTCCTGTAGTGATTGCCAGAACTTTGAGGTAAATCTACTATCACGATCAGATATAATGGAAATAGGTATTCCATGCCTTGAAACTATTTCCTTTATATATAATCGTAATAATTTCTCCATTCTATCTGTTTCCTTTATAGGCAAGAAATGTGCAGATTTGGTAAGACGATCAACAATTACCCAAATGGTGTCGTATCCCCAGGCAGTCTTTGGTAACTTCGTGATGAAATCCATGGTAATACCGTCCCATTTCCATTCTGGAATTTCTGGTTGTTGAAGTAACCCTGACGGCTTCTGGTGTTCTGCTTTGACTTTGGAACAAGTTAAACATTCCCCAACATATGTTGCAACGTCTGTCTTCAAATTAGGCCACCAATAATGCGTCTTAAGATCTTGGTACATCTTTCCAACTCCAGGATGTATCGAATATCTTGTCTTATGTGCCTCGTTCAATATCAACTTCCTTAATCCACCCAACTTCGGTACCCAAATACGATTTGCAAAATATCGAATTCCATCTTCCCGCATAACGAGTTGCTTCTCATACTTCTTCATTATTTCATTTCCTATATTTTCTTTAGTATGTGCTTCTCGTTGAACTTCTTTGATTTGTGAGTTGAGATTCATGCGAATTTTTATGTTCATCGCTCGTACTCGAATTGGTTCTCGTTCCTTTCTGCTTAATGCGTCAGCCACTACATTCGCTTTCCCGGGATGATAGCGAATCTCACAATCGTAGTCGTTTATCAGCTCGACCCACCTACGTTGCCTCATGTTCAGCTGTTTCTGATCGAAAATATGTTGAAGACTTTTATGATCAGTAAACACAGTGCATCTAACCCCATATAAGTAGTGTCTCCATATCTTTAACGCAAACACGACTGCTCCCAGTTCTAGATCATGCGTCGTATAATTCCGCTCGTGAATCTTCAATTGTCGAGATGCGTATGCAATAACTTTCTTTCGTTGCATAAGAACACAACCAAAACCTTGTCGCGAAGCGTCACAATATATTTCAAAATCATCGTTCCCTTCAGGTAACGATAAAATAGGCGCCGTAGTTAACTTCTTCTTCAGTAATTGAAATGCGTTATCCTGCTCCGAGGTCCATTCGTATTTCTTCCCTTTTTGCGTTAATGCTGTCAACGGCTTAGCTATTCGGGAAAAATCTTGAATAAACCTTCTATAATAACCGGCTAAACCCAAAAATTGGCGTATCTGCGTTGGTGTCTTAGGAGTCTCCCATTTTTCAATGGCTTCAATTTTTGCTGGATCAACCTGAATTCCTTTGCTACTAACAACGTGGCCAAGAAATTGCACTTCTTTCAACCAGAAAGCACATTTAGAAAATTTAGCATATAGCTGTTCTTTTCTTAACAACTCTAATATCAACCTTACATGCTGCTCATGCTCTTGCTCACTCTTGGAATAGATAAGAATATCATCAATGAAAACGATAACAAACTTATCTAAATATGGACTACAAACTCGATTCATGAGGTCCATGAATACAGCTGGCGCATTCGTCAATCCAAACGGCATAACCAAAAATTCGTAATGACCGTAGCGTGTCCGAAAAGCAGTTTTCGGTATATCTTCTTCTTTGACACGTAATTGATGATAGCCCGATCTTAGGTCAATTTTTGAGTACACACATGATCCTTGGAGTTGATCAAATAAGTCGTCAATTCTCGGTAGTGGATACCGATTCTTGATAGTTAACTTATTTAATTCACGATAATCTATACACATTCGGAAAGATCCGTCTTTCTTCTTGACGAATAAAATTGGAGCTCCCCACGGTGAAGTACTTGGTCGTATGAATCCACGATCCAGTAATTCTTTTAACTGACTCTGAAGTTCTTTTAACTCGGACGGTGCAAGTCTATATGGAGCACGGGCAACCGGTGCAGCTCCTGGTACAAGATCTATTTGAAATTCTACAGATCTAAATGGAGGTAATCCCGGCAACTCTTCCGGAAATACTTCAGGAAAATCTCTTGCCACAGGCACGTCATTGATGCACTTCTCTTTTTCTTTCTTTTCGACTTTATTAACATGTGCTAAGATAGCATAGCACCCTTTCTTCAAGCACTTTTGAGCTTTCAAATAACTAATGAGTTTTAGCTTTGAGTTACCCTTCTCTCCATAAATCATTACTGGCGTTTTATTCTTACGAGGAATGCGAATTTCCTTCTTGGCGCACACAACTTCGGCTCCTATTTTGGACATCCAGTCCATGCCGACTATTACATCAAAACTTCCTAATTCTACGGGTATCAAATCAATCTTAAATGTTTCTCCGGCTAAATTTATTTTACAATTACGGCAAATTTTATCGGCTTTAATTAGTTTACCATTAGCTAACTCAATCATGTACTTAGCATCTAGAGGTAATGATGAACAATTCAATTTAGCGTGAAAGTCTCTACACACGTAACTTCTATCAGCACCAGTATCAAATATAATAGATGCGGATAAGTTATTAATGGTAAACGTACCCGTAACAAGCTCCGGGTCTTCACACGCCTCTTTAGCATTAATAACAAATGCTCTCCCTCGTGCAGGTCCGATATTTTTCTCTGGATTCGGGCACTGGCTCTTATAGTGACCTTGTTTTCCACACCCATAACAAGTAATGGTAGCCAAAGCAGTTCTATTTGCATTGGTGGCAGGAGTCTTGGTACCATTTGTATTTATAACGAGAGCCCTACAATCTTCAGCAAGATGACCCTTTCGATTACATTTGTTGCATACCACATTACAGTAACCAGAGTGATGTTTGTGGCATCGGTTGCATAAAGGATTTTGTCCTTTATAACCAAAGCTTAAACCACTACCCGCACCTTGCGTGATTTCTTGTTTCTTAAAAGATTGTTGTTGGTTACCTCGATCATAATTTCCATTCCACTTTCTTTTGTTACCTGATACCTTCACATCAGTATTGGATACTTTCTTATCCATGATGACCTGATCCATTAGCTCGTTTGCCATGGTTATAGCTTCATGAATTGTCTTAGGTTTCGATGCTGTAACGTTTGCCTTGACCTTTTTGGGCAAACCATCTTTGTACATTTCAATCTTCCGTTCTTCGGTTGGAACCAATTCAGGACATAGCAAAACTAATTCCATGAATCGCTGATTGTAGTTGGTGATTTCAGTACCAACAACCTTCAGACTTCGTAATTCATCTTCCAACTTCCTAACCTCGTTCCTTGGACAATATTCGTTGATTAACATTGTTTTGAATTCTTCCCATGGAGTATCATAAGCTACATCTCCTCCTACAGCCTTCACATAATTTTTCCACCACGTGAGTGCACTATCTTGTAAAGTGCATGATGCATACTTGGTCATGTCCTTTTCAACACAACCACTGATTTTAAACACAGTCTCCATCTTTTCTATCCATCGGGTTAAACCGATCGGTCCTTCTATTCCACTGAATGATGAGGGCTTGCAAGCTTGAAAAGTTTTGTAAGTGCACCCCACACGAGGATTTGGGTTAACTGCAGCACCTCTTGCAGCCTCGACCCATAACGTTCTGTCGTTCACTCGTTGATTGATGAGTTCCTGGATTTCTTGTTCCGTCATTCGGTTCAATCGCGCCATATTCTTCTATAAGAATGAAAAGAAAATAATTATTCACATGGAATATTATAGATGTAGTGTATATTTACAGTACATTATAGCTTATTAATAATATGAACCAGGTATTATTATAAAAGCCTTTTCTTCTTATTAGCGTTTTATAATTATATCTAGGGTAGTACCTACCCGTTAATGTCCATACTTAATAGCTTAGTACAGAATCAATTACTACCATCTAAATAATACTTAACCATGGAAAATTATTGCATTTCACACTTCACTATTTTACATATGCTTATCTTACATCGAACATTAAGCAAACCACACTAATAATATTATACAAAACATTATATGATCCCATGGTTTAATACGGCAGCGCATCGTTTGGTCTATTTTCTAGGACGTTTAGGTTCAAAGAATCGCTTAACGCTTATCCTGGCTGTCTGCCTATATTTTGGCTGTGGGACTGAAGAACTGGATGCCGGGATAGAACGAATAGGAATAGCGGGAATAGGGGTGGTAGTGTCTAGTGGAGTTGGTGCCACATCATCCTTATTAAACTCAGGATTTGAATTTTCTAATTCCTTAGCCTTTCGTTTCTTTCCTAGTTCGAACTCGTCTTTTGTAATTTCCTGTATTTCTTCCTCGGGTTCACTTTCCTCCTCGGGTTCACTTTCCTCCTCGGGTTCACTATCCTCCTCGGGTTCACTTTCCGGGTTCTCTATAGTTGGTTCATCCGGAATTTGTGAGTCTTCCCCAAAGATATCATTTTTGTCATCGGATAGGTTAATGACTGGAACACCATCTGAAGATTCTGGTTCAGAGTCGCTGAATGTGATAACAAGTTTTGAGCCCGACATCTATCATACAACAACTAACCCATTAGTACTACATAATATTTACATATAAATTTTAACCAACAATGATAAGCAATGGTTTTTAAATCAGACCCGGTCAAAGTCCAGACTTACTAATATATCCTAACGACTTATCGGTTAGACACACTAATGCAAACCTGGTTCGCTAAGACCACCGCTCTGATACCACATGTCATAACCCGTCCTTAACCATAAGAACGTGTTAGATAACGTATGATTTCATTGCAAGGTATTGACCTCTATATGCGACATTTTTAAAAGAGAAACTGCATATATTATACATTACAAACCATAACCATTATTTTTGTTACAAGCTTTAGACAATAAAAAAGATGATTATCGTTTAGCGATAATCTTCGACTTACAAACTTTACATATAATGATAACAACACGATTTCGAGCATATTTTACAACACAAATCCTTGGGTATGCAGTTTTATTTTTGACACAAATATGCGTACGCAAGATCCTGCTCAAATTCAACATAATGCAGCGGAAGCTTTAGTAATCACCTGAGAATAGACATGTTTTAAAAGATCAACATAAAGTTGGTGAGATATAGGTTTAATGCCGGCAGCAATATATATATATAGACCACAAGATTTCGTATATAAACAGTTTAATAAAAATATTCTAAGTGGTTGAGCACTTGGTAACCATACTTAACATTTAATCACGTCGCATATTCCCTTTATTATGAAATCTTACTACACCGTACCAAGTGTAGTCACGAAACGAAGTACTGTGCAACCGTTGAATACTGGTCGTCCAGTCCGGTTGGGGTTGTCAGGCCCGATAGATCTATCAACAGGATTCGCGTTTACAATACCGCTGTAAATAACAGTTACCAAGCTACAGGGAAGTATGCCAGTGGTACAACTCAACGTAGAATATATTTTTCAGTTACTTGTGTCCATAACGTAAAACATAAAATACATGTATTCTCATCCCGAAATATTTAGAGTTTAAAAGTGGGACTATATACTCACGTTCGTCTTGAAGATATATATATTTTTGACTTGGTCTTCCGGTTGATATCACGAACCTATCCATATATAATATATCAATACCTTTTCTTTTTAAACAAACGTCTCATATATATACTTGTTATACTTTTAATACTTTGAATAATTCCTTAGTCCGTAGTTAGCATTTCGTTGTTAGTAATTCAATTTTAATGGTTCATTTGTAGATGTTTAATATACCCGCAATGAAATAAATAAAACCCCCAACGAAATAAATAAAACCCCATCGTATATGTATTGGTCGAGATTAATCTTGACCCACGGTACCGGTGTTGTCAAATGACGTGTTGCGTACATAAAGTACCGGTGTTGTCAAATGACGTGTTGCGTACAATCACGGGATCTTATGATTAATCTTCTCGTGTTGTTTACGGGTGATCCTGAACCATATAAAATTGAATTATAAGTACATATATATAAAATATCATGTTAACTTAAAAAGATGTGATTTATTTAATTTTTTTCCCAATTATTTTCGTGGCTAAACTAGTCTTGGATATCCGATTTTGTTTCGGTCATAGTTTCTTCGTTACAACTCCGTTTTCGTTGATTCAACTTGCCATCTCCTTGGATCGAGTCCCTCTTTAAGACTATGAACTGTAAATACCTTAGTTTGTATTCAAAATCACACGGCATAGGTCAAACTTTAGTGAGACTTATGAAGTTAATCATTTTCCATCATGTAAACAACCTCAAATGATTATTTTTCTAAAAATACTTATACTTTGAGTTAAATCATGAAATTTTTATGTGTTATCATATTCATAGTAAAAATCATTTTTCCAGAAAATAAACCTCCAATTCAAAGTTTAAGATGGTTTTTAATTATCCAACCCAAAACAGCCCCCGGTTGCACTCCGACGTCGTAAATTCAGTTTTTAAGGTGTTCTTTGAAAAACCAAGTTATACCTTGTTAAGTTAGCATATAATTAAGATATGTTACAGGTCTTGAAGTATTTTAAAAGTTAAGTTAGAAGGATCTATTTAGTTTGCGAACAAGTTTGAAATCATTCAAACTATGTTCTAGTTTATAAACTCTTATATATATAGCTTTAAATATATGAATTGAAAAAGAGTTGAAGTAGAGTTTTTACCTCAAGTTTAAAATGTAAAGTTGCTGGAAAGAAGTAGTAAAATAAAAGTTGAGAGAGTTCTTGCAAGTGTGTGTGAAAATTGGAAGTAAAATTTGGAAAATGAATGTGTAAAAATGAGTTAGAAATGGTGCTTATTTATAGGCTTGAAAATTTGGTTTTTAGTGAAAATATCTAAGATAAGTTAAAATTTATTATGTCATGAATGACATATTATTCCAATAATTGAAGATTTCTATTGGTATATACCAATAGTAAATACTTCTAGAAGCTGTGTATAGTACCCTAGATATACGTATAGGATTATTGAGGAAACGGAACGAGAATTCAAATATAACTATCTTTTGTAAATATACTTATATTGTTTTATGTATAAAAGCCCTTTAAAAATGATTAAATACATTACTTATACGATATATGTATAAACATTATAAATCATCAGTATTTATGTCAAATAACGTTACGTAGGTTATTGTTTTGAAAACTTAAGTTAGTAGTTTCAAAATATACTTATGACTTTTTGTTATTAATACAAAATGAGATATTAAAACATCCTTAGATCATGTTAAATATGTATGTATAATTATCATATATTGTATAGTTCGTGATATCATCGGTCAAACTAGACGGTCAAACGTTGTGTAAAACTCTTTTCAAAAACATAAGTCTCAACAATTTGGATTGCTTATCATGTTGGTAAGGTTTAATTTATGTAAATATTAATCTTATAAATATAGAATGATCGAAAAAGTGCGGGTCATTACAAGTACCGTCCCAGAACCGAGGTCAATAAGCTCAAGACAGAACTTAGAGGGTTACGAACCCAAGGATTTGATATTACCACGTACGAAAGACGATTCACAGAATTGTGCCTATTGTGTCCGGGAGCATTCGAAGATGAGGAAGAGAAGATCGACGCGTTTGTGAAAGGATTACCGGAAAGAATCCAAGAAGATATAAGTTCACACGAGCCCGCCTCAATACAACAGGCATGTAGAATGGCTCACAAACTAGTGAACCAGATTGAAGAAAGAATTAAAGAACAGACTGCTGAAGAGGCCAATGTGAAGCAAGTCAAAAGAAAGTGGGAGGAAAACGGTGATAAGAATCACCAATACAACAACAACAGCAATTACAACAATAATCGCAACAATTATCCCAACAATCGCAACATCAATCGCAACTACAACAAACGGCCCAACAACAACAACAACAACAACAACAGCAACTACAACAATCATCCCAACAACAATAATAACCGCAACAACAACAACAATCAGAAGCAGCTATGCCAAAGGTGTGAAAAGAATCACTCGGGGTTCTGCACCAAATTTTGCAACAAGTGTAAAAGAAATGGCCATAGCGCGGCGAAGTGTGAGGTCTACGGACCAGGGGTTAATAGAACGAAAGGAACAAATGGTTTCGGGACGAGTAATGGCGGAGCAAGTAGTGTCGGAGCAAGTTATGCCAATGTAGTTTGTTATAAATGTGGAAAACCAGGCCACATTATTAGAAATTGCCCGAACCAGGAGAACACGAATGGACAAGGCCGTGGAAGGGTTTTCAATATTAATGCGGTAGAGGCACAGGAAGACCCGGAGCTTGTTACGGGTACGTTTCTTATTGACAATAAATCTGCTTACGTTTTATTTGATTCGGGTGCGGATAGAAGCTATATGAGTAGAGATTTTTGTGCTAAATTAAGTTGTCCATTGACGCCTTTGGATAGTAAATTTTTACTCGAATTAGCAAATGGTAAATTAATTTCAGCAGATAATATATGTCGGAATCGAGAAATTAAACTGGTTAGCGAAACATTTAAGATTGATTTGATACCAGTAGAGTTAGGGAGTTTTGATGTGATAATCGGTATGGACTGGTTGAAAGAAGTGAAAGCAGAGATCGTTTGTTACAAAAATGCAATTCGCATTATACGAGAAAAAGGAAAACCCTTAATGGTGTACGGAGAAAAGGGCAACACGAAGCTACATCTTATTAGTAATTTGAAGGCACAAAAACTAATAAGAAAAGGTTGCTATGCTGTTCTAGCACACGTCGAGAAAGTACAAACTGAAGAAAAGAGCATCAATGATGTTCCCATTGCAAAAGAATTTCCCGATGTATTTCCGAAAGAATTACCGGGATTACCCCCTGATGTCGAACGAGGTGTATATAAAATAGCTTATATTTTACTAGGAAAAACTATTAAATACAATACAATTTTACACAAGATATTTATTTATTTATAGAATGGATATACTTAAACCTTGCTACAACACTTATAGGCAGTGTACCTAATCGTACAGTAGTGTAGTTTTTAGTAAGTCCGGTTAGTTCCACAGGGAAATCTTTAAACAAAGCTCAACGCTATATTAATTTATTTTTATAAAAATACAAATATATATATATAAGTAATATTATTATTATAAAGGGGGGTTTTTACCGTTTAATGACCGGTTTGTCGATTTTAAAACTTTAGTCGCAGTTAAAACCTAATGTAAAATATTAAATAAATACAAGACTTAAATTAAAGCGTAAAGTAAATAACGATAATGAAATTGCGAATAAAAATGCGATAAAATAAAATTGCGATAATTAAAAAGTACGATAATTAAAAGTGCGATAAAATAAAATAACAATAAATAAAAGTGCGATAATTAGAAGTGCAATTAAATATAAAATAAAGGAAATTAAATATGAAATAAAAGAATTATGCTTATTTAAACTTCCGTAATCATGGTGTTTGACGTGTTGATTTTAGTTTTATGCCCATGGATTAATTGTCCTTTGTCCTGGATTATTTAATATGTCCGTCTGGTTTTTGTCCATAACAGTCCATCAGTCATAAATATAAATTGCAAGTGTCCTTGTCAAATTATTATTATACCCGAAGATAAATATTCCAACTAATTGGGGATTCGAATTGTAACAAGGTTTTAATACTTTGTTTAATGAATACACCAGGTTATCGACTGCGTGTAAACCAAGGTTTTACTACTTTGTTAACAATTACACCAATTACCCTTGAATGTAATTTCACCCCTGTTTTGATTATTCTAGTGGCTATTAATCCATTCCCGTGTCCGGTTAAATGAACGATTATTCGTACATATAAATACCCCGCCCATCGTGTCCGATTGAGTGTATATGGTAATTTATAGGGACGCCCAATTGTAAATCTTTATATTAACATTAACAAACTTTCATTTAGTTAAACAAATATAAAGCCCATTAATAGCCCATAGTCTAATTTCCACAAGTGTCGTTCTTTTATCCAAACCCCAATTATGGTACAAAGCCCAATTACCCAATTTTAGTAATTAGCCCAACATCATGATTACTTCGTTTTAAATAAGCATAATAATAACTTAGCTACGAGACATTAATGTAAAAAGGTTGAACATAACTTACAATGATTAAAAATAGCGTAGCGTTACACGGACAGAATTTCGACTTACACCCTTACAACATTCGCTAACATACCCTTATTATTAGAATTATAATTAAAATTAAAATATAAATTATAAATATAAATATATTTACGTATGAAGAGGAAGGAAAAAGATGATCATATTTGATCAGAATTCGGTTGGCTTTATAGCCAGAGTTGAAAATTGGGGCTCCGCGACTCGCGGCAAAATGCCCTTAAAACTCCGCGAGTCGCGGAGAGGTATTTACAGCTCACACCCTTGGAGTTTCTTGCTGCCGACGGTTTTTATTATATATATATAATATATATATAATTAATTTAATTAATTATATATTATATTATATTTATATACATAGTTAACTTGTAATTTTTAGTCCGTTGCGTCGAGCGTTAAGAGTTGACTCTAGTCCCGGTTCCGGATTTTCGAACGTCCTCGCGTACAATTTAATATCTTGTACTTTGCGTTTTGAATCTTGTACTCTTGTGATTTCGAGACGTTTCTTATCAATAATTGGAACCTTTTTGATTGTCTTTTGTACTTTTGAGCTTTTTGGTCGTTTGCGTCTTCAATTCGTCGAATCTGTCTTTTGTCTTCACCTTTTATTTATTTAAACAAATATCACTTGTAAATAGAACAATTGCAACTAAAAGCTTGTCTTTCTTGAGGAATAATGCTATGAAATATATGTTCGTTTTTAGCATTATCAAATATTCCCACACTTGAGCGTTGCTTGTCCTCAAGCAATATTGTTTTGAAATACTAGAATCACTTCTTTATTCTTCACACTTTGTACATCAGTGATTTCTATACGGCGGTATAAACAATGGTAGTAACGATATGGTTTACAGTCCCACATGACTATAAAAATTTAGATCCATTAGGAAATTGGATCTTTATGAAAACATTTGATCTTTTGAAATCTAGTTTTTTTACCCTAGATAAGTTTTTCGGAATAACCCTTTACCGGTGTTTGCAAAATATTTTTGTGGGTTTGGTGGGTTTCAGATTTGAAAATTTTAGCTCAAAACTTGCGGTTTTGTGTCACCCACTTGCTAACCTTGTATTTGGAAAGCAACACGTCCAGTTTACTTGTCCCGTATATTACCTTTCGGCAAACTACCGTCCGGTTGTAAAGGAAAGCGTTGAACAAGCAACTGTTTAAGGCAATGTCCCGTGACATGCTTTTGATTATGGTCTATAACGTGTCGGACGCAATTACTATCCTTGGTAGGAGCAATAGTAAAAGCTCACCCTTATAATTTTTCGGTCTGGCACAAGGTCCTGTCTTTGACCATGCTATGCAACCACCGTTCTTACGGTTGACACCCGATTTGGTTCAGGTGACCTAATGAATTCCAGGTGAATTCCTAGGATTTTACGTTCAATGGTAATGAACGCATTGAAAATAGGGTTTTCAGAAAACAAATCGGTTTATAATTTTGATCAAAATATTTTCTCGTTTAAGCTCGAGTTTAGATATCATTGAATTCCATGAGTTTGTAATTCTCAATCTTTAAGGTCAATCTCTAGGATTGAGTAATATCAGTCTTAAAAGCTGATTTTTAATCTTTAAGGAGATTATCCTTTCTGGGGATCTGATTCATTAGTCTTATCCAGCTAATTTGCACGGTGCCTCCCCATTGTACGAGATAAATCCTTCTCATGGTTAGGATAAATCTGACCACTTGGCGACCCTGTTTAATGCTGAGGTCCGTGGATTTCCTGCTGATTTTAGAAATGACTTTTCTAGATTTTTCGTCAACCTACAGCTGGTCTGAACGACAACTTCATGACCTAAATCAAGAAGCGCGTTTCTTTTTCGGAAGACTTTACTTCCTTTTAATTGATGGAATTGATTCATAGTGTAGATCCATCTCTTCTTTTCTTTCATCGGGTAAAACAGTTTAGTTTAGTCCAAAGCAAAAGTATTTTCAGTTATTTGTTACAAATATATGTGGCATATGTTTAAAATAACTTGGTAAATTTTCCCACACTTGGCTTTTTATTTTTCTTTTTATCGTCCTCTATTCCATTTTAAATGAATTTTAACATTTTAGTTTGTTTCTCAATTTATGTCCTTTCCGAGGTAACAATAATTTCGGTGTTAAAACCTAGTTTTATCGTTCATAAATATGTATAAACATGATTTTAATTCATTTAATTGAAAATTTTGAAAAATTTTACTAGAATTGGGTAGTCAGTATATAAGACTAGGGCTGTTCTTTTTTATCAGAGAGCACTAGATTCTAATACAACTACTGCTTTACTAGTATTTTTAATGGTAACCAAGTGTATAAAGTAAAAATTTTTAAAATCTGAAAGAATTTAACCCCTTCCCACACTTAAGATCTTGCAATGCCCTCATTTGCAAGAAATCAGTAACAATTTAAATTATTGAGGGTGATTTGTGTGAAAATGATTAAATTTTTACCAAAGTTTCCAAATATATTGGCGTTTGTTTGCTGAATGATAAATGGTGCACTTCATTTGTTCATTCCGTCTTGTTGTTATTTCACATATATTTTGCATCTTGTCGTCAAAATTAGTTGCTTTTGCTGAACTTAATGCCAGTCTTTGAAAATGCGTTGTTTTACCCTGTTTTGTACATAAGATAAACTGCAAACATATATACATATTTTTGAAGTTTGGTTTATTACCCCACATTCAAAAATTATTAAAATCTAATAATAAAAGTTAGATAATTATAAAAATGATTACAATATTAACAAAAATATTAAATGTATCAATAATTACAAATTACAAAATAATAAAAAATAATAAGTAAACTAAGGATGATATTGGTACCAATAGGGGTTCCACGCATAACCATAAGTGCTATAGAATGCTTCGGCAGGGTCATACGTAGGATATGGTGGCTGCATCTCTATCGACCAAGGAGGGAAGACGGGTTTCGGTGTAGGAATATAGTTTCTACCTATATGTTGGCAATGCGCTATGATCTGGTTCTGATGAACTTGCCAATCTTCAAATGCTCTCTGTCTAGCATTTTCGTATTCCTGAAAAGCTATAAACCTATGCATTTCTTGCATCTCATTCCCCCCTCCTACATTACCTTGTTCCTGGTTTCTCTCTACCTGTGGATGTCTACCATTGTATCGTACTGCGGCGTTATTTCGCCGCTTCAAAACTTTTGCACCATGGTATACATTTAAACCTATAGTGTCGCGGGGTTCCGGCTCTTCTACTAATAATCCCCCCCGACTTATATCCACACCGAGATATTCACCAATCAAAGTAATAAAAATACCACCCCCTATTATGCTATGTGGACGCATCCCCTGAACCATAGCTGATAAATAATAACCCACACAATATGGTATACTTACAGCGCTGTGTGGGTCTCGAATACACATATGGTAAAACAAATCTTGTTCATTTACCTTTTCTTTGTTTTTACCCCTTTGTGTAATCGAATTAGCTAAAAACCTATGTATTACTCTTAATTCGGCTCTATCTATATCCAAATAAGAGTAGTTTCCCCCTTTGAAACGGTGATGGCTTGTCATTTGACTCCACACACCGTGTGTATCAAAATTCTCATCTATCTTTCTACCGTTTAGTATCAATCCTCTACAATCGGCAGACGCTAACTCCTCAGGCGTATATATACGTAAAGCCTGAGCCATGTCTAGTAAAGACATGTGGCGCATCGAACCGCCTAACAAAAATCTAATAAAAGAACGATCGATTAAACTAGCTACCCGATCATTCAACTCTATACTACATAACAACTCTTCACACCATACTTTATATACAGGTCTGCGTATGGTGAATAAACATATCCAGTCATTAAAAGAAGAATTACCATACCTCTGTACCAGTAATTCCCTAATTGGCCCGGCCAATTCTACAGCTTCTAAGGGTCCCCATTCTATGACCCTCGGTACCTCAACAACCTTGGAATGAAGAGTATGCAAACCCCGTTGATATTTTGGATAATCTATCCAAAGTCTGTCAAATCTCAGGTTCGGGTGCAACTGTTCCAAGTGCATATCTGAAAAGGTCATGACTGGATGAGGTACATCCTGCTTGTAGTAGTTATCTACCTCCTGTTGTTCCAAGTTCTCAGCAGGAGCATGGCGGGCTTGGGATGAAGATTCACCCCTTTCATTCTGCAAAACACATCAAACACAAATTTTGTGCATCCAAATATGCATTAGTGTCAGCAAAATCATCAATCAAAATAATTACAATGACATTATCAATTTATATCAAACTTAAGCTTATTTTCACATTTTTATCAAATCTACACTTTTTCAAATAAGCATATACGAAAATTTTCGCCAAGTTCATAAGCATTCAACTCAAATAACATGTCAAAATAATCATTACTAGCAAATAAACAAGTCTCAAATGGCATTATCTTTCAAAAATCAAGTTCATGAATTTTGGACTTGAAAAAGTTCACTTTAATTCTCAAAATCATGTTTAGGCTCAAAGTTTGGATCATTTAACTACCTAGACATGTTACACTACTCAATTTAGCAACAATTCATGACAAAAATCGGCCATAACCTGTTTATATCAAAAAGCCCCAAATTGCTCAAGAACACAAACCCTAGATTATTCAAAATTTGAAGTTTAAGGCTTCTAATCATGTTAAACAGCATCAATCTAGGTTATACAAGCATAAAACATAAACAATTTAAGTCTAATTACACTAAAAAGCATCAAAATCAAATTGGGAAAAAAATAGCTCAAGAACACTAAAATTCGAATTAAATGGTGTTTAGGTGTAGAAATTTACCGTTTTTCTTGAGTAGTTCTTAGATATCATCCTTCTCAACATGATTTTAGCAAAAAATTTGGTGATTAACGGTTAAAAATTGAGATTTTTGGAGGTGATTTTCGGTGGTTTTCGGGTTCTTTTTTCGCAGTATTTGGGTGTTTATGTGTGTGGGAGAGTGAACTGATCGTTCAGCTCTTTTATTTTTTTTTCTGATTTTTGATCCCTCCGCGACTCGCGGAGGTTTTGTACTTCAAACTCCACGAGTCGCGGAGTTTACTCTTTTTTTTTTTTTTTTTTATATAATCTTTAACTTATAAAACAATTAAGAAATTAATTTTAAAATTTTGTTTCCCTTGTTATTTAGGACGAGGTCGTTTCGGATCGATGTCCTAGTCCGTCCTTCGACAAAATTTTAAAATTTGTCTTTTTGTAGCGATTGTTTTAAAAGCTAAGATTTTTGATTTTTTTTTTTTTTTTTTTTTCAATGTTTTTGGCATACTTTAAATCAATAAGATTAAAAATAATGATAATAAAAGTTCTCGTCCCTCCCTCGGGTAAAGCAATTTCGGTTTAAAGACCTAGTCTTCAACTTACGACGAATTTTAAAAATCATATTCTTAACTTAATGAGATAAAGTAAATTTTTGTTTTTAAATTCACACAACATAAATATAAAATTCAAAATTAATATTAAAAATTCACACCAAACTCAAAATTTAAAATGCATAAAATTAAAATTCATATTTTAAAAATTCACACCAAACTTAATTTAAAAATTTATAAATTCATACCAAACTTATATTAATTTTTCAAATATTTACAATTTTAAATATATTGTTTTTACAAAGTTTACAATATTAATTTAAGATTTAAATATTAAGATTAAAAACATGGTAAAAATAAAATTAAAAATCTTTTTGTCTTTTTATCCCACTTTAATCAATCAAATATTATCAAAAATATGCGCCCCTCTTTTCGGTAAAGTAATTTTGGTTCCAAGACCTAATTTAACTCATGACGAATTTTTGAAATATTTTGGGTTGATTGATTAAAGATATTTATACCTTAAGAATAAACGTTAAATTTCGCAGTGATGTAATAAATTTTTGAATGATATCAATAATTTCGGTCGCCAAACCTAATTTTATTCAATACCAATTTAATACTTTTTAGCGAACAAATTAGCGTTTATTATCAAAAGGTTAAAAATAAAAATAAAAAAAAACTGTACAGACATACCTGTGAAATAGATTTCTTAGTTATATGATCTATTATATTCATAAGATAGTCGGTTTAATTGGTTTTCCATGGCTGCATAGGCGTAACCTCGAGCATTCATTGTCTTTTCTTCTAAACACATGAACGGTCCGTCTCTGCATAAAGTAACAAATTCGGTATTTGAATAGGTTTGATTATTTGAACATTTACCTCCATGGGACCATTTTCCGCATTTGTGACATCTTTCTAGGTGTCGTGCTCTTCTTTTCGCTGCGGATTTTGATTTTCCTTTACCAAATTGTAACTTATTATCTTCGCATCTGGATCCTTTTCTAACTCCGTCCATTCTTTCTCTGATTACTGATACTATTTCGCTCGGTAGTATGTCATTATTACGTTTAGTGATCAAAGCGTGTAGCATTAGACCATGGTTTAATTCACAGGCAGTCTTCATTTCGTAAAAACCTAAAAAAAAATAAAAATTCAGAATGGGGGGAGAAGACTAGTTCTTTAGGGTCTGCTAGGGAAAGACCATACGTGTTCCATTTTCGAGAACTACACGAAAACAGACAATCTAACTCTAACAGAAATACATATTATCCTTTAAAGACTTGATTCTCCCCACACTTAGTTAGCTGTGGTGTCGAAATTGTGATTAACTTCGTTGTCGACTTCCATCGGACCATGTATGTAATGTTTAACTCTGTGACCATTAACTTTAAATTCAATCCCATTTGAATTTATCAATTCTATCGTTCCGTATGGGAAAACTCTTTTGACTATGAATGGTCCAGACCATCTTGATTTCAATTTTCCAGGAAATAGCTTGAATCGTGAATTGAAAAGAAGAACTCTATCTCCTTCTTTAAATTCTTTTGAACTTCTGATTCTTTTATCATGCCATTTCTTCGTTCTTTCTTTATAGATTAACGAATTTTCGTATGCTTCATGTCTTAATTCTTCTAATTCGTTTAGTTGACTTAATCGTAGACGTCCAGCTTCATGTAAATCAAGATTACATGTCTTCAAAGCCCAAAATGCTTTGTGTTCAATTTCTACTGGAAGATGACATGCTTTTCCATACACAAGTCTAAAAGGTGTGGTTCCAATTGGAGTTTTGTAGGCTGTTCTAAAAGCCCAGAGTGCATCCTCCAATTTAATGGACCATTCCTTCGGATTTGATCCTACGGTTTTCTCTAGAATACGTTTTAAAGCTCGGTTGGTATTTTCAACTTGTCCACTTGTTTGTGGATGATAAGCGGTGGAGATTTTATGAGTTACTCCATATCTTTTAAGAACTTTCTCAAGTTGATTATTACAGAAATGAGTACCCCGATCACTTATTAAAGCTTTCGGTGTTCCAAACCTTGCAAAAAGACGTTTTAAAAAGTTGACTACAACTCGTGCATCGTTAGTTGGGAGAGCTTGTGCTTCCGCCCATTTAGATACATAATCAATGGCTACGAGTATATATAAATTATTATGAGATTTTGGAAATGGACCCATAAAGTCAATACCCCAAATGTCAAATACTTCACATACTTGGATGACATTTTGTGGCATTTCATCACGTTGACTTATTTTTCCGGCCCTTTGACATGCATCACAGGATTTGCAAAGAAGGTGTGCGTCTTTGTAAATTGTAGGCCAATAGAATCCAGCTTCATAAACTTTTCTTGCTGTTAGTTGAGGCCCATAATGCCCTCCTGTTGGTCCTGTGTGACAATGGTTTAAAATTTTACTAGCTTCATCTCCAAATACACATCGGCGTATTATTCCATCGGGACAACTTTTAAACAGATGTGGATCTTCCCAGAAATAGTGTTTTATATCACTGAAGAATTTCTTTCGTCTTTGGTACGATAATCCTTTTTCAAGGAATCCACAAACTAAGTAGTTTGCATAGTCCGCAAACCATGGGATTTCTTTATAATCTATCTTCAATAGATATTCATCAGGAAAGTTGTCTTGTATGGCCGATTCATTCAGAACTTCTAATTCAGGATTTTCAAGACGAGAAAGATGATCAGCGGCGAGATTTTCTGCTCCTTTTTTATCTCGGATTTCAATATCAAACTCTTGTAAGAGTAAGATCCAACGGATTAATCTTGGTTTAGCATCTTATTTTGAAAATAGGTATCTAAGAGCAGAATGGTCGGTATAGACCACCGTTTTTGCTAGAACGAGATATGATAGAAATTTGTCAAAAGCAAAGACAATAGCAAGGAGTTCTTTTTCAGTAGTTGTATAGTTCGTTTGTGCTCCTTGTAACGTCTTACTAGCATAATATATAGGTTGAAATCGTTTTTCAATCCTTTGTCCTAAAACGGCTCCCATTGCAAAATCACTTGCATCGCACATTAGTTCAAATGGTAGATTCCAATTTGGTGTTATCATGATCGGTGCATTAGTGAGTTTTTCTTTAAGAATATTAAAAGATTTGATACACTCATCTGAAAAGATGAATGGCGCATCCTTTTCTAGGAGTTTATTCATAGGAGTGGCAATTTTAGAAAAATCTTTTATGAAACGTCGGTAAAAACCGGCATGCCCTAGAAAACTCCTAACTCCTCTAACATTGGTGGGATGTGGAAGTTTAGCAATTACATCTACTTTAGCTCTATCCACTTCGATTCCTTCTTTTGAAATTTTATGTCCAAGAACGATGCCTTCTTTAACCATGAAATGGCATTTCTCCCAATTAAGTACTAGATTTGATTTTTCGCATCTAATTAGCATTCGTTCCAGATTAACTAGACATGATTTAAATGTATCACCGAAGACTGAAAAGTCATCCATGAATACTTCCATGCATTCTTCTATCATGTCGTGAAAAATCGCCATCATACACCTTTGAAAGGTTGCAGGGGCGTTACAAAGTCCAAATGGCATGCGTTTGTAAGCAAAAGTACCATAAGGGCACGTGAATGTGGTTTTCTCTTGGTCCTCGGGTGCTATTGGAATTTGAAAATATCCGGAAAATCCATCTAGAAAACAATAGTAACTATTTCCGGCTAATCTTTCCAACATTTGATCTATGAAAGGTAAGGGAAAGTGGTCCTTTCTGGTGGCGTCATTTAATTTTCTATAATCAATACATACACGCCATCCTGTTACAGTCCTAGTAGGAATAAGCTCATTTTTCTCATTTGTGATGACAGTCATGCCACCCTTCTTAGGTACGCATTGAACTGGGCTTACCCATGGACTATCAGAAATTGGATATATCAAACCTGCATCTAGCAGTTTAATAATTTCCTTTTTAACTACATCTTGCATATTAGGATTTAGTCTTCGTTGGCGTTGCACATACGTTTTATGACCTTCTTCCATAAGGATTTTATGTGTGCAATACGAAGGACTTATTCCTTTAATATCATGAATCTTCCATGCAATGGCTGGTTTATGAGCTTTCAACACAGAAATGAGTTGTGATTTCTCATTTTCAGTAAGAGAAGACGATATTATTACAGGTAATTCAGATTCACCATGTAAATAAGCGTATTCCAAATGGTTTGGAAGTGGCTTTAACTCTAATTTCGGAGGTTCTTCTATCGATGATTTATATCGATATCTGTCTTCTTCTTTTAGCATTTGAATTTCTTCTGTTGTTGGTTCATATCCATTAGCTATAAGTGTAGCTAACATTTCAGCTTCATCAATTGGTTCATTTCCTTCTCCTAAAGAACATTCTCCTGTTCCTTGTAATTCTGGAAATTCTTCTAATAATTCCGCATGTGCATCTATAGTTTGAATATAATAACATGTATCATCTGCAGATTGTGGATGTTGCATTGCTCTATCAACTGAAAAGGTAACACTCTCATCCTCTATACTTAGGGTCAGTTTCTTACCGAACACGTCTATCATTGCTTTAGCCGTGTTTAAGAATGGTCTTCCTAATATGAGAGGAACTTGAGAATCTTCTTCCATGTCCAAAACAACAAAATCTACTGGAAATACTAAAGTACCAACTTTAACTAGCATGTTTTCCATTATCCCTCTAGGATATTTTATTGATCTATCGGCTAGTTGTATGCTTATTCTGGTTGGTTTTAATTCTCCAAGGTCTAGTTTAGCGTATAGTGAATACGGCATTAGATTTATACTAGCACCTAAATCAGCCAATGCTTCTATTGAACTAAGGCTACCCAGAAAACATGGAATTGTGAAACTTCCTGGATCAGATAATTTTTCTGGTATCTTATTCAACAGCACTGCTGAACAATTAGCATTCATAGTAACAGCCGAGAGTTCTTCCATTTTCTTTCTATTCGTGATTAGATCTTTCAAGAATTTAGCATATCTAGGCATTCCTGAAATCACATCAATGAAAGGAAGATTTACATTTATCTGTTTAAACATATCCAAGAATTTGGATTGCTCGACTTCAAGTTTTTCTTTCTTCATTTTACTCGGGTAAGGAAGTGGTGGTTGGTATGGTTTAACATAAGGTTTATCCTTAACTGTGTTATCTTTATTAACCTTTTCAACTACCGGTTCTTTTTCCTTATCTTGATCAGGTTGTGGTTCTTGTGGAGTAGGAATAGTTTCATCAGAAGTTACAGGTATTTCAGGTGGTTTAAGTGTTGTACCACTTCTTGTGGTAATAGCTTTAGCTGTTTCATTCCGGGGGTTAGCATTTGTATCACTAGGTAAACTTCCCGGTTTTCTTTCACCTATTAACCTTGCTAGGTTACTTACTTCTTGTTCCAGATTTTGAATAGAAGCTTGTTGATTTCTAAATGCTTGAGCATTTTGTTCATTGGTTTGTTTTTGAGATGTGAAAAACTGCGTTTGAGTTTCAACTAGCTTCGTCATCATATCTTCTAAATTTGGCTTTTTATCATCGGTTTGTTGTGGTGGTTTGTTTTGAAAATTCGGTCTTTGCTGATTGTAAGTATTATTGGATACTTGTTGATTGCTAGGACCTTGTTGGTTGTTGTATGGAATATTTCGGTTATAATTCTGGTTTTGATTGTAAATCGGTCTTGGCGGTTGATAATTATTCTGATAATTATTTCCAGGCCTTTGGTTTACGTATGAAATATTCTCTCTTTGTTCCATTGTTAATTCAATACTGAGACAATCTTTTGTCAAATGTGGTCCTCCACACTGCTCACAACTAATTCGTATAGCATGAATATCTTTAGTCATCTTTTCCATTCGTCTCTCGAAAGCATCTATCTTTGCCGAAATGGAATCTAAGTCATGGCTAGAATCGGCTCTAGCTGCTTTAGATGATCTAATGATATCTTTTTCTTGGTGCCACTCATGTGAGTGGGAAGCAGTGTTGTCAATAATTTTGTAAGCATCAGTTTCGGTTTTCTTCATAATAGAACCACCAGCTGCTATATCTATGTCTTTTCTTGTAGTGATGTCGCATCCTCGGTAGAATATTTGTACTATTTGACAGGTGTCTAAACCATGTTGCGGACATCCTCTTAACAACTTTCCATATCTTGTCCACGCCTCATATAGAGTTTCATTTGGCTTCTGTGTGAACGTAACAATTTCTGCTTGAAGTCTTACGGCTTTAGATGCAGGAAAGAATTGTTTAAGAAATTTATCAATTAAAACATCCCATGTATCAATCGCCCCTTCAGGTAACGATTCCAACCAATCTTTGGCTTCTCCCTTTAAAGTTCAGGGAAATAACATGAGATATATCTGTTCATCCTCCACTTCTCGTATTTTAAATAGTGTGCAGATCCTATTAAAGGTACGTAGATGTTCATTTGGATCTTCCTTCGGCGCACCACTAAATTGGCATTGATTAGTCACCATGTGTAGAATTTGTCCTTTGATTTCATAATCTGGCGCATTAATGTCTGGATGAGTAATTGCGTGACCTTGGCCAGTACGTTTAGCTCTCATTCGGTCTTCCATACTTAAAGGTTCCAGATTCTCCATAATTGAATTTGTTGAATCGGTATCACTAGATGATTCTGATTTAATAGTTCGTTCCTCAACAATCTCTGTTTGAATGATTGGTGGTTCCGGAGGAAAGTTTAATGGATCAGGATCTACGAACCGTTCCTGAATATTCTCCGGATTCTCAATTGTGAGGTTGGGTTCAAAAAATGGATTATCGGAAATTTGAACTGAAGTACTTGGTCGACTGGATGACGATTCTAAAGAAAAATCAACGGCGGTTATATTTGTTAAACGATGTCTTGATCGAGTTACAGGTGGTGAACGTACAAAAGGTGATGAACGTTTTGCTCGGTGCATTCACTGAATATCCTATTAGTTTTAAAAAGGAAAGAAAAATTATAATAAGTTATCCAATCAATAGACTTTTCTGATTTTGCCCACGTTTCGAATAGCCAAAAGATGCAGCAGAGGGGCAGGATTCGTTTGGTCTCAATATAATTGAGGACTGTTTGGCTCCAATAACCCGGTCCACGTACAAATCCAACTATTACTACGAACCAGAAAATTTTGATGTCTATTAATTTAACCACTTAAAATAAATTTTCGTAATTTTTAGAAATTTAGATAAGAAGTAGAAAAAAATTCTAAGTCCTAAAAACTAGAATAGCGAGAAATAAGAGAGAAAAAGAGTTCGTCGAAAAAGGTTCGAAAAAGAAAAAATGGTTGAAAAATAAAAGACGACGGAAAAATAAAAGAAACTTATAAAAACTTAAAAATACTTTACTAACCTAACCTTATTACTACAACTAACTTAAAATTATAATCGCAAATTGAAATTACTAATTGGAATGATAATTGGTACATAGTAAAAGGTGTCTAAAAATATTAAAGCTTACAGGAAAAACTAAATCCCAAATGGAAATAACTTAAAAAGAGACTAAAACTTAAAAAGGCGTCGCAAAATTCTAAAGCACCTAAATCTTAGTCTAAAGAAAAAGCACTTAAGGAATTCTACGGCAAAGCCTAAAAATATAGGAGTAAAAATAACTATAGCAAAAACTAAGTTTAAAATTAAATATGAGCTAAAAAAAATACAAATATTACACTACAACGATTAAAAAGGTACAAAATATAAAAATATACAAAAAGTTGTAAAAAGTACAATTTTTTATAAAAATATTATTTTTATATTATTATTTAATTAAACTATTAATTTTATAATTTTAATAAAACTAATTTAACTAAAATATATAAATAAAAAGTAAAAGTAAAATTAAAACTAATAATAATAATAATAATAATTAGGTTTTAATAATAATAATAATTAAAAATACCCGTAATCAATGCTTGATTAGGGTTTTTGTCCGTGTGTCAGAAGGTCTCCGCGAGTCGCGGCAATTAAAGAATAAAACCCCGCGAGTCGCGGGGTTTAGAAATTCAGTTGACAGGTTTCACTTTTTACGCGTTTTTCTTTATTTTTTTTTTATTTTCTGTTTTCTGTTTTTTAAATAAATAAAAGATTTTAAAATAAAACTTATATTTTTATAAACTAAAATAGAAATAAAGAAAATTATAAAACTTAAATATTTAACAAAATCTTAAAAATACTATTATTTTTGTTTTTCTTTTTATATTTTTGAATAATTAAAACGTATTTTTACAAAAACGAATTTTAATAAAAGTAGATAAATTTTTTTTTTTTATATTAGCGTTGCGCTTCCGGCTTTTAAGAAAATCCCCGGCAGCGGCGCCAAAAATACTTGATGTCGAACGAGGTGTATATAAAATAGCTTATATTTTACTAGGAAAAACTATTAAATACAATACAATTTTACACAAGATATTTATTTATTTATAGAATGGATATACTTAAACCTTGCTACAACACTTATAGGCAGTGTACCTAATCGTACAGTAGTGTAGTTTTTAGTAAGTCCGGTTAGTTCCACAGGAAAATCTTTAAACAAAGCTCAACGCTATATTAATTTATTTTTATAAAAATACAAATATATATATATAAGTAATATTATTATTATAAAGGGGGGTTTTTACCGTTTAATGACCGGTTTGTCGATTTTAAAACTTTAGTCGCAGTTAAAACCTAATGTAAAATATTAAATAAATACAAGACTTAAATTAAAGCGTAAAGTAAATAACGATAATGAAATTGCGAATAAAAATGCGATAAAATAAAATTGCGATAATTAAAAAGTACGATAATTAAAAGTGCGATAAAATAAAATAACAATAAATAAAAGTGCGATAATTAGAAGTGCAATTAAATATAAAATAAAGGAAATTAAATATGAAATAAAAGAATTATGCTTATTTAAACTTCCGTAATCATGGTGTTTGACGTGTTGATTTTAGTTTTATGCCCATGGATTAATTGTCCTTTGTCCTGGATTATTTAATATGTCCGTCTGGTTTTTGTCCATAACAGTCCATCAGTCATAAATATAAATTGCAAGTGTCCTTGTCAAATTATTATTATACCCGAAGATAAATATTCCAACTAATTGGGGATTCGAATTGTAACAAGGTTTTAATACTTTGTTTAATGAATACACCAGGTTATCGACTGCGTGTAAACCAAGGTTTTACTACTTTGTTAACAATTACACCAATTACCCTTGAATGTAATTTCACCCCTGTTTTGATTATTCTAGTGGCTATTAATCCATTCCCGTGTCCGGTTAAATGAACGATTATTCGTACATATAAATACCCCGCCCATCGTGTCCGATTGAGTGTATATGGTAATTTATAGGGATGCCTAATTGTAAATCTTTATATTAACATTAACAAACTTTCATTTAGTTAAACAAATATAAAGCCCATTAATAGCCCATAGTCTAATTTCCACAAGTGTCGTTCTTTTATCCAAACCCCAATTATGGTACAAAGCCCAATTACCCAATTTTAGTAATTAGCCCAACATCATGATTACTTCGTTTTAAATAAGCATAATAATAACTTAGCTACGAGACATTAATGTAAAAAGGTTGAACATAACTTACAATGATTAAAAATAGCGTAGCGTTACACGGACAGAATTTCGACTTACACCCTTACAACATTCGCTAACATACCCTTATTATTAGAATTATAATTAAAATTAAAATATAAATTATAAATATAAATATATTTACGTATGAAGAGGAAGGAAAAAGATGATCATATTTGATCAGAATTCGGTTGGCTTTATAGCCAGAGTTGAAAATTGGGGCTCCGCGACTCGCGGCAAAATGCCCTTAAAACTCCGCGAGTCGCGGAGAGGTATTTACAGCTCACACCCTTGGAGTTTCTTGCTGCCGACGGTTTTTATTATATATATATAATATATATATAATTAATTTAATTAATTATATATTATATTATATTTATATACATAGTTAACTTGTAATTTTTAGTCCGTTGCGTCGAGCGTTAAGAGTTGACTCTAGTCCCGGTTCCGGATTTTCGAACGTCCTCGCGTACAATTTAATATCTTGTACTTTGCGTTTTGAATCTTGTACTCTTGTGATTTCGAGACGTTTCTTATCAATAATTGGAACCTTTTTGATTGTCTTTTGTACTTTTGAGCTTTTTGGTCGTTTGCGTCTTCAATTCGTCGAATCTGTCTTTTGTCTTCACCTTTTATTTATTTAAACAAATATCACTTGTAAATAGAACAATTGCAACTAAAAGCTTGTCTTTCTTGAGGAATAATGCTATGAAATATATGTTCGTTTTTAGCATTATCACCCCCACATCGATCCGTTGAATTTCAAATAGATCTTGTACCAGGAGCTGCACCAATAGCTCGTGCTCCTTACAGACTCGCACCCAGCGAGATGAAAGAACTGCAAAGCCAATTACAAGAACTTTTAGAGCGTGGTTTCATTCGACCAAGCACATCACCGTGGGGAGCTCCTGTTTTGTTTGTCAAGAAGAAAGATGGTACATTCAGGTTGTGTATCGACTACCGAGAGTTGAACAAACTTACCATCAAGAACCGCTACCCACTACCGAGAATCGACGACTTATTTGATCAACTACAAGGCTCGTCTGTTTATTCAAAGATTGACTTACATTCCGGGTATCATCAAATGCGGGTGAAAGAAGATGATATTCCAAAGACTGCTTTCAGAACACGTTACGGTCATTACGAGTTTATGGTCATGCCGTTTGGTTTAACTAATGCACCAGCTGTGTTCATGGACCTTATGAACCGAGTGTGTGGACCATACCTTGACAAGTTTGTCATTGTTTTCATTGATGACATACTTATTTACTCAAAGAATGACCAAGAACACGGTGAACATTTGAGAAAGGTGTTAGAAGTATTGAGGAAGGAAGAATTGTACGCTAAGTTTTCAAAGTGTGCATTTTGGTTGGAAGAAGTTCAATTCCTCGGTCACATAGTGAACAAAGAAGGTATTAAGGTGGATCCGGCAAAGATAGAAACTGTTGAAAAGTGGGAAACCCCGAAAACTCCGAAATACATACGCCAGTTTTTAGGACTAGCTGGTTACTACAGAAGGTTCACCCAAGACTTTTCCAGAATAGCAAAACCCTTGACTGCATTAACGCATAAAGGGAAGAAATTTGAATGGAATGATGAACAAGAGAAAGCGTTTCAGTTATTGAAGAAAAAGCTAACTACGGCACCTATATTGTCATTGCCTGAAGGGAATGATGATTTTGTGATTTATTGTGATGCATCAAAGCAAGGTCTCGATTGTGTATTAATGCAACGAACGAAGGTGATTGCTTATGCGTCTAGACAATTGAAGATTCACGAACAAAATTATACGACGCATGATTTGGAATTAGGCGCGGTTGTTTTTGCATTAAAGACTTGGAGGCACTACTTATATGGGGTCAAAAGTATTATATATACCGACCACAAAAGTCTTCAACACATATTTAATCAGAAACAACTGAATATGAGGCAGCGTAGGTGGATTGAATTATTGAATGATTACGACTTTGAGATTCGTTACCACCCGGGGAAGGCAAATGTGGTAGCCGATGCCTTGAGTAGGAAGGACAGAGAACCCATTCGAGTAAAATCTATGAATATAATGATTCACAATAACATTACTACTCAAATAAAGGAGGCGCAACAAGGAGTTTTAAAAGAGGGAAATTTAAAGGATGAAATACCCAAAGGATCTGAGAAGCATCTTAATATTCGGGAAGACGGAACCCGGTATAGGGCTGAAAGGATTTGGGTACCAAAATTTGGAGATATGAGAGAAATGGTACTTAGAGAAGCTCATAAAACCAGATACTCAATACATCCTGGAATGGGGAAGATGTACAAGGATCTCAAGAAACATTTTTGGTGGCCGGGTATGAAAGCCGATGTTGCTAAATACGTAGGAGAATGTTTGACGTGTTCTAAGGTCAAAGCTGAGCATCAGAAACCATCAGGTCTACTTCAACAACCCGAAATCCCGGAATGGAAATGGGAAAACATTACCATGGATTTCATCACTAAATTGCCAAGGACTGCAAGTGGTTTTGATACTATTTGGGTAATAGTTGATCGTCTCACCAAATCAGCACACTTCCTACCAATAAGAGAAGATGACAAGATGGAGAAGTTAGCACGACTGTATTTGAAGGAAGTCGTCTCCAGACATGGAATACCAATCTCTATTATCTCTGATAGGGATGGCAGATTTATTTCAAGATTCTGGCAGACATTACAGCAAGCATTAGGAACTCGTCTAGACATGAGTACTGCCTATCATCCACAAACTGATGGGCAGAGCGAAAGGACGATACAAACGCTTGAAGACATGCTACGAGCATGTGTTATTGATTTCGGAAACAGTTGGGATCGACATCTACCGTTAGCATAATTTTCCTACAACAACAGCTACCATTCAAGCATTGAGATGGCGCCGTTTGAAGCACTTTATGGTAGAAAGTGCAGGTCTCTGATTTGTTGGAGTGAAGTGGGGGATAGACAGATTACGGGTCCGGAGATTATACAAGAAACTACCGAGAAGATCATCCAAATTCAACAACGGTTGAAAACCGCCCAAAGTCGACAAAAGAGCTACGCTGACATTAAAAGAAAAGATATAGAATTTGAAATTGGAGAGATGGTCATGCTTAAAGTTGCACCTTGGAAAGGCGTTGTTCGATTTGGTAAATGAGGGAAATTAAATCCAAGGTATATTGGACCATTCAAGATTATTGATCGTGTCGGACCAGTAGCTTACCGACTAGAGTTACCTCAACAACTCGCGGCTGTACATAACACTTTCCACGTCTCGAATTTAAAGAAATGTTTTGCTAAAGAAGATCTCACTATTCCGTTAGATGAAATCCAAATCAACGAAAAACTTCAATTCATCGAAGAACCCGTCGAAATAATGGATCGTGAGGTTAAAAGACTTAAGCAAAACAAGATACCAATTGTTAAGGTTCGATGGAATGCTCGTAGAGGACCCGAGTTCACCTGGGAGCGTGAAGATCAGATGAAGAAGAAATACCCGCATCTATTTCCAGAAGATTCGTCAACACCTTCAACAGCTTAAAATTTCGGGACGAAATTTATTTAACGGGTAGGTACTGTAGTGACCCGAACTTTTCCATGTTTATATATATTAATTGAGATTGATATTTACATGATTAAATGTTTCCAACATGTTAAGCAATCAAACTTGTTAAGACTTGATTAATTGAAATATGTTTCATATAGACAATTGACCACCCAAGTTGATCGGTGATTCACGAACGTTAAAACTTGTAAAAACTATATGATGACATATATATGGATATATATATATATATATATAGTTAACATGATATGATGATAAGAAAACATATCATAAAGTATATTAACAATGAACTACATATGAAAAAACAAGACTACTAACTTAATGATTTTTAAACGAGACATATATGTAACGATTATCGTTGTAAAGACATTTAATGTATATATATCATATAAAGAGATATTCATACATGATAATATCATGATAATATAATAATTTAAAATCTCATTTGATATTATAAACATTGGGTTAACAACATTTAACAAGATCGTTAACCTAAAGGTTTCAAAACAACACTTACATGTAACGACTAACGATGACTTAACGACTCAGTTAAAATGTATATACATGTAGTGTTTTAATATGTATTTATACACTTTTGAAAGACTTCAATACACTTATCAAAATACTTCTACTTAACAAAAATGCTTACAATTACATCCTCGTTCAGTTTCATCAACAATTCTACTCGTATGCACCCGTATTCGTACTCGTACAATACACAGCTTTTAGATGTATGTACTATTGGTATATACACTCCAATGATCAGCTCTTAGCAGCCCATGTGAGTCACCTAACACATGTGGGAACCATCATTTGGCAACTAGCATGAAATATCTCATAAAATTACAAAAATATGAGTAATCATTCATGACTTATTTACATGAAAACAAAATTACATATCCTTTATATCTAATCCATACACCAACGACCAAAAACACCTAAAAACACTTTCATTATTCAATTTTCTTCATCTAATTGATCTCTCTCAAGTTCTATCTTCAAGTTCTAAGTGTTCTTCATAAATTCCAAAAGTTCTAGTTTCATAAAATCAAGAATACTTTCAAGTTTGCTAGCTCACTTCCAATCTTGTAAGGTGATCATCCAACCTCAAGAAATCTTTGTTTCTTACAGTAGGTTATCATTCTAATACAAGGTAATAATCATATTCAAACTTTGGTTCAATTTCTATAACTATAACAATCTTATTTCAAGTGATGATCTTACTTGAACTTGTTTTCGTGTCATGATTCTGCTTCAAGAACTTCGAGCCATCCAAGGATCCATTGAAGCTAGATCCATTTTTCTCTTTTCCAGTAGGTTTATCCAAGTAAATTAAGGTAGTAATGATGTTCATAACATCATTCGATTCATACATATAAAGCTATCTTATTTGAAGGTTTAAACTTGTAATCACTAGAACATAGTTTAGTTAATTCTAAACTTGTTCGCAAAAAAAAGTTAATCCTTCTAACTTGACTTTTAAAATCAACTAAACACATGTTCTATATCTATATGATATGCTAACTTAATGATTTAAAACCTGGAAACACGAAAAACACCGTAAAACCGGATTTACGCCGTCGTAGTAACACCGCGGGCTGTTTTGGGTTAGTTAATTAAAAACTATGATAAACTTTGATTTAAAAGTTGTTATTCTTAGAAAATGATTTTTATTATGAACATGAAACTATATCCAAAAATTATGGTTAAACTCAAAGTGGAAGTATGTTTTCTAAAATGGTCATCTAGACGTCGTTCATTCGACTGAAATGACTACCTTTACAAAAATGACTTGTAACTTATTTTTCTGACTATAAACCTATACTTTTTCTGTTTATATTCATAAAATAGAGTTCAATATGAAACCATAGCAATTTGATTCACTCAAAACGGATTTAAAATGAAGAAGTTATGGGTAAAACAAGATTGGATAATTTTTCTCATTTTAGCTACGTGAAAATTGGTAACAAATCTATTCCAACCATAACTTAATCAACTTGTATTGTATATTATGTAATCTTGAGATACCATAGACACGTATACAATGTTTCGACCTATCATGTCGACACATCTATATATATTTCGGAACAACCATAGACACTCTATATGTGAATGTTGGAGTTAGCTATACAGGGTTGAGGTTGATTCCAAAATATATATAGTTTGAGTTGTGATCAATACTGAGATACGTATACACTGGGTCGTGGATTGATTCAAGATAATATTTATCGATTTATTTCTGTACATCTAACTGTGGACAACTAGTTATAGGTTACTAACGAGGACAGCTGACTTAATAAACTTAAAACATCAAAATATATTAAAAGTGTTGTAAATATATTTTGAACATACTTTAATATATATGTATATATTGTTATAGGTTCGTGAATCAACAGTGGCCAAGTCTTACTTCCCGACGAAGTAAAAATCTGTGAAAGTGAGTTATAGTCCCACTTTTAAAATCTAATATTTTTGGGATGAGAATACATGCAGGTTTTATAAATGATTTACAAAATAGACACAAGTACGTGAAACTACATTCTATGGTTGAATTATCGAAATCGAATATGCCCCTTTTTATTAAGTTTGGTAATCTAAGAATTAGGGAACAGACACCCTAATTGACGCGAATCCTAAAGATAGATCTATTGGGCCTAACAAACCCCATCCAAAGTACCGGATGCTTTAGTACTTCGAAATTTATATCATATCCGAAGGGTGTCCCGGAATGATGGGGATATTCTTATATATGCATCTTGTTATTGTCGGTTACCAGGTGTTCACCATATGAATGATTTTTATCTCTATGTATGGGATGTGTATTGAAATATGAAATCTTGTGGTCTATTGTTACGATTTGATATATATAGGTTAAACCTATAACTCACCAACATTTTTGTTGACGTTTAAAGCATGTTTATTCTCAGGTGAATATTAAGAGCTTCCGCTGTTGCATACTAAAATAAGGACAAGATTTGGAGTCCATGTTTGTATGATATTGTGTAAAAACTGCATTCAAGAAACTGATTTCGATGTAACATATTTGTATTGTAAACTATTATGTAATGGTCGTGTGTAAACATGATATTTTAGATTATCATTATTTGATAATCTACGTAAAGCTTTTTAAACCTTTACTTATGAAATAAAGGTTATGGTTTGTTTTAAAAATGAATGCAGTCTTTGAAAAACGTCTCATATAGAGGTCAAAACCTCGCAACGAAATCAATTAATATGGAACGTTTTTAATCAATAAGAACGGGACATTTCATCTAGAAGGTTCTTCATGATATTGATCGGAGTGGTAAGGATGGTAATGATGGTGTGGTTGAAAAATCAAGAGAGGTTGTGCGGACCGGGAGTGAGATAGGGTAAAAAGAAAAGGTTAGCCCTCCACGAACACTAGAAAGCCACTCAGATGCTCAAACATTTGTTTCATATGAGTTAGTGTCGGCGACTTTAAAAGAGATCCGCTAAAAAAACAATTTGAAAATGTGTCTAGTGCCTGTAGGAATTTGGTACAGTCCTATACCGAATAATCTGTGTCTATAGCTCAGACTGCGTATAGGCAAGCAAATCTCTAGAATTTGCTTCTCTAAGTTCGCTTATAAGTCCCTTGAGAACAGGTCTCACTGCTCAGCTTTCGATCTCAACAGTGGTAACAACCGAGTTTCATCAAGAATCTCAGGCTATTTTCACTAACGTTTCTACGTAGGGCCCCAATATCTCATCACCAATAACAACAACACAACCATCACCACCTAAATTCACATCATCCCCTCCTGATCTCAATGTATCTCCACCACCACTCTCACCACCCATAATTTCATCCCCAACAATCACTCCGGCGGTTACTCATCAACCTAACCTTGCTTATCTTCAACGAGAAACTGAATTTCACGCTCATCTTCTATCAGTCAACTTGTCGCCAGATGATTTCATCAGGAACGCCATCCTCGGCTTGCTCAACTCATTACCACGCATACCAAAATATCCTCTTGTACTTGAACCGATTCCATGTCGTGTGGACTAACCATCTTCCTCCCGGCGACATGATGACCCCGATGCCGGCGGCCAACATGAGGGGGAGAATATCGGAGGAAGATCCTCAGTGCATGTTACTCAAGGTCTTAGCTAATCACAAAGTCAACCTAGCTCCTCCAGAAAAGGAAAAGAAGTTGTCGACGAATCTGGCTTGCCAGAAGGGATGGTCAAAGGGTCTGAACACACCGTAGAAGAAGATGATGTAGCCCCCGAAGGACATGATGTGTTCACAATTAATTCTGATGACGAGGATGACTTTGATGAAATAATGTTCGTTGAAGTTAAAGAAGATGAAGAAATCGAAATGACTGAGGCAGTGGTTACCTCTGCTAAAACCACTCTTGCAATGGTTGTATACACCGGCCCCGAAACTGAATCAACCACCTCACCTTCTGAAACAACCACCACATCTGCACCACAGCTTATCATTCCCAAATCTGAAGAAGAATAGGAGTACTTTAGAAACCTGAAACCCCAAACCAAACCAATTGTTGTCATTGAAGGAGCATTTACAAAAGAGAATTATGTGAACTTAGAAGCTCCTGATGAGGAAGAACTCGACGAATTTGATCGATTTGTCACTCAAGAGTATACTGGTGAACCTGCTCCAAGATTTCCTAAACCTACCGCTCAATAAACTCCTGAACAATCCACATCATCTGAACCACAACATGGAGAATTCAACAAGCACAGAGAACTGCCAATCAAACTAAGTGAACCTCAAACTGAAAAATTGCTACAGGGTTGTTGGTTGGAAGAACAAGCGTACAGAATCTTCGTTAGTGAAGATAAACTTAAAAAACTTGGCGGTAGCTGAAAGGTTCAATCCAATAGGGTGTTATGATTTTCTTGGTGATAAGGACAAGTTGATGACGTATCGTTATCAGAAGTGGGTGTATAAGATCAAAGACGATTTTGACCTGGATGATCAGAAGGAATATCCGATTATAATCATTCACAGTGTGTTCTGCAGGTCTTTAACAAGGAAAGTTTACATCCATTCTTCAAAGTCATACGTTCAAACTACCAAGAGTACACATTTTCTGAGTATGATCTGATCGAGCTCAAGACAGTAGATGTGTTATTCCTTTACAACTGGTTAAAGAACAAAATTAGAAAGACTTGGGTGATTGAAACTGCAATTGAAAGGGTGAAAAGGTTCATGAAGGAAAGAATCAAGCTTGCATCGCAACATGATCTTCAGCTAGGTGTCAAATCCATTCGGAAAAAGATCCTGCTCTCTGCACCGAATCAATCTATCTGCCTTTAAAATTTGTTATTGCCTGGACGCCCCTGAAAAAGGATTTATATTTCGCAACAAAATCAAAAAGCCAATCTTTATTCGCAAATCCGAGTTATCTAAGTACTCTGATGGAACTCTCAAGCGTCCATTGAAGTTCTTTGACATCTGCAAGAGGACAGAGAACATCGGGAATTACCAGAAGTTGATGACTAATGAGATAGCAAACCGCATAAATGAGGTTCTTGAGTTCAGGTTGTACATGAGGCAGTTTGATAGTTCACTGGGAATAAACAGAAAGAAAATCTACTTCACGGGCTCTCAAAACGTGCCAAGATTCGAATACTACGTCACAAGTCTCAAAACGTTTATCATTCCTAAGCACTACGAGAGAAAGTACACACCGGGAAGTGACGTGATCAAGGCACCAAGAGTTGAAGAGGAAGCAAAGAAAAAGGCTGCAGAGAGTGCAAGTCAAGGCTGATCGAAGGAAGGTTTTTTTTTTTGAAAACCGCACGCCAAGGGGGAGATTGTTGACATATGTTTAACGACCCAAACCTCGTTTACCAAAATATGACCCCCAAAAAAAAATTCTGTTTCAACACATCTGGACGGCATCCAGCAAAAAAGACCAGGACGACGTCCAAAACATCTGGACGGCATCCAAATGAACTATCAGATTCTGACCTCGTGGTCCAACATACCCGAGTGGAAAACCCGCTTCTCGACACTTTTAAACGAAACCCTTTTCACAACATATTAACATAATTAAAACTAAGAAGTTTCCACAATAAAACCAAGTTTTACAACATCGGGCCCACATCGGCCGTTTTACGAGTTTCGTTCAAAAATACAAGTTCGACCATAAGAGTTTAAATTCCAAACGACACCTAGAGCATGGTGTTTGGGGTTAAACTACCCACATCTTGGTCAAAGTTCAAAAGCTAAACATTCCAAATGCGTCCCCTATCGAAACAAAGCGGGAGGCCACTAATCCAACTGAACACCCTTACCCTTGTCCACGCCGGAACCTAAAAAGAGTAAACAACAAGAGGGTAAGCAAAGCTTAGTGAGTGCAATAATTATACATACACATATATAACTCATCTATTTGCAATCGCACCCACCAAATACCTCATACGAAAATATAAATCAAATAGCATGCCATCATACTCATAGTGCTAACAACTCGTACACTATCACAACACCACATTAGCATATACTCAACACAATATATATATATAGCATGCTAAACAATATCCAACAACATAATATGGTTAAACATAAATGCTATGGTGCTACCGGCTCATGGTTCACACCATACGTAATGGTATGACGCTACCGGCTCGTGGTTCACGCTACTATGCATTTAAGTCTCACTCCTTTATAGTGCTACCGGCTCATGGTTCACACTTTGGTTCTACCGGCTCATTTGTCACACTTTGGCGCTACCGGCTCGTGGTTCACGCCTCATTTTATAGTGCTACCGGCTCGTGGTTCACACTTTGTTTTATAGTTCTACCGGCTCGTGGTTCACACTTTGTTTTATAGTGCTACCGGCTCGTGGTTCACACTTGATGTTACCGGCTCGTGGTTCACATCATGACACTCGTCACATACATGCTATGGCATTACTGGCTCGTGGTTCATACCATAACATTCACAAATAGATACGCCATATACATATACGCATAATTACTCCACTCGCCTTAATGCCTTTGGTGAGATAATCAAGCTCGCAACCTTCAACGAGACGTACCTATTACATTATGCATATAATTAATCATACAATCAAGTTGGTCAACTGTGACGACCCGGAAATTTTTGACCAAATTTAAACTTAATCTTTATATGGTTTCGATACGATAAGCAAAGTATGTAATGTTAAGTTTAGAACACTTTGGAAACGATGTTCATACATTCATTTAACCTCGACCAATTCCCGACGATTCACGAACAACTATTTGTAAATAGATACATATGTATCTAAATATTATAATTTGAAATATTATTTGAAATAATATATGATTTATTTGTTGGAAATAAATATGTAAAATTATATGCGATATAATAAAAACTATTATATATATATATATATATATATATATATATATATATATATATATATATATATATATATATATATATATATATATATATATATATATATATATATATATATATAATTAGGTGTATAAATATTACTTGTAAATATATAAATAATCTATTTGTTTAAGAATATATAATATATTATTTTAGTAGTTAAACTTGCTATTTAAAACTGTTTATATATAGAAAGAGAACATATTAAAATTAAATGAATTCGAACTTAATTAGTAAACATCAGTAATACTCGGTTGACATTTCATTAGCATTCATATAGATTTAATATAAGTTTATGATGGATTAAAATAAAAGTTGAACTGTAAGTCGATTACGAAGCTTTTAGATTTGTTAAAAGTATTTTTACCTTTTTAATTTTAAATATTAGTACTCCGTACATATAAATCGGAACAGAAAATAAATAATTTTTGAACCTTTTTGATCGGGTTTCAAACAGGTAATGAGTGAAATAATTAAATATGTTTAATCTAAAAATTTGAGATTTTTAGGGACACTTTTTGAAAGGACCCGTTCATATACATTATAAACGATTCACAATAGTTGATTACATCGCGAGGTATTTGACCTCTATATGATACATTTTACAAATATTGCATTCGTTTTTAAAAGACAAACTTTCTTTACATTGAAATTTGACAGGCATGCATACCATTTCATAATATCCACTATCCAACTATAAGTTGACTTAATAATAATCTTTGATGAACTCAATGACTCGAATGCAACGTTCTTCGAAATATGCCATGAAAGACTCCAAGTAATATCTTTAGAATGAGTAAACGCACAGTGAAAAATTTCTTTAATACCTGAGAATAAACATGCTTTAAAGTGTCAACCAAAAAGTTGGTGAGTTCATAGGTTTAATTTCTATATAATAATCATAATGTTTAATAAGCCACAAGATTTCATTTAATTAAATGCGCAGGATCATTACAACTGCAAAAATCATTCATACGATGAGTCGCCTGGTAACCGACCTTAACATAGGGCGCTTAAGATATTTGGCATCATACATTCCACTATTCAAATGTATGACAAGAACCCTTCAAAGTACTAAAGCATTTCCACTATTCGAAAATGGGGGTGGTTGGTGCCCGTAGATCTACCTTTAGGATTCGCGTCAATTAGTGTTTTTCACTAATTCTTAGGTTACCAAGCATAATAATAATAAGTACATATATCCGGTATAACAAAACAATCGTAGAATGTAGTTTCATGAACTTGTACTTATTTTGTAAAACATTTATAAAAGCAGCACATGTATTCTCAGTCCCAAAAGTATATATTGAAAAAGCATTTAAAAAGGGAGCAAATGAAACTCACCATACTGTATTTCGTAGTAAAAATACATATAACGTCATTGAACAAGTGCAAGGTTGGCCTCGGATTCACGAACCTAAATTAAGTATATGTATTTATATGTTGGTTAATATTTTTCTTAACAAATTAGGTCAGGTCATAGTGTATCACAATCCTAATGCTCGAGTCTAGTATGCAAAAGTCAACAAAAGTCAATTTGATTCAAAATGATTTCCAAAATTTATACATGATTATTATATAGTTTAAATATCGTCGTTTTATATTTTTAAATATTTTTAAAAGATTTTATTAGAGTAAATAATATAATTCATTTATTATTAAAATTTATATAATAAAAATATACTTTTATATATCTTGAGTAATAAAATTTATAAAGCTCATTTAATATAATATGATAGGTAGTATTAATGTAATTATATTACACGTAGTAAAATATCTTTGTATTACATATTTATTTGATAAAATAACATTGATAATAATAATAAGCAAAACTTGTATTATTTTGTAATAATAATAATTATTATTCTATTAATAAAAATATCAATATTTATATTTACTAAAAGTGATATTATGAATAAGCGATAATTCTAATTATGATAACTTTAATTTTTACGATACTTTTTAATATTAATTTTAAAATAATAACTCTATTTAAAATGATAATAATAATGATATTTTATAATAACAATGACATTTCTATTAAAATGATAATTTTTGTTAAAATGATAGTTTTAATACTAACGATACTTTTAATAATAATAGTAATGATAAAATAATATGAAAGATAATTTTATCTAAATCAATATCTTATAATATTTTAATTTCATCATGATACACATACTCATTATTTCCTAATCGTTTCATTTAATAGCTTTTAATCGACTTTTATATCGTGTTCATAATAACGATAATAATAGTAATCAAAATAATTAGGTGTTACTAATATTAGTTTTAATTACAATAATACTAATAATGATAATTACTATGACATTATTAACGATAATACTAAAAATTATTTTAATGATAATATAATAATAATAATAACAATAACCATTTTTAAATAATGATATATATATTATTAATAATAATAATAATAATAATAATAATAATAATAATTAGATAATAATAATAATACTAATTATAACTTTAACAATAATAACGATAGTATTAATAAAAATAACAATTTTTAATGATAATTCCTTTTATTGATAAAGATAAGATAAAACTAGAACGACGATAATAACGACGATAATAACGATGATAATAATAATCATTTTTAATAATAATACAAAAATTCGATTGACTATTACTTCAAATCCGTTCATCAAAACCATCCGATATCTAAATGAAAAGTTCTTAATTTTTCGCTAGCTTTCCAACGACATGCATATCTTATACCTTATCTCAACCGCATACGTAACTAATTCAGGATTCAACATATCCTATCTAATAGCAATATCAAAAGTACATGTATGCATAATCCTATATTCTCGAGCACTAGTCAGGGATACACTATTAGTATGTAAAAATTAAATTATGAGTACTCACGTATCAATATTGAGATTCAATATTGTAGGAAAGGTATGTAGACGCAACGGAGATGATAAACACTAGTTTGACTCACGAGCAATACTCTCAAACCATACCCATAACCTCCATAGCTATAACCCATAATTTCCTTAGCTCTATCCCGCTCGAAAAACAATTTCGAAATCACTCGGACAGCACTCCGTCGTAATATTTTATGTATACTAATAATATCTTGAAATAATATGGAGTAAATATATATATGTAAATCGATTGAGAGAGTTTAGAGAAAAATATTTTCAAGTTTCTATAAAATAATGAAACCTATTGAATTCTATTTATAATAGATTTTTGAATTATTAAAGTGAATTATTAAAGTATGAATTATTAAAGTGAATTATTAAAGTATGAATTATTAAAGTGAATTATTAAAGTATGAATTATTAAAGTGATTTATTAAAGTATGAATTATTAAAGTGAATTATTAAAGTATGAATTATTAAAGCGAATTATTAAAGTATGAATTATTAAAGTTAAAGTAAAGTAAAGGTAAAGTTTAAGTATAGTAAAAGTATAAAACTATGTACGTATAATACGCGTATAAATATATATAATATTAATTTAAATCGTTATATATATTTAATAAAATAAAATATAAATATCGTTATCTTTATCATACTGGTTAAGTAATGAGTTATCAAAAGTAGTTGTAGATATTTAAAAAGTTATATACGTTTTAATAATAAAGTTTCTTTTAAACTGAAAACGTTTTTGTACGTTTGAAACTAAATAAAATAAATATGATAATTTTGTTTTCCAAAACTAAATATATTTAAGAATCATTTTGTTTAAAGGTTAAAATAATGGAAATCGTTATATCATAAAACGTTTTAGAAAAGTAGAATCATATATATTCATAATAGGTTTCAAGTTTTTTTTTTTTAAATTACAGTCTGTTGGTGAAACATGGGATAAAGTTCAAAGGTTAAATAAACGTATGAAATCATCTTAATAAAAAATGTCGAGTTACTTAACTTGTCGATATTCAACATCTAAGTTATTTACACTCCACGTTCTTACTTATAAATCACTTTACCATTTTCCGAATGTTTTCAAAAAGAATAGATTTATTAAATCACACTGGACCTCATAACATAGACCCGTAATCATATCACAATGTATCTGATAAATCAATCATTTGATATTATCTTCTAATTCCATCGATAAACATATTAAAATAAATACGTTCATGTACAGTATTATACGTTTAATACTTTATTAATATTCTCAAGTTATAATATATATATATATATATACATATATATACATATTTATTTATATATAACGGTTCGTGAATCGTCGGAATTTGGTCGAGGTTATAATGAATGTATGAACACAATTTAAAATTCTTGAGATTTAACTTAACAAACTTTTATTATCGTGTCGGAATAATATAAAGATAAAGTTTAAATTTGGTTGGAAATTTTCGGGTTGTCCTAGTACCTACCCGTTAAAGAAATTTCATCCCAAAATTTGAATGGGATGGTCATGGCTGATAATAAGTATGCTTTCATGACGTATACGAGTTGGAAATTAGAGTTTTATTATCATCAAGTAATATAGATAAAGCAATTTGATTTTTGTGAAGAGTACGAGTGAAGTTATCACAAAAGAATGAAATAAGTAAATGCACGTTCTTTTTAACCAATGACATAGTCACGGTTGATTTTCGGAATTCAAGGAATTTAGAGAAAATCTTCGTAATAAGATTTGGTTCTTCGGTAATTAAGGAAGTTAGGATCCGCTTTGATTAAATGCGATAATCTGTTTTGATTGCTCTGTCGGATATTTTACTATATATCCACCCCCTTCGTTTCTTTATTTCCACAACTCACACCTTTTATTCTTTCTCCCTCCATTCATACTTTATAGCATTCGCTAATATGGTCCATCCAGTTCTGATTCTTAATATACTCCTAACTTTCATATCTGTCATTCTTCTTTTTTATTTGCCGCCGGAAGAATCTATTTACTTCTACTATACTCTTGATTTTATAGTATTTTTAGTTCTCCCGTGTCTTTATATTGCTATATGCATCGATATATGGTTTGTAATTTCTGGGTTGTTGTTGGGTTTTTATATCTTCCCTTATACTTCAAAGTCCCTGCTTCTGTCTTCTATAATCATTGTCATCCACATTTAATACTCCCTTCTATTTGCTGTGATTTATACTCCAATTTCTATTTTGGAGCTTTGTCCTTTCGTTTCTTCCTCTTGCGATTAAGCATCGCTTGTAATGGTCCATAATTCGCAGATATAAATTTCGGAATGAACATTGTTAATGTTCTAAGAAGGAAATGGTAATGGCACGGTCTTGATTTGTTAAATTACCAAAATAGCCTGGAAAAGACCGAATCATCAAGAAATATTTTCTTAATATTTTAGAGGTTAAATAGAATACAAGAGTCGTGTAACATGGAACATGATGATGTTATGATCTGTGAATCATCACGTTCCATTTAAAAACTCAGCATGACTTACTGTAATATAATCACGTTGATCAAGTGTCATTATATTATATTAACTCATGCTTCAGTTCCCAACACTACTTCAATAGTATACATATTTTAAATTCGAATTTTTAAGAATTTAGAAACTAAAATAGTTTCTTTTATGATGTAACACATATAGCGCAAAGAGATAAATGATTTCGAATAACAATAGTTATGAAGATATCTTCAGAAACATTGAAGATATTTATAATGAAAGATATGATGATATCTTAGAATATCTAAGATCAGAGAATGATGAAGAATATTATTCACAAGGGTTTAGAGTCAGGAGTAAGGTATTTGATAATAATTTCAGCAGACACTGAATCATTTGGATTCTTTGAAGGCAGGTTTAGTCTTTGTGATTTGTCCACAGGCTCCTTCATGGTTTGCTTAATCCGTTTTCCAGTTCCAAACCTTCTCTTTTTCTGAGCTTTTCCAACACACTATTCTTTATTATCAAACTTTTGACTGTTAAGGTCGTTTACAGTTTTTGCTGCTTCATCAGCATTTTTCAAACTTCGGAGAACTAGTTCGCAGTTTAGGGTGTTTTTCAGAAACTTCACATTCGAAGTATATAAGTCTAGGAGATAGACGTTATATATACACCTATAACCATTGGCAGAGACATGCTGCAAGATTTCAAAATACTGATTGCTGATTCCCAGTAATTGGCATGACAATTCTTGTTACAAGATACGGATGAGTAAATGATGGGGTTTCGATAAATATAATGATTTTTCAGAAAGCCAAAAATCAGTGAAGTTGTTGGTAAGTTCATTGCTAATGTGGTGAGACATAAAAGGTTCTCCGGTAACGATGACGAAAGGGCAACGTCTATATCACGGTTATAATAAGACTGTTTCAACTGAAAAGTCGAAGTTGACTTGCTGGAGCTGTGACAAAACTGACTAATTTGAAAAGGAATCGCAAAGTTATTTTTGCTAATAAATGCCAAAGGGTCTGACACGGATACGTGTTAAATTATGACTCTGGTTTCGAGAGCTTTTCAGATACAAGAATGTGGTTAATATGTGGTTGGATCATCATCTCGATTGTTCATTATTTGAAGTGTCTTCAGGAATTTCGAAGGGTTTTGAACACAGATTGTAATCGTTACTATACATATGATGTTCTAACACAGTTTTGAAGTCAAAGTATAGCTTGTGAAAAAATGTAAGGATCTAATAGTGATGATTTTGGTCATATCTCGAGTTGAATTCTGAGATTTCAAAATCAGAATAGGTAATTAAATTTTGAATGAGTATGGCTGTTTTGATTTCTATAAAAGAATGTATATTGTTGTGAAAGTAGGGAGTATGCTGGATGATTTGCTAAATCAGATTTGAAGAATGTAACATATTAATTGTGAATTTATATATCTCTCGAGTATTACCTACCCGTTAATTTTTTTTTCACAATTAATATTTTGTACAAAAGAATTTTATTACAGTCTTTATGAAAATATATATATGTATATTTTCTTCAGATGTAACATAGATTTAATGAGTTAATGTTAAATTAAACTCATTTGATTTACGGTTGAAACTAGAATTGAATAATCCCTAAAGGCTTTAAAAATTACATAACTTTTACGGAGTATTTCTTTAATGACATTGAAATTATGAATCAATACTTCATTATTTGTTGATGTATGATGTTCGGTTCGTGGAATTCTTGTGAATTTTGCAAAGTACGAATGATGTTATTTGAAAAGTTTTGAGTACATCGATGATGAAAGTGTAAAATCAAACATATATTTGAATAATACACTTGATTTATTATGAGATGGAATTTATTGAATTAAAACAGAGATTGTAGTTAACGATGGTCAAGTTGTTAAGGAAGAATGTACATCTTAGCATGTTAGTAATATGAATTTAATCGAGTAGTATCTACCCTTATTTAATTCATACATAATAGCTTAGTGCGAAAGATTTATTTTGATCTCAAAATTTATATATATATTATATATATATATATATATATATATATATATATATATATATATATATATATATATATATATATATATATATATATATATATATATATATATAATATACATATAATTTCTTCAGAGGGAATGAGTTAATACTTCATAACTCATTGATACAATATACGCGTTATTGATTCGTAATGATGTCTACGGTGATTCTTGAACTGACGGAGTTTGTGATGTTATAGGTGCTGCTGATTCTGATGACACTGACGGCACTGACTGTGATGGTGATGCTACGGTACTGTTGATGTTGTTGGTAAAACAAGTCTAGCTTATAAATCACGCATCATTCTTGTCAGGGTTTCTACTCTTCCTTCTATCATTTCGATTCACTCATCTGATTTATGGTTAGGGTTAGAATAGATAATCTCTAAGACTTTAGAGATTACATAATTACCGCGGAGTGTTTCTCCAATGAAGTTATGAATCAACACTTCATCGTTTGTTGTTGTTGGTATTCCTTGGTATCTACAGGGCGTATGACATTGGTGCTCGTGGGACAGATTGTAAAGTTGAGGTTTACAACGCGGTTGTGGTTGGGGGTGGTAATGGTACTGTTGGCGTTGATGATGGTAGTACTGGTTATGCTGCTGGTGCTGCTGCTGGTGTTTGTAACCTTTGCACCATATTCTCCAAAGCCACTACCCGAGCACGAAGCTCGTTGACTTCTTCTATTACACCAGGGTGATAGTCGGTTCGGACGAGCGGATAAATAAAATCAAGAATTTGATGTAGTATATAATCGTGACGAGATACTCTGGAAATGAGAGAGAAAATGGTGTTTCAGACAGGTTCGCCGGTAAGTGCTTCAGGTTCTTCGCCAAGAGGGCAATGTGGTGGATGGAAAGGATCGCCTTCTTCTTGTCTCCAATGATTGAGGAGGCTACGAACCCATCCCTAATTTATCCAAAATAGATGATGGCTGATTGGTTGATCCATTCCAGTCACACTGCTTTCGGAGCTTGAGTGGGATTCCATATCGGAATTCGAGGGACTTAAACTAATGATGAATTCCATTTCGTTCGATTGAATAAAGGATTTTTCGATATGAAATGATTTTTCGGCTATCGGGTGGTATTCTAATTACATAGAATATCTATATATATAGCGCAAAAGATTTCGTAGATTACGGAGAAATTTATGGGATATGTCAGGCAAAGTTTACAGTAACAGATACGCTAAGATATGAATTTTATCTATACACTATTCATGCAATCAATGCAGTAAGACGTGTCTAGACTAAGAATGATAAGCAGGCAATTTTCGACAAAAATGATAAGCAAAACTTTTGACAATGCAGACACGGTCGAAGTCCAGACTCACTAATGTATCCTAATGACTATCAGTTAGATACACTAATGCAGACCTGGTTCGCTAAGACCACCGCTCTGATACCAACTGAAAGGACCCGTTCATATACATTGTAAACGATTCACAATAGTTGATTACATAGCGAGGTATTTGACCTCTATATGATACATCTTACAAACATTGCATTTTTTTTAAAAGACAAAATTTCTTTACATCGAAATTTGATAGGCATGCATACCATTTCATAATATCCTCTATCCAACTATAAGTTGACTTAATAATAATCTTTGATGAACTCAATGACTCGAATGCAACATTTTTCAAAATATGCCATGAAAGACTCCAAGTAATATCTTTAGAATGAGTAAACGCATAGCGGAAAATTTCTTTAATACCTGAGAATAAACATGCTTTAAAGTGTCAACTAAAAGGTTGGTGAGTTCATATGTTTAATTTCTATATAATAATCATAATGTTTAATAAGCCACAAGATTTCAATTAATTAAATGCGCAGGATCATTACAACTGCAAAAATCATTCATACGATGAGTCGCCTGGTAACCGACTTTAACATAGAGCGCTTAAGATATATGGCATCATACATTCCACTATTCAAATGTATGACAAGAACCTTTCGAAGTACTAAAGCATTTCCACTATTCGAAAATGGGGGTGGTTGGTGCCCGTAGATCTACCTTTAGGATTCGCGTTAATTAGTGTTTTTCACTAATTCTTAGGTTACCAAGCATAATAATAATAAGTACAGATAGCCGGTATAACAAAACAATCGTAGAATGTAATTTCATGAACTTGTGCTTATTTTGTAAAACATTTATAAAAGCAGCGCATGTATTCTCAGTCCCAAAAGTATATATTGCATAAGCATTTAAAAAGGGAGCAAATGAAACTCACCATACTATATTTCGTAGTAAAAATACATATAACGTCATTGAACAAGTGCAAGGTTGGCCTCGGATTCACGAACCTAAATTAAGTATATGTATTTATATGTTGGTTAATATTTGACTTAACAAATTAGGTCAGGTCATAGTGTATCATAATCCTAATGCTCGAGTCTAGCATGCAAAAGTCAACAAAAGTCAATTTGATTCAAAATGATTTCCAAAATTTATACATGATTATTATATAGTTTAAATATCGTCGTTTTATATTTTTAAATATTTTTAAAAGATTTTATTAGAGTAAATAATATAATTCATTTATTATTAAAATTTATATAATAAAAATATACTTTTATATATCTTGAGTAATAAAATTTATAAAGTTCATTTAATATAATATGATATGTAGTATTAACGTAATTATATTACACGTAGTAAAATATCTTTGTATTACATATTTATTTGATAAAATTACATTGATAATAATAATAAGCAAAACTTGTATTATTTTGTAATAATAATTATCATTATTCTATTAATAAAAATATCAATATTTATATTTACTAAAAGTGATATTATGAATAAGCAATAATTCTAATTATGATAACTTTAATTTTTACGATACTTTTTAATATTAATTTTAAAATAATAACTCTATTTAAAATGATAATAATAATGATGTTTTATAATAACAATGACATTTCTATTAAAATGATAATTTTTGTTAAAATGATAGTTTTAATATTAACAATACTTTTAATAATAATAGTAATGATAAAAATAATAAGAAAGATAATTTTATCTAAATCAATATCTTATAATATTTTAATTTCATCATGATACACATACTCATTATTTCCTAATCGTTTCGTTTAATAGCTTTTAATCGACTTTTATATCGTGTTCATAATAATGATAATAATAGTAATTAAAATAATTAGGTGTTACTAATATTAGTTTTAATTACAATAATACTAATAATGATAATTAGTATGACATTATTAACGATAATACTAATAATTATTTTAATGATAATATAATAATAATAACCATTTTTAAATAATGATATATATATATATTAATAATAATAATAATAATTAGATAATAATAATAATACTAATTATAACTTTAACAATAATAATGATAGTATTAATAAAAATAACAATTTTTAATGATAATTCCTTTTATTGATAAAGATAAGATAAAACTAGAACGACGATAATAACGACGATAATAATAATCATTTTTAATAATAATACAAAAATTCGATTGACTATAACTTCAAATCCGTTCATCGAAACCATCCGATATCTAAATGAAAAGTTCTTAATTTTTCGCTAGCTTTCCAACGACATGCATATCTTATACCTTATCTCAACCGCATACGCAACTAATTCAGGATTCAACATATCCTATCTAATAACAATATCAAAAGTACATGTATGCATAATCCTATATTCTCGAGCACTAGTCAGGGATACACTATTAGTATGTAAAAATTAAATTATGAGTACTCACGTATCAATATTGAGATTCAATATTGTAGGAAAGGTATGTAGACGCAACTGAGATGATAAACACTAGTTTGACTCACGAGCAGTACTCCCGAACCATACCCATAACCTCCATAGCTATAACCCATAATTTTCTTAGCTCTATCCCGCTCGAAAAACAATTTCGAAATCACTCGGACAGCACTCCGTCGTAATATTTTATGTATACTAATAATATCTTGAAATAATATGGAGTAAATATATATATGTAAATCGATTGAGAGAGTTTAGAGAAAAATATTTTCAAGTTTCTATAAAATAATGAAACCTATTGAATTATATTTATAATAGATTTTTGAATTATTAAAGTGAATTATTAAAGTATGAATTATTAAAGTAAATTATTAAAGTATGAATTATTAAAGTGAATTATTAAAGTATGAATTATTAAAGTGAATTATTAAAGTATGAATTATTAAAGTGAATTATTAAAGTATGAATTATTAAAGTGAATTATTAAAGTATGAATTATTAAAGTTAAAGTAAAGTAAAAAAATAAAGTAAAGGTAAAGTTTAAGTATAGTAAAAGTATAAAACTATGTACGTATAATACGCGTATAAATATATATAATATTAATTTAAATCGTTATATATATTTAATAAAATAAAATATAAATATCGTTATCTTTATCATACTGGTTAAGTAATGAGTTGTCAAAAGTAGTTGTAGATATTTATAAAAGTTATATACGTTTTAATAATAAAGTTCTTTTTAAACTGAAAACGTTTTTGTACGTTTGAAACTAAATCAAATAAATATGATAATTTTGTTTTCCAAAACTAAATATATTTAAGAATCATTTTGTTTAAAGGTTAAAATAATGAAAATCGTTATATCATAAAACATTTTAGAAAAGTAGAATCATATATATTCATAATAGGTTTCAAGTTTTTTTTTTAAATTACAGTCTGTTGGTGAAACATGGGATAAAGTTCAAAGGTTAAATAAACGTATGAAATCATCTTAATAAAAAATGTCGAGTTACTTAACTTGTCGATATCCAACATCTAAGTTATTTACACTTCACGTTCTTACTTATAAATCACTTTACCATTTTCCGAATGTTGTCAAAAAGAATAGATTTCTTAAATTACAGTGGACCTCATAACATAGACCCGTAATCATATCACAATGTATCTGATAAATCAATCATTTGATATTATCTTCTAATTCCATCGATAAACATATTAAAATAAATAAGTTCATGTACAGTATTATACGTTTAATACTTTATTAATATTCTCAAGTTATAATATATATATATATATATATATATATACATATATATACATATTTATTTATATATAACGGTTCGTGAATCGTCAGAATTTGGTCGAGGTTATAATGAATGTATGAACACAATTTAAAATTCTTGAGATTTTACTTAACAAACTTTGTTTATCGTGTCGGAATAATATAAAGATAAAGTTTAAATTTGGTTGGAAATTTCCGGGTTGTCACACTTTTATACATTAACTGTTTAGCAATTTACACGATATCATATCTGTGATAAACGGTCGGCAGAGTATTAATTAATCATACCCGTGAATGTGTGATTATTGGTGTACTTTTATTAACTTGTAATTAATATATATATATATATATATATATATATATATATACATATACAAAGTGTGCATGATAGGACACCCTCACCACTACCACAATCTCCCATCTTTGAACACCTCCTGCAACAGTCTCCCTTCACCACCACCGGAGCAACCTCCACCATCAAGATCACCGTAAAACATCCAACAAAAACCACCCTAGTTGCTGCTACAAACCAGTGTTGTGCTGCATATTATACGCTTTCTGTTTCAGATGGGAACAACCTCCCACCACCGTGAGACCACCGACTGCCATAGCCATCACAACGCCACCTTGAACCACCCTCATCGTCCCCCTCTCTCTCTTCTTCTTTTCTCTCTCTTATGTGACTCACAATTAAAAAAAACTGCCTAGCATGTTACCGTTTCTATTGAGGGAAAATGATCACCACCACCACCACCTAAAACTAACGATTGAGACCATTATTTTGTTGCTGTATATTTTTCGCTGACCAAACAAACCCCTCCGGTTACTGCTACTGTATATTATGTTTCTTGTTTAGTTCGCAAATAACCACCGAAACCTCCATCAATAACCCGTCACTAAACCCACCATGTTTACTGTCGACTGTGACTTCTACAATTCATTTATTCCCGTTTACAGCCTCAAGCCACTGTTGCTTGCTTTTTATTTTCAAATTTCACCACACGCTGTTGTTGTTTGTATCTCGATTTGATGATGACAGTGAGATGAAGAGATTGATAATGATGTTATAAAGATGATGGTTGTGATGACCCGAGAATTTCCGACTAAATTTAAACTTAACCTTTATATTGTTTCGACACGATAAGCAAAGTCTGTAAGGTTAAGTCTCAAAAATTTTGAACTGTTTCATATATACAATTACCCTTCGATTGTTCCGACGATTCACGAACAACTATTTGTAAATGGATACCTATATATTTAAATATATGAATGTATATATTAATTTGAAATAAAATTTATAACATTATATGAGTTAATTAATTATGTAAATAAAAATAATATGTGATATTATTATTAAATTAAATCTATATATATAAAAAGTATATTAAATATGTATTTTGTGATTTCGAAATCATTTAGTAAACGACGATAACGCTTAATTGTCATATTGATCGATAATAATCGAGTTAAAAAGAAACTTATGTAATTTTAAAATAAACGGTGATTCGAAAATGAGTTTTATAAATTTCAAGCGTATTAATAATATATTTAGAAGTTGTTTGTCAAATTTTAAAACTTTTTATATTTTACTTGGGGGTTGGGAGTGAATAATTAATGTAATTTTTATTTAATAGTTAATGACCGAATTTTATACCATAATGACTAAAATAAATAAATATAGTTAAATTACAAATTTGGGATTTTTTCGAAGACTTTTTTATCCGCTACTGATTAACAACGGAGTACGAGATAATACCCATTAATGGACGTCGGCAGAAATATGACAAATATATGGCTGGATAGTGTTTCTTTTTCTTTATTTGTCTGTACTTACAATTTAATATAAATTATATATATATATATATATATATATATATATATATATATATATATATATATATATATATATATATATATATATATATATATATATATATATATATATATATATATATATATATATATATATATATATATATATATATATATATATATATATATATTTTATTCATATTCATGTATCAACCCATCTATATCTCTATCATTGCTCGACATGCTTCCTTCAATAATCGAAGTCGCTACAGTCATGAATACTACTAACCGAAAAACTTACACCTTTCTTTACACCGCCGATGGTCATGAAGTGGCCGGAAAAAAAAAAGTTGACGATGTAGAAGCAACAAAGCTACAGCTCAATTAATCTTTATAAACCCCAATCTCACCTACAGTTTCTTTTAAAGACAAATGGTCTTTCATTAAAATAAAACCCTTCGATCTCAAACGACATATGTCCGACGTCACCAACCTTCTGTCGAACTCATTATCCGACGAAATACTTGGGTCAATTTCACACACGCTTTCACAAGCTCTAACTTTATCGTTGATTTACCATAACCATCATCTTCCTTCAGGTAAACTCAAAACACAAAACGATATTGATTCAATTTCTTCTAAATTCGATAATAATAACAAAGATGATGGATAACAAAGTTGATGATGATGATTTAAATAAATAAAAAAAAGGTGAAGTATAGGAATGATGTCGATGATGATATGATAAATTATGGTGAAGATGCAGTTTTGATTACGATGATGAAGAGGAGATGAATGAAGATTCACGATGATGTTTATACAATTTCATTGATGATGATATGTTTAAAAATGGCACGATGAAGATGTTGATATTAGATGATGATGTTAAATGGGTATTGTTTGATGAAGAAGACAGCAGACAGATATGAGATAAAGAAATTTAGTGAGCTAACTAATTCAGGAAGCATGGAACAGCTCATTGGTTTGGTGGATGTTTTCTAAACAAGAGGTCCTGAGTTCAATCCTAGCCTGCTGCAAGATTTTCTTTTTATTATTAAACAACAAACTCCTATTGGACTTCCATAATTTAACTGGGCTGCTGCTATTGTTGGGCCAGTTTCACGTGGACTAGTGGACATATTATTGCTGTTGGACCGAAATTCAGTTGGGCCGAGAGCATGATCTGTTGGCCCAAAAGCTGTTATATATTGTTGGGCTTGAAAAAGAAAAACGGGTTATAATATAGCAGATTCATAATAAATCAGAAAATAATAGATGGAGGGATGGTTTGAACTGTTTTGAGTTAAGTGAGTGGTCGAGGGTTCGAGTCCGGGGAATGGCATTCTATTCTTTTTGAAGCCTATTTTATGTGAGTTAGTAATTTTGCTATCTTATTATTATTTATATTATTTATATTATCATGAGTATTACTAATAGGTAATTACTAAAATCATTATTATAAGTATCATTAATCGATAAATTAATATTTTACAGTTATTATTATAACTATCATTATTAATATCATTGATATAATTATTAACAATAATACCTTATTTAGTAATATTAAGTATTATGATTATTATCATTTTTATCAATATTAAGATAATCGTAGTATTACTAAAATTGCTATTTTTAACAAATCAATGATATATACATATATAAAAATACATTTAATACATATAACAACCTTACTAATTTTATATACAAAATGAATATATGAGACGTATAAATATTATTAATATAAAAATGATATAATTAGTAAATTATATATATATATATATATATATATATATATATATATATATATATATATATATATATATATATATATATATATATATATATATATATATATATATATATATATATATATATATATATATATATATATATATAAACTTATTCGATTATGATTATGTGTATTAATATATATACAAATGATATAGGTTTGTGAATCCGAGGCCAACCCTGCATTGTTCAATTTAGTCATATGTATTTTTACTACAAAATACAGTATGGTGAGTTTCATTTGCCTTTTTACCCCTTATATTTTTGGGCTGAGAATACATGCGCAATTTTTATAAATGTTTTACGAAATAGACACAAGTAATCGAAACTACATTATATGGTTGAATTATTGAAATAAATTATGCCCCTTTTTATTAAGTCTGGTAATCTAAGAATTAGGGAACAGACACCCTAATTGATGCGAATCCTAAAGATAGATCTATTGGGCCTAACAAACCCCATCTAAAGTACCGGATGCTTTAGTACTTCAAATTGTTTTATATCATGTCCGAAGGGTTTCTCGGAATGATAGGGGATATTCTTATATGCATCTTGTTAATGTCAGTTACAAGGTGTTCAATCCATATGAATGATATATTTGTCTCTATGCATGGGACGTATATTTATTAGAAATGAAAATCTTGTGGTCTATTAAAATGATGGAAATGATTATTTATGTTAAACTAATGAACTCACCAACCTTTTGGTTGACACTTTAAAGCATGTTTATTCTCAGGTATGAAAGAAATCTTCCGCTGTGCATTTGCTCATTTTAGGGATATTACTTGGAGTCATTAATGGCATATTTCAAAAGACGTTGCATTCGAGTTGTTGAGTTCATCAAGATTATTATTAAGTTAATTATAGTTAGATATATTATGAAATGGTATGCATGACGTCAATTTTCGTTGAAATGAAAGATTGTCTTTTCAAAAACGAATGCAATGTTTGTAAAATGTATCATATAGAGGTCAAGTACCTCGCGATGTAATCAACTGTTGTGAATCGTTTATAATCGATATGGACTTCGTCCGAATGGATTAGGAAGGGTCTCTACAATGGTATTATTATGTTGAAGAGGTTGATGGTGAAAGGAATTAAAGATGATGATACACGTAATGATTATGAAGAAGATGATGATAATATGAAACACATAATAACGGGTTATATATAAATGGGGTTGAGATATATTCAGAAAGGCGGAGGTGGACGAGTGGTTTATGGGTGGAATGCTAAGCTAAAAGTCTCGGGTTCGATTCCTTACTGCAGCGATTTTTTTTCCCCTTATTTAACAACATATTCATGGACTTACAACTTGGGCCAACTAAATTACTCATGGATTAGGATGCTATTGGTTCACTAGAAGTTTAAATAGATTTGCTGTTGGGCTTTATCTTTGTTGGGCCTCCATTCTTCATTTATTTACGTATAAGGTATAAATATTATTTATTATTATTATTATTATTATTATTATTATTATTATTATTATTATTATTATTATTATTATTATTATTATTATTATTATTATTATTATTATTATTATTATTATTAATATTATTATTATTATTATTATTATTATTATTATTATTGATATTACTAATATTATTATTATTATTATTATTATTATTATTAGTAGTATCATTATGAATAAAACCAATATTATTATGATTATTATCATTAGTGTGATAACATCATTATTTCTAAAACTAACATTATTAGTATTATTATGAAAAGGATCATTTTAGTAAAAGTATTATTTTATTAAAAATTATTATTATCAATATTATTAAAAATAACATTTTTTGTAAAATTATCAGTTTTATTACTATAGGGATTATTATTATTATCATTATTATTATTATCATTATTATTATTAGTATCATGTTTAGAGACATTATTATTATTTTTACCACTATTATTATTATTATTATTATTATTATTATTATTATTACTATAATTAATATTTTTATCAGTATTATTATTATTATTAATATTATCATTATAATCGAATACAACCTTTGTTACTATTATTGATGTAAAAATATACTTACAGTAATATTACATATAAGAATGTACTAATCATATTAACATTTTTAACAAATTAGGTATTTTTAAATATTAGTCATTTTAAATATATATACAAATTAAATATATATAATACATAATTTAAGGTATAATATATAAATCTGTTCAATTACGATTCTATGTGTTAATATATATACAAATGATATAGGTTCGTGAATCTGAGGCCAACCCTGCATTGTTCAGTTCCGTCATATGCATATTTTACTACAAATATCGTATAGTGAGTTCATTTGATTTCCTTTTACTCTTTACATTTTTGGGGACTGAGAATACATGCGCTATTTTTACAACTGCTTTATTAAATGCTTTTGAAATACATTTTGAACTGCGAATACATGAAATGCTTTTATAAATGTTTGACGAGATAGACACAAGCAAAACATTCCTCGAATGAATTATTATGCAGACAGAAGTTCTGTGGATTATTATTGAATTATGAGGACCTGATAATTGCCACTAATTGTTGTAAATATTTTCCCCCTGATTATTATTGCTTGGTAACCTAAGAATTAGGAAACATCACTAATTTTGAGAATTAGTGCACGCCTAATTGACGTGAATCCTAAAGGTAGCTACCGGGTTTAACACCCCTACCCAGAATGTTCACTAGACGGAAGGACTAGTGCGCGTGGTGTTTAGTACTTCGAAGTTTATATGATTATTATACAGACGAGATATTCTGTTTTGGGGATATTATTATGCGCATTATATGTTAAGGTCGGTTACCAAGCCAAGCTATTAAAGAAATGAATAGTGAATGTTATGTATCGAGAGAATGATTTTATACACAGGTTATGTGTATGTTATTTTTGTGCACGAGATATGCGTACGGTTACTAAGATTTATGAAAGATGATTTCGTACAATAGAAATGTGTACTGTATTTAAAAGATATCGCATGTACATTACAGGTGGGTATAGGATTCGGGCCCATTTGTACCATGCAGCATTTAAATCTTGTGGTCTATCAAAATGATGAATTTTATTGTTTACGATAAACTTATGAACTCACCAACCTTTTGGTTGACACTTTAAAGCATGTTTATTCTCAGGTATGAAAGAAATCTTCCGCTGTGCATTTGCTCATATTAGAGATATTACTTGGAGTCATTCATGACATATTTCAAAAGACGTTGCATTCAAGTCGTCGAGTTCATCAAGATTATTATTAAGTCAATTATAATAGGATATATTATGAAAGGGTATGCATGCCATCAACTTTCGATGTAAAGAAAGTTTGTCTTTTAAAAACGAATGCAATGTTTGTAAAATGTATCATATAGAGGTCAAGTACCTCATAATGTAATCAAATGTAATGTATTCGTCCAGATGGATTAGGACGGGTCATTAGAGTTGGTATCAGAGCGGTGGTCTTAGTGAACCAGGTCTGCATTAGTGTGTCTGACTGATAAGTCGTTAGGACGTATTAGTGAGTCTGGACTTCGACCGTGTCTGCATGTCAAAAGTTTTGCTTATCATTTAATGTCGAAAAGTTATTTGCTTATTATCCTTAAAGTGTAAACACGTATTACTGCCTCTATTGCATAGATTGTGTATAGATAAATTCTTATCTTAGCGTATCTGTTATTGTTACCTTTGCCTGACAGTTTTTGTAGATTCCTCCGTAACTTAATGGATTTTAGTATTATGTATGCATATGTAAATTATGTATTGCAGGGTACTAATCTACATCCTATAATCGATTTCTTATCGAAAATACTTCATCTGATCGTACGAGATGAATCCCTCAACCAGTTCAAGTCCCTCAGATTTCGATAGCTATTCCGATAGTTATTCCGACAGCTATTCTGATATGGATTTCCACTCGAGCTCCGAAAGCAGTGTAACCAGAATGAATCAACCAATTAGCCATCATCTATTCTAGATGAATTGGAGATGGGTTCGTTGTCGACTTAATCAATGGAGACGCAAAGAAGGCGATCCTTTCCACCAACCAAATTACCCTTTTGACGATGAACCTGAAGCAATTACCAGCGAATCTGTTTGAGACACCATTTTCTCTCTCATTTCCAGAGTATCTCGTCACAATTATATTCTATCTACAATTCTAAACCTTATTCATCCACTCGTTCCGACCGACAATCATCCCAGAGTAATACAAGAAGTCAGCGAACTTCGTGCTCGAGTAATAGTTTTGGAAAATATGGTGCAAACTTACCAGCTTCAGCAACATCACCAACATCAACATGACCACCAGCAATAGCACCCATACCATCAACAACACATGCCTCAACATCTCATTCTGTACCTCGAGTATAATCATCGTTCTACGTATCGATATACAACAATTATCTTCGTTCTTCATGCCGAGTATGTAATCTCTAATGTTTTAGAGAGAGATTATGTATTCTAATTCTAACGGTAAATCAAATGAGATTAATATCATATTAACTCATTAAATCCATGATTATATCTGAGGAAAATATATATGTAAGTATATTTTCATAAAGATTGTATTTAAAAAAAAAAAAATTCTTTTGTACAAACTGTTAATGGTGAAAATATTTTAACGGGTAGGTAATACCCGAGGAATATTTAGATTTCACCTTAATAAGTTACACTGTACATTCGTCGAAGCTGATTCAACAGTCATTTATTATCCTACTTACAACCACCGATATACGTATCCGTTCACCGCAGAATAACCATTTTCATTCAATTTCATATTTGGATTTTGACCTATCAGAATCCAACAAGTGGCATAATGAAGAAAACATATGACAAAATAAAATTTGTTAGAAACAGACAAATTAACTATGAGAAATTTTGTTAAGAATCCACGCTAACTGTTCCTAGCTAACTGATTACATTTTATTTATCACATTTTATTTATCGCAATTTTAATTCTCGCAATTTTATTTATCATCATTTAATTTCTGTTATTTATTTTACGCACTTTAAATATCGAGACACGTATACAAGGTTTTGACATATCATATCGACGCATCTATATATATTATTTGGAATAACCATAGACACTCTATATGCAGTAATGCTGGAGTTAGCTATACAGGGTTGAGGTTGATTCTACAATAATATATATAGTTTGATTTGTGATCGAGTCTGAGACATGTACACGGGTCACGATACGTATTAATTAATTCGAATATTTTATATTAAACTATATATGAATGATTGGACTGTTAATGTGGACTATCGACTGTGGATGAATAATATTGGACAATTAAAATGAATTAAAATACTGATTATAACATATGAAATTAAATAATTCTTCAAGTTTGCCACTTGATTTCATCTTAAACCTCATTTGTATCTTGACGATTACAATATGCGTTCAAAACCTTTCATGACTCTTGAAAACACCTCAATCCAGAAGATGAACCAACCGCACTTCATCTACGAAAGGAAGAACTTATGCATATAGTTATGCATATGAAAACACTCGGAACCTGAGTAAACGTTTAACACGTATTTGTGCTAGCTCCTTTGGCGTTGTTATTACCGAAAATAACTTTGCAATCCCTTTTCAAATTAGCCAATTTTATCACAGCTCCAACAAGTCAACTTCAACTTTTCATTTGGATTAACCTTATTATAACTTTGATATATATGCATGCTCTTTTATTGTTACCGGGGAACCTTTTATATTCCACCATATTACCGGCAGATGTACCAGCTACCTCGTCGCTCCAAGGTTTAAATCTCTCCGAAAAATCACTATATTTATCTATTGAAGTCTCATCATGTACTCATCCGCATCTTGTAGCAAGAATTGCCATACCAATTACTGGGAATCAGCAAATCTGTATTGTGAGCCTCGCAAAGTTTCCACATTAACAGTTATATGTATCCATATAACATTCATCTCTTAGAACTATGATCTTCCATTCCAAAATTCTGAAAAGCACCCAGTCTGTGAATTAATACTCTAAATTTTGAAAAGTTGAATGAAGCAACAAAAACTGTAAACGACCTCAACAGCCAAAAGTTGATGATAAAGAATTGTATGTTGGCAAAGCTCAGAAAAAGTTTGAAACTGAAAAACTGATTGAGCAAACTACGAAGGAGTCTCTGAACAAATCACAAGGACTAAACTTGTACATTAAGAATCCTGATGATTCTGTTTCTGATGAAATCTTTAGCGAATACTTTGCTTCTGACTCCAAACTCTTGCGGACAAATTTTCTTCACCATCTTCGATATTAGAAATTCCAAGATATTATCGTATTTTTCATTATAAATATCCTCCATATTTCTGAAGATATTTTTATAACTATTCTTCTCTGAAATCATTAATCTCTTCGTGCTATCAGTATTACATCATATAGAAACTGTTAGTTTCAATATTCTGTAAACTTTCGAGCTTAAAATATGAATGTTATTGAAGTAATGTTGGGAACTGATGCATGAGTTAGTATAATATAATGACACTTGATCAACGTGATTATATTACAGTAAGTCATGCTGAGTTTCTAAATGGAACATGATGATTCACAGATCATAACGTCATCATGTGCCATGTTACACGACTCTTGTATTCTATTTAACATCAAAAATATCAAGAAAGTATTTTCTTGATGATTCGGTCTTTACCGGATATTCTGGTAATTTGACAAATCAAATCGTGCCACTACCTTTCCTTTCTACCTTGTATATTATGATAATCCAAAACTCCATAACCACGAATTCTGGACCATTACTTGATGTGCTTAATGGATAGAAGAGAAAACAAAGCATAAAGCTTCGAAGTGTAAATGGGGGTATAAATCGCAGCAAATAGGAGAGAGCATTAACTGTGGATGACCGAAATAATAATTAGAAAAATATCAAGGATTAGAACGGGATTAAGCATTTTCAGAATCTTTTGGATGTACGAACTAAGAAAGAAAGTATAGGAATGGTGAGAATAATAGAACGGAAGAGCTTAATTTATAATGGAAATATCAGACAGAATAATCGAGATAGATCACCGTATTTAATTATAGAGATCTTAATTTCCTTATTCACCGAAGAATCAAATCTTTTAGATTTCGAAGATTTTCTTTAAACCCTTGAATTCCGGAATTCCACCAAGATAACGTCAAAAGTTAAGACGCACCTTATTTTCTAAATTCAAACCTGACTACGTCAAAAGTTAAAATAAATCTTTATTTCTCATTTCATTCTTTTGTGATAGCTTCACTCGTACTCTTCGAATAATCGAATTGTTTTATCCATATTACTCAATGATGATAAAATTCTATTTATCAACTCATATTCGTCATGAAAACATTTTTATTGTTAGCCATGACCACCTCACTCAAATTTCGGGACGAAATTTCTTTAACAGGTAGGTACTGTGACGACCCGGAAATTTTTGACCAAATTTAAACTTAATCTTTATATGGTTTCGATACGATAAGCAAAGTATGTAATGTTAAGTTTAGAAAACTTTGGAAACGATGTTCATACATTCATTTAACCTCGATCAATTCCCGACGATTCACGAACAACTATTTGTAAATAGATACATATGTATCTAAATATTATAATTTGAAATATTATTTGAAATAATATATGATATATTTGTTGGAAATAAATATGTAAAATTATATGCGATATAATAAAAACTATTATTATAAATATATATATATATATATATATATATATATATATATATATATATATATATATATATATATATATAATTAGGTGTATAAATATTACTTGTAAATATATAAATAATCTATTTGTTTAAGAATATATAATATATTATTTTAGTAGTTAAACTTGCTATTTAAAACTGTTTATATATAGAAAGAGAACATATTAAAATTAAATGAATTCGAGCTTAATTAGTAAACGTCAGTAATACTCGGTTGACATTTCGTTAGCATTCATATAGATTTAATATAAGTTTAGATGGATTAAAATAAAAGTTGAACTGTAAGTCGATTACGAAGCTTTTAGATTTGTTAAAAGTATTTTTACCTTTTTAAGTTTAAATATTAGTACTCCGTACATATAAATTGGAACATAAAATAAATAATTTTCGAACCTTTTTGATCGGGTTTCAAACAGGTAATGAGTGAAATAATTAAATATGTTTAATCTAAAAATTTGAGATTTTTAGGGACACTTTTATACATTAACTGTTTAGCAATGGACACGATATCATATATGTGATAAACGGTCGGCAGAGTATTAATTAATCATACCCGTGAATGTGTGATTATTGGTGTTCTTTTATCAACTTGTAATTAATATATATATATATATATATATATATATATATATATATATATATATATATATATATATATATATATATATATACAAAGTGTGGATGATAGGACACCCTCACCACTACCACAATCTCCCATCTTTGAACACCTCCTACAACAGTCTCCCTTCACCACCACCGGAGCAACCTCCACCATCAAGATCACCGTAAAACATCCAACAAAAACCACCCTAGTTGTTTGATGTGAAGCGAGGTGTATATAAAATAGTTTATATTTTACTAGGAAAAACTATTAAATACGATACAATTTTACACAAGATATTTATTTATTTATAGAATGGATATACTTAAACCTTGCTACAACACTTATAGGCAGTGTACCTAATCGTACAGTAGTGTAGTTTTTAGTAAGTCCGGTTCGTTCCACAGGGAAATCTTTAAACAAAGCTTAACGCTATATTAGTTTACTTTTATAAAAATACAAATATATATATAAGTAATATTATTATTATAAAGGGGGGGTTTTTACCGTTTAATGACCGGTTTGTCGATTTTAAAACTTTAGTCGCAGTTAAAACCTAATGTAAAATATTAAATAAATACAAGACTTAAATTAAAGCGTAAAGTAAATAATGATAATGAAATTGCGAATAAAAATGCGATAAAATAAACTTGCGATAAAAAGTACGATAATTAAAAGTGCGATTAAATAAAATAACAATAAATAAAAGTGCGATAATTAGAAGTGCAATTAAATATAAAATAAAGGAAATTAAATATGAAATAAAAGAATTATGCTTATTTAAACTTCCGTAATCATGATGTTTGACGTGTTGATTTTAGTTTTATGCCCATGGGTTAATTGTCCTTTATCCTGGATTATTCAATATGTCCGTCTGGTTTTTGTCCATAACAGTCCATCAGTCATAAATATAAATTGCAAGTGTCCTTGACAAATTATTATTATACCCGAAGTTAAATATTCCAACTAATTGGGGATTCGAATTGTAACAAGGTTTTAATACTTTGTTTAATGAATACACCAGGTTATCGACTGCGTGTAAACCAAGGTTTTACTACTTTGTTAACAATTACACCAATTACCCTTGAATGTAATTTCACCCCTGTTTTAATTATTCTAGTGGCTATTAATCCATTCCCGTGTCCGGTTAAATGAACGATTATTCGTACATATAAATACCCCGCCCATCGTGTCCGATCGAGTGTATATGGTAATTTATAGGGACGCCCAATTGTAAATCTTTATATTAACATTAACAAACTTTCATTTAGTTAAACAAATATAAAGCCCATTAATAGCCCATAGTCTAATTTCCACAAGTGTCGTTCTTTTGTCCAAACCCCAATTATGGTACAAAGCCCAATTACCCCATTTTAGTAATTAGCCCAACATCATGATTACTTCGTTTTAAATAAGCATAATAATAACTTAGCTATGAGACATTAATATAAAAAGGTTGAACATAACTTACAATGATTAAAAATAGCGTAGCGTTACACGGACAGAATTTCGACTTACACCCTTACAACATTCGCTAACATACCCTTATTATTAGAATTAAAATTAAAATTAAAATATAAATTATATATATATATATTACGTATGTATTGAGAGAGAGATGTAAATTTTTTGTGTTTAACTCGGCAGAAAACTGGCTTTATATAGGACCTGACCAGCAATTTCACTCCATGCGACTCGCATGGATTTGTGCCTCTGGCCATGCGAGTCGCATGGCCACCCTGGATCCAGCCAAATTGCTTTGTTTTCTTCTTGCCGACGTAATATAATAATAATATATAATATAATATATAATTATATATAATTATATATATATTATATTATATTCTTGTGCATAGTAGACTAGATATTTTTGGTCCGTTGCGTCGGGCGTTTCTTCTTGGCTCAGGTCCCGGTTCCGGATTTTCGGATGTCTTCGCGTATTATTTTATATCGTGTACTTTGCGTTTTGTAACTTGTACTCTTGTCATTTTGAGACGTTCCTCATCAATATTTTGAACCTTTTTAATTGTATCTTGTACTTTTTAGCTCTTTGGACCTTTTTGTCTTCAATTTGTCGAATCTACTTTTTATCTTCTCTTTTTAAAATTTAAACGAATATCGCTTGTAAATCGAACAATACCAACTAAAATCTTGTCTTTCTTGAGGAATAATGCTATGAAATATATGTTCGTTTTTAGCATTATCAAATATTCCCACACTTGAGCGTTGCTTGTCCTCAAGCAATATTGTCTTGAAATACTAGAATCACTTCTTTATTCTTCATACTTTGTACATCAGTGATTTCTATACGGCGGTATAAACAATGGTAATAACGATATGGTTTACAGTCCCACATGACTATAAAAATTTAGATCCATTAAGGAAATTGGATCTTTATGAAAACATTTGATCTTTTGAAAATTAAATCTAGTTTTTACCCTAGATAAGTTTTCCGGAATAACCCTTTACCGGTGTTTGCAAAATATTTTTGTGGGTTTGGTGGGTTTCAGATTTGAAAATTTTAGCTCAAACTTGCGGTTTTGTGTCACCCACTTGCTAACCTTGTATTAGGAAAGCAACACGTCCAGTTTACTTGTTCCGTATATTACCTTTCGGCAAACTACCGTCCGGTTGTAAAGGAAAGCGTTGAACAAGCAACTGTTAAGGCAATGTCCCGTGACATGCTTTTGATTATGGTCTATAACGTGTCGGACGCAATTACTATCCTTGGTAGGAGCAATAGTAAAGCTCACCCTTATAATTTTTCGGTCTGGCACAAGGTCCTGTCTTTGACCATGCTATGCAACCACCGTTCTTACGGTTGACACCCGATTTAGTTCAGGTGACCTAGTGAATTCCAGGTGAATTCCTAGGATTTTACGTTCAATGGTAATGAACGCATTGAAAATAGGGTTTTCAGAAAACAAATCGGTTTGTATTTTTGATCAAAATATTTTCTCGTTCAAGCTCGAGTTTAGATATCATCGAATTCCATGAGTTTGTAATTCTCAATCTTTAAGGTCAATCTCTAGGATTGAGTAATATCAGTCTTAAAAGCTGATTTTTTAATCTTTAAGGAGATTATCCTTTCTGGGGATCTGATTCATTAGTCTTATCCAGCTAATTTGCATGGTGCCCCCCCATTGTACGAGATAAATCCTTCTCATGGTTAGGATAAATCTGACCACATGGCGACCCTGTTTAATGCTGAGGTCCGTGGATTTCCTGCTGATTTTAGTGATGACTTTTCTAGATTTTTCGTCAACCTACAGCTGGTCTGAATGACAACTTCTTGTCCTAAATCAAGAAGCGCGTTTCTTTTTCGGAAGACTTTACTTCCTTTTAATGATGGAATTGATTCATCATGTAGATCCATCTCTTCTTTTCTTTCATCGGGTAAAATAGTTTAGTTTAGTCCAAAGCAAAAGTATTTTCAGTTATTTGTTACAGATATATGTGACATATGTTTAAAATAACTTGGTAAATTTTCCCACACTTGGCTTTTTATTTTTCTTTTTATCGTCCTCTATTCCATTTTAAATGAATTTTAACATTTTAGTTTGTTTCTCAATTTATGTCCTTTCCGAGGTAACAATAATTTCGGTGTTAAAACCTAGTTTTATCGTTCATAAATATGTATAAACATGATTTTGAGTTCATTTAATTGAAAATTTTGAAAAATTTTACTAGAATTGGGTAGTTAGTATATAAGACTAGGGCTGTTCTTTTTTATCAGAGAGCACTAGATTCTAATACAACTACTGATTTACTAGTATTTTTAATGGTAACCAAGTGTTTAATATAAAAATTTTAAAATCCGAAAGAATTTAACCCCTTCCCACACTTAAGATCTTGCAATGCCCTCATTTGCAAGAAATCAGTAACAATTTAAATTATTGAGGGTGATTTGTGTGAAAATGATTAAATTTTTACCAAAGTTTCCAAATATATTGGCGTTTGTTTGCTGAATGATAAATGGTGCACGTCATTTGTTTATTCCGTCTTGTTGTTATTTCACATACATTTTGCATCATTGTCGTCAAAATTACTTGCTTTTGCTGAACTTAATGCCAGTCTTTCAAAACGCGTTGTTTTACCCTGTTTTGTGCATAAAAGAGAATACATACAATACAAATATAATCATACATGCAATTTGAAATGGAACTTTGGCATCCCACTTTCAAACTATAAGAAAAATATCAGTACACAATAATAATAAGAATATCAAACATTACATAAACGTAATAAAAATGTTAAATGTTTAAAATAATAAAAATATAAATTACCAACTTATCTCTACTGATCAGGAGGTGGGTTAGGAGGAAAATTAGGATATGGATCCCAATTCTTGTTCGCGTCCGGGTTCCATGGCTGATTATAGGTGAACTGGTATGCTGCGTCATAATCATATGAATCATAGGGTGGTCTCATTTCTGGCTGATGTGCGGGATAGTATGCGGGTCGGGTCGGATAATACATCTCGCCAGGCTGCAACTGGCTTATAATTTGGCGCTGATGATAATCCCATCGGCCATGCTCTCGTTGCCGGGAATGCTCGTAGTCATTCCGACGTTGCCATGCCTCGTACTGCATATGCCTATCATAGTTCGTCATGTATTCATCCTCCATACGAACGCCTAAATCAAGAGCAGTCTCCCGAACAACTCCTATAATGTTGTTCGCCTCTTCCATTTCATCATCCGAACCTCTTTCTACCTGTCGCTGAGGTCCCTCGTATCGATATACCCGACCACGTCTCATCAATAATACCCTTGCACCGTGATAAAGGTTTGAACTTATAGTTTCACCTCCGTCCTCTATTTCGTTCATTGGACCCCCTTGGTGCTTATCTACACCTAAATACTCTCCAATGAGAGTAATGAAAATACCACCACCTATAATACTCCCCGATTTCATCCCCGAAACTACATTAGCGAGATAATAACCAACACAATAGGGAATGTTAACGAAACTCCTCGGGTCTCTAATACACTTGAGGTAGAACAAATCGTTTACGGTCAATTTCTCCTTATTTCTTCCCCTTTGTGTAATTGTGTTTGCTAAGAATCTATGAATCACCCGGAGTTCAGCTCTGTCTATATCTAAGTATGTATGATTTCCACTGGCGTGAAATTCATTAAAGTGGGACATACGCCTCCAGACAGCGTTAATATCAAATTCCCTATCTACCCTTTCTCCTTGGGCAATCAGGCTATTACAGTCAGGGCTCAAAAGTTCAGCAGGGGTGTAAATCTGTAAGGCCCTGGCTAAATCTATCATGGACATTCTGTACATGCGTCCACCTAACAGAAATCTAATAAAGCTTCTATCATCTATCCTCCTAACATCACTGTTTAACTTAATAGTACTAAGTAATTCTATACACCATTCCCTATATATGGTTCTACGAATGGAAAATAGGCGCATCCAATCGTTAAACTGAGAATTACCATACCTTTGCACCAATAATTCCCGAATCGGTTCGGCAAGGTTAACTGTTTCCAAAGGTACCCAGTCAATTGCCCTTGGCATTTCAACAACCTTAAAGTAGAGAATGTGCATGTTCTTTTGATAATCTGGATACTCTATCCAACATCGATCAAATCTCAGATTTGGGTGTAACTGATCTTCATTAATGTCTAAGCTCAGAATCCTTTGATGTGGAGCGAATTGACGAAACTGATTCATGAATAATTGATCTTGATCGTGATATGGAATATGTTGCTCCTCCTGTTCTTCTTCTTCTTGTTGCATATGTTGTTCTTGTTCATGAAACATTTCCGGTTCGGGCTCTGGTTGCCTGGACGATGATGCTCCTGAACCTCCAGTATCGGCTCTCTGTAAAACACATTAAACACAAAAATTGTGCATCCAAATATGCATTAGTGTTAGCAAAATAATAACTTGAAACAATTATGATGACATGTTCAATTCATAACACATTTTATACACATTTTCTTAACAATAACAATTCTACACTTTTACATACGAAAATGTGTACAATGTTTTATCACATTTAAACTCTTAAACATGTCAACAATAATCATTATAGCAATTAAACACTTGTTACATGGCATTCAAATCAAACAAGTGCTCATTTTCATATTTTTGTCAAGTCTACACTTTGTCAAATAAGCATATACGAAAAATGTACATCAAGTTCATAAGCATTTATCTCAAATAACATGCCAAAATAATCACTACTAGCAATGAAACAAGTTTCAAATGCCCTTTATATCAATTTATCCAAGTTCATGAATTTTTAGACTTAAAAAGTCCACTTTAATTCTCAAAAACATGTTTATGCTCAAAGTTTGGATCAATTAACTACCTAAACATGTTACACTACTTAATTTAGCAACAATTCATGACAAAAATCGGCCATAACCTGTTTATATCAAAAAGCCCCAAATTGCTCAAGAACACAAACCCTAGATTCTTAAAAATTTGAAGTTTTTAGCTTCAATTCATGCTAAATAGCTTCTATCTAGGATATACATGCATAATATAACAACAATTTAGCTCTAATTACACCTAAATTTAACACAATCAAAATATAAAATTTCTAGCTCAAGAACACAAAAATTCGAATTTAAAGAGATTAGGGGTGAAATCTTTACCTTTCTCCTGAAGGGGTTGAGACTACTGAATCTAGGCATGATTATTGTGAAATTTTTGCAAGAAATTTGGTGAAAATTGGTGAAAAATTGAGAGAGTTTGGGAGGTTTTCGTATATGTGTGTGTATTTGTGAAAGAAAAACAGATCGACTGAGTTTTTTGAACCTGACCAGTTTTTGGCTCCCATGCGAGTCGCATGGTTTCCTGCCCATCCCCATGCGACTCGCATGGGGGTATTTTCCAGGTAAATTATTTTTTTTTTTTTTTTTTTTATTTTTTTTTTATAAAAACCTTATACTTTTAAAACATAAAATTTAATAAAATTTTAAAAATTTTGTTTCTTTTTAAGACGAGGTCGTTTCGGGACGATGCCCTAGTCCGTCCCTCGACAAAATTTTAAAATTTTGTCATTTTCAAGCGATTGTTTTAAAAGCTTATATTTTTGGATTTTTTAATTTTTTTGGCATACTTTAAATCAAAAGGATTAAAAATAATGATAATAAAAGTTCTCGTCCCTCCTTCGGGTAAAGCAATTTCGGTTCAAAGACCTAGTCTTCAACTTACGACGAATTTTAAAAATCATATTCTTAACTTAATGAGATAAAGTAAATTTTTGTTTTTAAATTCACACAACTTAAATATAAAATTAAAAATTCACACCAAACTTAATTTAAAAATTCATAAATTTAAAAATTTATATTTTAAAAATTCACACCAAACTTAATTTAAAAATTCATAAATTCATATCAAACTTATATTAATTTTTCAAATATTTACAATTTTAAATATATTGTTTTTATAAAGTTTACAATATTAACTTAAGATTTAAATATTAATTTTAAAAACATGGTAAAAATAAATTTAAAAATCTTTTTGTCTTTTTATCCCACTTTAATCAATCAAATATTATCAAAAATATGCGCCCCTCTTTTCGGTAAAGTAATTTCGGTTCCAAGACCTAATTTGACTCATGACGAATTTTTGAAATATTTTGGGTTGATTGATTAAAGATATTTATACCTTAAGAATAAACGTTAAATTTCGCAGTGATGTAATAAATTTTTGAATGATATCAATAATTTCGGTCGCCAAACCTAATTTTATTCAATACCAATTTAATACTTTTTAGCGAACAAATTAGCGTTTATTATCAAAAGGTTAAAAATAAAAATAAAAACTAAAAACTGTACAGACATACCTGTGAAATAGATTTCTTAGTTATATGATCTATTATATTCATAAGATAGTCGGTTTAATTGGTTTTCCATGGCTGCATAGGCGTAACCTCGAGCATTCATTGTCTTTTCTTCTAAACATATGAACGGTCCGTCTCTGCATAAAGTAACAAATTCGGTATTTGAATAGGTTTGATTATTTGAACATTTACCTCCATGTGACCATTTTCCGCATTTGTGACATCGTTCTAGGTGTCGTGCTCTTCTTTTCGCTGCGGATTTTGATTTTCCTTTACCAAATTGTAACTTATTATCTTCGCATCTGGATCCTTTTCTAACTCCGTCCATTCTTTCTCTGATCACTGATACTAATTCACTCGGTAGTATGTCATTATTACGTTTAGTGATCAAAGCGTGTAGCATTAGACCATGGTTTAGTTCACAGGCAGTCTTCATTTTGTAAAAACCTAAAAAAATAAAAATTCAGAATGGGGGGAGAAGACTAGTTCTTTAGGGTCTGCTAGGGAAAGACCATACGTGTTCCATTTTCGAGAACTACACGAAAACAGACAATCTAACTCTAACAGAAATATATATTATCCTTTTAAAGACTTGATTCTCCCCACACTTAGTTAGCTGTGGTGTCGAAATTGTGATTAACTTCGTTGTCGACTTCCATCGGACCATGTATGTAATGTTTAACTCTGTGACCATTAACTTTAAATTCAATCCCATTTGAATTTATTAATTCTATCGTTCCGTATGGGAAAACTCTTTTGACTATGAATGGTCCAGACCATCTTGATTTCAATTTTCCAGGAAATAGCTTGAATCGTGAATTGAAAAGAAGAACTCTGTCTCCTTCTTTAAATTCTTTTGAACTTCTGATTCTTTTATCATGCCATTTCTTCGTTCTTTCTTTATAGATTAACGAATTTTCGTATGCTTCATGTCTTAATTCTTCTAATTCGTTTAGTTGACTTAATCGTAGACGTCCGGCTTCATGTAAATCAAGATTACATGTTTTCAAAGCCCAAAATGCTTTGTGTTCAATTTCTACTGGAAGATGACATGCTTTTCCATAAACAAGTCTAAAAGGTGTGGTTCCAATTGGAGTTTTGTAGGCTGTTCTAAAAGCCCAGAGTGCATCCTCCAATTTAATGGACCATTCCTTCGGATTTGATCCTACGGTTTTCTCTAGAATACGTTTTAAAGCTCGGTTGGTATTTTCAACTTGTCCACTTGTTTGTGGATGATATGCGGTGGAGATTTTATGAGTTACTCCATATCTTTTAAGAACTTTCTCAAGTTGATTATTACAGAAATGAGTACCCCGATCACTTATTAAAGCTTTCGGTGTTCCAAACCTTGCAAAAAGACGTTTTAAAAAGTTGACTACAACTCGTGCATCGTTAGTTGGGAGAGCTTGTGCTTCCGCCCATTTAGATACATAATCAATGGCTACGAGTATATATAGATTATTATGAGATTTTGGAAATGGACCCATAAAGTCAATACCCCAAATGTCAAATACTTCACATACTTGGATGACATTTTGTGGCATTTCATCACGTTGACTTATTTTTCCGGCCCTTTGACATGCATCACAAGATTTGCAAAGAAGGTGTGCGTCTTTGTAAATTGTAGGCCAATAGAATCCAGCTTCATAAACTTTTCTTGCTGTTAGTTGAGGCCCATAATGCCCTCCTGTTGGTCCTGTGTGACAATGGTTTAAAATTTTACTAGCTTCATCTCCAAATACACATCGGCGTATTATTCCATCGGGACAACTTTTAAACAGATGTGGATCTTCCCAGAAATAGTGTTTTATATCACTGAAGAATTTCTTTCGTCTTTGGTACGATAATCCTTTTTCAAGGAATCCACAAACTAAGTAGTTTGCATAGTCTGCAAACCATGGAATTTCTTTATAATCTATCTTCAATAGATATTCATCAGGAAAGTTGTCTTGTATGGCTGATTCATTCAGAACTTCTAATTCGGGATTTTCAAGACGAGAAAGATGATCAGCGGCGAGATTTTATGCTCCTCTTTTATCTCGGATTTCAATATCAAACGCTTGTAAGAGTAAGATCCAACGGATTAATCTTGGTTTAGCATCTTGTTTTGAAAATAGGTATCTAAGAGCAGAATGGTCGGTATAGACCACCGTTTTTGCTAGAACTAGATATGATCAAAATTTGTCAAAAGCAAAGACAATAGCAAGTAGTTCTTTTTCAGTAGTTGTATAGTTCGTTTGTGCTCCTTGTAATGTCTTACTAGCATAATATATAGGTTGAAATCGTTTTTCAATCCTTTGTCCTAAAACGGCTCCCATTGCAAAATCACTTGCATCGCACATTAGTTCAAATGGTAAATTCCAATTTGGTGTTATCATGATCGGTGCATTAGTGAGTTTTTCTTTAAGAATATTAAAAGATTTGATACACTCATCTGAAAAGATGAATGGCGCATCCTTTTCTAGGAGTTTATTCATAGGAGTGGCAATTTTAGAAAAATCTTTTATGAAACGTCGGTAAAAACCGGCATGCCCTAGAAAACTCCTAACTCCTCTAACATTGGTGGGATGTGGAAGTTTAGCAATTACATCTACTTTAGCTCTATCCACTTCAATTCCTTCTTTTGAAATTTTATGTCCAAGAACGATGCCTTCTTTAACCATGAAATGGCATTTCTCCCAATTAAGTACTAGATTTGATTTTTCGCATCTAATTAGCATTCGTTCCAGATTAACTAGACATGATTTAAATGTATCACCGAAGACTGAAAAGTCATCCATGAATACTTCCATGCATTCTTCTATCATGTCATGAAAAATCGCCATCATACACCTTTGAAAGGTTGCAGGGGCGTTACAAAGTCCAAATGGCATGCGTTTGTAAGCAAAAGTACCATAAGGGCACGTGAATGTGGTTTTCTCTTGATCCTCGGGTGCTATTGGAATTTGAAAATATCCGGAAAATCCATCTAGAAAACAATAGTAACTATTTCCGGCTAATCTTTCCAACATTTGATCTATGAAAGGTAAGGGAAAGTGATCTTTTCTGGTGGCGTCATTTAATTTTCTATAATCAATACATACACGCCATCCTGTTACAGTCCTAGTAGGAATAAGCTCATTTTTCTCATTTGTAATGACAGTCATGCCACCCTTCTTAGGTACGCATTGAACTGGGCTTACCCATGGACTATCAGAAATTGGATATATCAAACCTGCATCTAGCAGTTTAATAATCTCTTTCTTAACTACATCTTGCATATTAGGATTTAGTCTTCGTTGACGTTGCACATACGTTTTATGACCTTCTTCCATAAGGATTTTATGTGTGCAATACGAAGGACTTATTCCTTTAATATCATGAATCTTCCATGCAATGGCTGGTTTATGAGCTTTCAACACAGAAATGAGTTGTGATTTCTCATTTTCAGTAAGAGAAGACGATATTATTACAGGTAATTCAGATTCACCATGTAAATAAGCGTATTCCAAATGGTTTGGAAGTGGCTTTAACTCTAATTTCGGAGGATCTTCTATCGATGATTTATATCGATATCTATCTTCTTCTTTTAGCATTTGAATTTCTTCTGTTGTTGGTTCATATCCATTAGCTATAAGTGTAGCTAACATTTCAGCTTCATCAATTGGTTCATTACCTTCTCCTAAAGAACATTCTCCTGTTCCTTGTAATTCTGGAAATTCTTCTAATAATTCTGCATGTGCATCTATAGTTTGAATATAATAACATGTATCATCTGCAGATTGTGGTTGTTGCATGGCTCTATCCACTGAAAAGGTAACACTCTCATCCTCTATACTTAGGGTCAGTTTCTTACCGAACACGTCTATCATTGCTTTAGCCGTGTTTAAGAATGGTCTTCCTAATATGAGAGGAACTTGAGAATCTTCTTCCATGTCCAAAACAACAAAATCTACTGGAAATACTAAAGTACCAACTTTAACTAGCATGTTCTCCATTATCCCTCTAGGATATTTTATTGATCTATCGGCTAGTTGTATGCTTATTCTGGTTGGTTTCAATTCTCCAAGGTCTAGTTTAGCGTATAGTGAATACGGCATTAGATTTATACTAGCACCTAAGTCTGCCAATGCTTCTATTGAACTAAGACTACCCAGAAAACATGGAATTGTGAAACTTCCTGGATCAGATAGTTTTTCTGGTATCTTATTCAACAGCACTGCTGAACAATTAGCATTCATAGTAACAGCCGAGAGTTCTTCCATTTTCTTTCTATTTGAGATTAGATCTTTCAAGAATTTAGCATATCTTGGCATTCCTGAAATCACATCAATGAAAGGAAGATTTACATTTATCTGTTTAAACATATCCAAGAATTTGGATTGCTCGGCTTCAAGTTTCTCTTTCTTCATTTTACTCGGGTAAGGAAGTGGTGGTTGGTATGGTTTAACATAAGGTTTATCCTTAACTGTGTTATCTTCATTAACCTTTTCAACTACCGGTTCTTTTTCCTTATCTTGATCAGGTTGTGGTTCTTGTGGAGTAGGAATAGTTTCATCAGAAGTTACAGGTATTTCAGGTGGTTTAAGTGTTGTACCACTTCTTGTGGTAATAGCTTTAGCTGTTTCATTCCGGGGGTTAGCATTTGTATCACTAGGTAGACTTCCCGGTTTTCTTTCACCTATTAACCTTGCTAGGTTACTTACTTCTTGTTCCAGATTTTGAATAGAAGCTTGTTGATTTCTAAATGCTTGAGCATTTTGTTCATTTGTTTGTTTTTGAGATGTGAAAAACTGCGTTTGAGTTTCAACTAGCTTCGTCATCATATCTTCTAAATTCGGCTTTTTATCATCGGTTTGTTGTGGTGGTTTGTTTTGAAAATTAGGTCTTTGCTGATTATAAGTATTATTGGATACTTGTTGATTGCTAGGACCTTGTTGGTTGTTGTATGGAATATTTCGGTTATAATTCTGGTTTTGATTGTAAATCGGTCTTGGCGGTTGATAATTATTCTGATAATTATTTCCAGGCCTTTGGTTTATGTATGAAATATTCTCTCTTTGTTCCATTGTTAATTCAATACTGAGACAATCTTTTGTCAAATGTGGTCCTCCACACTGCTCACACCTAATTCGTATTGAGTGAATATCCTTAGTCATCTTTTCCATTCGTCTCTCGAAAGCATCTATCTTTGCGGAAATGGAATCTAAGTCATGGATAGAATCGGCTCTAGCTGCTTTAGATGATCTAATGATGTCTTTTTCTTGGTGCCACTCATGTGAGTGGGAAGCAGTGTTATCAATAATTTTGTAAGCATCAGTTTCGGTTTTTTTCATAATAGAACCACCAGCTGCTATATCTATGTCTTTTCTTGTAGTGATGTCGCATCCTCGGTAAAATATTTGTACTATTTGACAGGTGTCTAAACCATGTTGCGGACATCCTCTTAATAACTTTCCATATCTTGTCCACGCCTCATATAGAGTTTCATTTGGCTTCTGTGTGAACGTAACAATTTCTGCTTGAAGTCTTACAGCTTTAGATGCAGGAAAGAATTGTTTAAGAAATTTGTCAACTAAAACATCCCATGTATCAATCGCCCCTTCAGGTAACGATTCCAACCACTCTTTGGCTTCTCCCTTTAAAGTCCAAGGAAATAACATGAGATATATTTGTTCATCCTCCACTTCTCGGATTTTAAATAGTGTGCAAATCCTATTAAAGGTACGTAGATGTTCATTTGGATCTTCCTTCGGCGCACCACTAAATTGGCATTGATTAGTCACCATGTGTAGAATTTGTCCTTTGATTTCATAATCTGGCGCATTAATGTCTGGATGAGTAATTGCGTGACCTTGGCCAGTGCGTTTAGCTCTCATTCGGTCTTCCATACTTAAAGGTTCCAGATTCTCCATAATTGAATTTGTTGAATCGGTATCACTAGATGATTCTGATTTAATGGTTCGTTCCTCAACAATCTCTGTTTGAATGATTGGTGGTTCCGGAGGAAAGTTTAATGGTTCAGGATCTATGAACCGTTCCTGAATATTCTCTGGATTCTCAATTGTGAGGTTTGTTTCAAAAACTGGATTATCGGAAATTTGAACTGAAGTACTTGGTCGACTGGATGACGATTCTAAAGAAAAATCAACGGCGGTTATATTTGCTAAATGTCTTGATCGAGTTACAGGTGGTGAACGTACAAAAGGTGATGAACGTCTTGCTCGGTGCATTCACTGAATATCCTATTAGTTTTTAAAAGGAAAGAAAAATTATAATAAGTTATCCAATCAATAGACTTTTCTGATTTTGCCCACGTTTCGAATAGCCAAAAGATGCAGCAGAGGGGCAGGATTCGTTTGGTCTCAATATAATTGAGGACTGTTTGGCTCCAATAACCCGGTCCACGTACAAATCCAACTATTACTACGAACCAGAAAATTTTGATGTCTATTAATTTAACTACTTAAAATAAATTTTCGTTATTTTAAGAAATTTAGATAAGAAGTAGAAAAAAATTCTAAGTCCTAAAAACTAGAATGGCGAGAAATAAGAGAGAAAAAGAGTTCGTCGAAAAAGGTCGAAAAAGAAAAAAATGGTTGAAAAATAAAAGGTGACGGAAAAATAAAAGAAACTTTATAAAAACTTAAAAATACTTGACTAACCTAACCTTATTACTACAACTAACTTAAAATTATAATCGCAAATTGAAATTACTAATTGAAATGATAATTGATACATAGTAAAAGGTCTAAAAATATTAAAGCTTACAGGAAAAACTAAATCCCAAATGGAAATAACTTAAAAAGAAACTAAAACTTAAAAAGGCGTCGCAAAATTCTAAAGCACCTAAATCTTAGTCTAAAGAAAAAGCACTTAAGGAATTCTACGGCAAAGCCTAAAAATCTAGGAGTAAAAATGACTATAGCAAAAACTAAGTTTAAAATTAAATATGAGCTAAAAATACAAATATTACGCTACAACGATTAAAAAGGGACAAAATATTAAAATATACAAAAAGTTGTAAAAATATAATTTTTATAAAAATATTATTTTTATATTTTATAATAAAAGTATTAAGTTTATAATATATAAAACTAGTTTAAAAGTAATATAAATAAAATAAAGTAAAAACTTAATTATAATAATAATAAAAAGATTAGGGTTTAATAATAATAATAATATATTATCCGTAATAAATGCGTGATTAGGGTTTGGTTGTGGCCCTGTCAGACCCCTCATGCGAGTCGCATGGTTTAAGGGGGTGGGTCATGCGAGTCGCATGGACACCCTGAACTGGTTCAATTGGACTGGTTCAAATGACAGGTCACGTAATTATTTAATATTTATTTTTAATTTCTGTTTTATATATAATATAAGATATAAATATATAATTTAAATAAAAACTTAAAAATAAACTTAAAATACTTTATAATTTTGTAAAAATAAAAGAAAAACTTAAAAATATACTTAAAATATTTTTTTTTTCGATTTTAAAAGCTTTTTTTTTTTATATATTTTTTAATTTTTAAAAATATAAATTTTACCAAAACTAATTATAACTTAAAAATTAAAAATTATAACGTTTCGCTTTGGCGAATGTCCCCGGCAGCGGCGCCAAAAATACTTGATGTGAAGCGAGGTGTATATAAAATAGTTTATATTTTACTAGGAAAAACTATTAAATACGATACAATTTTACACAAGATATTTATTTATTTATAGAATGGATATACTTAAACCTTGCTACAACACTTATAGGCAGTGTACCTAATCGTACAGTAGTGTAGTTTTTAGTAAGTCCGGTTCGTTCCACAGGGAAATCTTTAAACAAAGCTTAACGCTATATTAGTTTACTTTTATAAAAATACAAATATATATATAAGTAATATTATTATTATAAAGGGGGGGTTTTTACCGTTTAATGACCGGTTTGTCGATTTTAAAACTTTAGTCGCAGTTAAAACCTAATGTAAAATATTAAATAAATACAAGACTTAAATTAAAGCGTAAAGTAAATAATGATAATGAAATTGCGAATAAAAATGCGATAAAATAAACTTGCGATAAAAAGTACGATAATTAAAAGTGCGATTAAATAAAATAACAATAAATAAAAGTGCGATAATTAGAAGTGCAATTAAATATAAAATAAAGGAAATTAAATATGAAATAAAAGAATTATGCTTATTTAAACTTCCGTAATCATGATGTTTGACGTGTTGATTTTAGTTTTATGCCCATGGGTTAATTGTCCTTTGTCCTGGATTATTCAATATGTCCGTCTGGTTTTTGTCCATAACAGTCCATCAGTCATAAATATAAATTGCAAGTGTCCTTGACAAATTATTATTATACCCGAAGTTAAATATTCCAACTAATTGGGGATTCGAATTGTAACAAGGTTTTAATACTTTGTTTAATGAATACACCAGGTTATCGACTGCGTGTAAACCAAGGTTTTACTACTTTGTTAACAATTACACCAATTACCCTTGAATGTAATTTCACCCCTGTTTTAATTATTCTAGTGGCTATTAATCCATTCCCGTGTCCGGTTAAATGAACGATTATTCGTACATATAAATACCCTGCCCATCGTGTCCGATCGAGTGTATATGGTAATTTATAGGGACGCCCAATTGTAAATCTTTATATTAACATTAACAAACTTTCATTTAGTTAAACAAATATAAAGCCCATTAATAGCCCATAGTCTAATTTCCACAAGTGTCGTTCTTTTGTCCAAACCCCAATTATGGTACAAAGCCCAATTACCCCATTTTAGTAATTAGCCCAACATCATGATTACTTCGTTTTAAATAAGCATAATAATAACTTAGCTACGAGACATTAATATAAAAAGGTTGAACATAACTTACAATGATTAAAAATAGCGTAGCGTTACACGGACAGAATTTCGACTTACACCCTTACAACATTCGCTAACATACCCTTATTATTAGAATTAAAATTAAAATTAAAATATAAATTATATATATATATTACGTATGTATTGAGAGAGAGATGTAAATTTTTTGTGTTTAACTCGGCAGAAAACTGGCTTTATATAGGACCTGACCAGCAATTTCACTCCATGCGACTCGCATGGATTTGTGCCTCTGGCCATGCGAGTCGCATGGCCACCCTGGATCCAGCCAAATTGCTTTGTTTTCTTCTTGCCGACGTAATATAATAATAATATATAATATAATATATAATTATATATAATTATATATATATTATATTATATTCTTGTGCATAGTAGACTAGATATTTTTGGTCCGTTGCGTCGGGCGTTTCTTCTTGGCTCAGGTCCCGGTTCCGGATTTTCGGACGTCTTCGCGTATTATTTTATATCGTGTACTTTGCGTTTTGTAACTTGTACTCTTGTCATTTTGAGACGTTCCTCATCAATATTTTGAACCTTTTTAATTGTATCTTGTACTTTTTAGCTCTTTGGACCTTTTTGTCTTCAATTTGTCGAATCTGCTTTTTATCTTCTCTTTTTAAAATTTAAACGAATATCGCTTGTAAATCGAACAATACCAACTAAAATCTTGTCTTTCTTGAGGAATAATGCTATGAAATATATGTTCGTTTTTAGCATTATCATTGTTGCTACAAACGAGAGTTGTGCTGCATATTATACGCTTTCTGTTTTAGACGGGAACAACCTCCCACCACCGTGAGACCACCGACTGCCATAGCCATTACAACGCCACCTTAAACCACCCTCATCTTCCCCCTCTCTCTCTTCTTCTTTTCTCTCTCTTATGTGACTCACAATTAAAAAAAAACTGTCTAGCATGTTACCGTTTCTATTGAGGGAAAACGATCACCACCACCACCTAAAACTAACGATTGAGACCATTATTTTGTTGCTGTATATTTTTCGCTGACCAAACAAACCCCTCCGGTTACTGCTACTGTATATTATGTTTCTTGTTTAGTTCGCAAATAACCACCGAAACCTCCATCAACAACCCGTCACTAAACCCATCATGTTTACTGTCGACTGCGACTTCTACAATTCATTTATTCTCGTTTACAGCCTCAAGCCACTGTTGCTTGCTTTTTATTTTCAAATTTCACCACACGCTGTTGTTGTTTGTATCTAGATTTGATGATGATAGTGAGATGAAGAGATTGATAATGATGTTATAAAGATGATGGTATTATTATGTTGAAGCGGTTGATGGTGAAAGGAATTGAAGATGATGATACACGTAATGATTATGAAGAAGATGATGATAATATGAAACACATAATAACGGGTTATATATAAATGGGGTTGAGATATATTCAGAAAGGCGGAGGTGGACGAGTGGTTTGTGGTTGGAATGCTAAGCTAAAAGTCTCGGGTTCGATTCCTTACTGCAGCGATTTTTTCCCCCTTATTTAACAACATATTCATGGACTTACAACTTGGGCCAACTAAATTACTCATGGATTAGGATGCTATTGGGTCACTAGAAGTTTAAATAGATTTACTGTTGGGCTTTATCTTTGTTGGGCCTCCATTCTTCATTTATTTATGTATAAGGTATAAATATTATTAATTATTATTATTATTATTATTATTATTATTATTATTATTATTATTATTATTATTATTATTATTATTATTATTATTATTATTATTGATATTACTATTATTATTATTAGTATTATTATTACTAGTAGTATCATTATGAATAAAACCAATATTATTATGATTATTATCATTAGTGTTATAACATCATTATTTCTAAAACTAACATTATTAGCATTATTATGAAAAGTATCATTTTAGTAAAAGTATTATTTTATTAAAAATTATTATTATCAATATTATTAAAAATAACATTTTTAGTAAAATTATCAGTTTTATTACTATAGGGATTATTATTATTATCATTATTATTATTAGTATCATGTTTAGAGACATTATTATTATTTTTACCACTATTATTATTATTATTATTATTATTATTATTATTATTATTATTATTACTATAATTAATATTTTTATCAGTATTATTACTATTAATATTATCATTATAATCGAATACAACCTTTGTTACTATTATTGATGTAAAAATATACTTACAGTAATATTACATATAAGAATGTACTAATCATATTAACATTTTTAACAAATTAGGTATTTTTAAATATTAGTCATTTTAAATATATATACAAATTAAATATATATAATACATAATTTAAGGTATAATATATAAATCTGTTCGATTACGATTCTATGTGTTAATATATATACAAATGATATAGGTTCGTGAATTCGAGGCCAACCCTGCATTGTTCAGTTCTTTCGTATGCATATTTTACTACAAATATCGTATAATGAGTTCATTTGATTCCCTTTTACTCTTTACATTTTTGGGGACTGAGAATACATGCGTTGTTTTTACAACTGCTTTATTAAATGCTTTTGAAATACATTTTGAACTGCGAATACATGAAATGCTTTTATAAATGTTTGACGAGATAGACACAAGCAAAACATTCCTCGAATGAATTATTATGCAGACAGAAGTTCTGTGGATTATTATTGAATTATGTGGACTTGATAATTGCCACTAATTGTTGTGAATATTTTCCCCCTGATTATTATTGCTTGGTAACCTAAGAATTAGGGAACATCACTAATTTTGAGAATTAGTGCACGCCTAATTGACGCGAATCCTGAAGGTAGCTACCGGATTTAACACCCCCACCCAGAATGTTCACTAGACGGAAGGGCTAGTGCGTGTGGTGTTTAGTACTTCGAAGTTTATATGATTATTATACAGACGAGATGTTCTATTTTGGGGATATTATTATGCGCATTATATGTTAAGGTCGGTTATCAAGCCAAGCTATGAAAGAAATGAATAGTGAATGTTATGTATCGAGAGAATGATTTTATACACAGGTTATGTGTATGTTATTTTTGTGCACGAGATATGTGTACGGTTACTAAGATTTATGAAAGATGATTTTGTACACGAGAAATGTGTACTGTATTTAAAAGATATCGCATGTACATTACAGGTGGGTATAGGATTCGGGCCCATTTGTACCATGCAGCATTTAAATCTTGTGGTCTATCAAAATGATGAATTTTATTGTTTACGATAAACTTATGAACTCACCAACCTTTTGGTTGACACTTTAAAGCATGTTTATTCTCAGGTATGAAAGAAATCTTCCACTATGCATTTGCTCATATTAGAGATATTACTTGGAGTCATTCATGACATATTTCAAAAGACGTTGCATTCAAGTCGTCGAGTTCATCAAGATTATTATTAAGTCAATTATAATTGGATATATTATGAAAGGGTATGCATGCCGTCAAATTTTGATGTAAAGAAAGTTCGTCTTTTAAAAACGAATGCAATGTTTGTAAAATGTATCATATAGAGGTCAAGTACCTCGCAATGTAACCAAATGTAATGTATTCGTCCAGATGGATTAGGACGGGTCATTAGATCAACCAACTCACTCGCCATTCTAGTTTCATTTTGACCCATTTCAAGGTTAATACACCCATTTGGGTCATCAACATACCCGAATAACACCCACTTACTTAATATCAAGGTGTGCTAGTGATTAACTAACCATTTAGGACTCATAACCACCAATGAACACTTTGAAACCCTAAGTTAGTTATCTTGGAGTCCTCATGACCCAAACTTACCCAAAACCCCACAAATAACTATCAAATGGGCTTTATGTTCATCACTAACCCAAACCCTAACCCTTGAACTAATTTAAAGTAAGGAAGTCAGTATTAGGACTTACCACCACAATCATAACGTAGCTAGCGACAAGATGAACAACTTTAAACTTGAACTTAAACCCGAAACAAGCTCCTTCCTTCTCGATTTGAGCTTTCTTACACAAGGAATCACTCTCTCTCTAACTTGAAGTGGAAGAGGATAAGTAGATGGAAATGGAGTAAAGGCACCCACCAACTGATCTTTGGGGCCTTAAAGTCATCCTCCATGTGAAATTATCAAGTTACCCCTTTAGAATATCTAAAATAGAACAGCTGGCCCGCCAGTTCATCTGGACGGCGTCCAGAATACTGGATGGCGTCCAGCCCTTCAAACTTGGACGGCGTCCCAACCATCTGAGAAAACAGGATCTTACAACTCTCCCCCACTTGAACCGGACTGCGTCCTCGCAATCCAAGCCGCATGACAAGAGGGAAGATACACCAACACAAACTCTTCGGGCTCCCAAGTAAACTCAGAACCTTTACTACGACGCCATTGAACTTTATAAGTTCTCACCTCTTTATTCCTCAACCTTTTCACATTTTCGTCGAGTATCGCAATCGGCTCCTCAACATACTCTAACTTGTTGTTTAGTTTAATTTCGTCTAATGGCATCCATAAAGAATCATCCGCAAGACACTTACGGAGATGGGAAACATGAAATGTATTATGGATCCCCGCAAGCTCTTCGGGTAATTCCAAACGATACGCAACTTCACCAACACGAGCTAAAAATCTTAAATGGCCCAATAAATCGAGGAGCTAACTTTCCCCATTTTCGAAACCGAATAATACCCTTCCATGGCGAAACCTTAAGCATCACCATGTCACCTTCCTGGAACTCAATCAATCGCCTAAGTTTATCGGCATATGACTTTTGCCTATCTTGAGCCACTTTCAAATGAGTCTGAATCACCTCAATCTTACTATTTGTCTCCAAAACCACATTGGTACTCCCGATTTCTCTTTGACCCACTTCTCCCCAACAAATCGGAGTTCGACACCTACGCCCGTAAAACATCTCGTAAGGTGGCATCCCGATACTAGTATGATAACTATTATTGTACGAGAACTCCACCAATGGTAAGTGCTCATCCCAACTACCCCTGAAATCAATAATACACGCCTGTAACATATCCTCCAATGTTTGATTCGTACGTTCGGTTTGACCGTCCGTTTGAGGATGGTACGCCGTGCTCATTCTCAATTGTGTACCCATATCTTCATGAAACTTATTCCAAAACCGAGATGTGAAACGAGTATCCCGATCCAAAATAATAGATATAGGAACCCCATGTCTCGATATCACCTCCTTGATAAACAACTTTGGCAAAGCCTCCGACGATATCGTTTCTCGAATGGGAAGAAACAAGGCACTTTTCGTCAACCGATAAACTATCACCCAAATCGTATCAAATTAGGTTCTCGCCGTCTTTGGTAGCTTTGTAATGAAATCCATGGTAATGTGCTCCCATTTCCATTTCGGGACTTCCAACGGTTGTAACTTACCATACGGCTTTTGGTGCTCGGCCTTAACTTGCAAACATGTGACACATTGTTCAATATACTTTACAACATCACGTTTCATGCCCGGCCACCAATACTCTTTCTTCAAATCAAGATACATTTTCGTCGCCCGGTTGAATGGAATACTTTGACTTATGTGCTTCATCAAGTAGCACACGTCAGAAATCTCCCATTCTAGGTACCCACACTCTTCCTTGAAAAGACAAAAAACCATGTGGGCCTAAGGTAATAGACTCCGTTTGCCCCACGGTTCATTCTTCATGCTTGTTGTTAACAAAAACTTCAATTTGAATCTCTCCAAGCTTCACAAGAAAATCGTTAGTAATAATCATGCGTAACGATCCTACTCGTATCGTCGGATGTTGACTCTTTCGACTTAACGCATCCGCGACCACATTCGCCTTACCCGGATGATAAAGTATTTCACAATCATAATCCTTTACCACATCCATCCACCTACGTTGACGATAATTCATATCTCATTGGTCAAAAAAATGTTTTAAGCTCTTGTGATCCGAATAAATAGTACACTTGACACCGTATAAGTAATGGCGCCAAATTTTCAACGCATGAACCACCGCCGCCAATTCAAGGTCATGAGTCAGGTATCTCGTTTCGTGTTCCTTTAATTATTGAGAGGCATAAGCGATGCCTTTACCTCTTTGCATTAGAACACACCCGATCCCATTTAAAGAAGCATCACAATAAACTGTCATGTCGTCTACACCTTCCGGCAACACTAACACCGGAGCTTGACACAACTTCTCTTTTAACAATTGGAAAGCAATTTCTTGCTAGTTTTCCCAATTAAATCTCGCGTTCTTTCTCGTCAACTTCGTCAATGGAGAAGCGATCTTAGAAAAGTCTTGGATAAACCGACGATAATAACCGGCCAATCCAAGAAAACTTCGGATTTTCGTAGGCGTAGTCGGTCGTCCCCAACTTTTCACCGTCTCAATCTTCCTCGGATCTACTTGAATACCATCTTTGTTCACAATATGGCCAAGGAATTGAACTTTCCTTAGCCAAAATTCACATTTGGAGAATTTTGCATACAATTTCTCCTTCCGCAACGTCTTCAACACACCACGCAGATGATGTTCATGTTCCTTCATACTCTTCGAATAGATAAATATGTCGTCAATGAACACAATCACCAACTTGTCCAACATAGGTTGGTACACTCGGTTCATAAGATCCATGAATGCCGCCAGTGCATTCGTAAGACCAAAAGGCATAACTACAAACTCAAAATGCCCATAACGCATTCGAAAGGCCGTTTTCTCAATATCTTCCTCACGGACCCGCATTTGGTGATAGCCGGACCTTAAGTCAATTTTAGAAAAATAAGTCGCGCCTTGGAGTTGATCAAATAAATCGTCAATCCGAGGCAATGGATAGCGATTCTTGATCATCACTTTATTCAACGCCCGATATCGATGCACATCCGCATACTACCATCTTTCTTCTTCACGAATAAAACCGGAGCGCCCTATGGTGAAGCACTCGGTCGAATAAAACCCTTTTCAAGCAACTCTTAAGTTTGATTTAACAACTTTTGCATTTCCGTTGGTGCTAAACGATAAGGAGTTTTAGCAATGGGAGTAGCACCCGGAACCAACTCAATGCAAAATTCGACTTGTCTTTCCGCCGGAACACCCGGTAATTCATCCGAAAAAACGTCTTCGAATTCACTAACCATCGGAATTTCATGAATGGATGGTGGCTCTTCACTAGTATCTACTACATGAGCAAGAAAAGCCATGCCACCACTAACAAGAAAACGACGTGCCGGAGCGCAAGTGCATAGTGGCACAAGTCTTCTCCATCTCTCACCATGAATAATTAACTCTCCCCCACTAGGGGCCTTTACATGAATAGACTTTTGACAGCATGAAATATTGGCTCTATAACGATCGAGCCAATCCATACCCACAACAATATCAAATTCACCCAAGGTCATCGGTATAAGATCGATTTTAAACGTTTCGGCACCAAACACAACATCACAATCTTTACAAACATCAACCACTAGCACCGTCTTACCATCCGCTATTTCGACTTCTACCGGATGACTTAACTTAGCTAGCAGTTTATTAATCTTAGACACAAATCGAGGTGACATAAACGATAAATTAGCACCGCTATCAAATAGGATCCTTTCCGGATTAGAGTTGACCATGAAAGTACCTGAGACAACTTCGTTGGATTGCTTGGCCTCATCATTCGTCATCAAATAATTTCGTCCTCTAGCCGTACCCGCCGCATTCTCTAGCCTTTTAACATGATCGGTGTTCAAATCAGGACACTCCGACCTCCGGTGTCCTTCTTTTTGACAATTGTAACATGTAAGTTTGTTTGACGCCTTGGTACAATCACGGGCCATGTACCCTCTTTGATTACAATTAAAACACGTGGGTCCATAACTCAAGGAACCACCTTTCTTCACACTATTAACGCTCTTAGAACCCGTCTTGTTTTTCTTGCTCGAAAAACTCGAATGACTCGAACCTTCAAATTTTCTCTTTGAGAAAGAGAAGTCGCATCTTTTCGGAACCTCCGGCTCAAAACCCCGAGCCAATTCAAATAACTCGTCAAAAGACTTGGCCATTCCCCGACTAATCTTACCCTTCAACTCATCGCTCAAGGTACGGTAGAAATCTTGCATTAACTTGTGATCATCACCAACATACTCCGGACAAAAACGAGTCTTTGCCAAGAAGGTAGACTTAAGAGTAACCTTGTCCATTGAACCTTGTCGCAAATTATGCAACTCGTCCCGAATTCTATCAAGGTCGAAAGGAGTTCGGTATTCTTTGAAAAATTCCTTTTTAAACTCTTCCCACGTCAAGCTCATGCATTGGTCTTCCCCATACAATTGAATTTTATCGTCCCACCACAACTTTTCCTCTTCATGCAACATACTAGAACCATACCTCGTCTTCTTCTCAGGAGGACACTCCGCGGTACGGAAAGCCCCCTCGATGTCGGATATCCAACATGTACTCTTCAATGGATCATTTACTCCATTAAAAATAGGAGGTTGATCATCCTTGAAATTTTTGTAATGGAAGTCTCGCCTTCCATGTCCACCGTTACCATCACCCCCTTCACCACGAGGATGAATATTTCTAGCTTCTAATGCCTCTTTGATCGCGGCATTCATTTGTTCATTTATTAACTCGGTTACTTTCCTATCAACTGATTCTTGGAAAACCTTTCAGACATCCTCAAGAAATTCCGCTCTTTGCTTTTTAATGATTGCCTCAACTTTGGCCGTGAATTCGGAGTCCTCGCTCGGGCCCCAATTTTCGGTATCATGACCATTTCTCATCTTCATTCTACAAAACGGAATAGGTTAAACAATGAAACGAAGGACAAGTCATAAATATACCACACCACTCCATCTTGCTCAACAATCGTCGTACATCGCTTGCTTGACATGACTTGAACCCGTAACAATGGTAGCTAATCATTGTTACACGAGCACGTCGCATTAACTTGCTAGTACAACGTCTATCTCGCTTGATGATTGTAAACACAACACAAAACAATTAACGCAAGGTTAGTTCACATAGACCTAGGCACTAACCAATCCCGGTCCGACCCGTTTCCTACAAGTCCCGCATAAAGTGCATACACAATAAAGTCTAAGTCTAGGCACCTATCTCAAGTCGCCTAAATCCCTTAGACCATGCTCTGATGCCACTTGTAACGACCCAAACCTCGTTTACCAAAATATGACCCAAAAAAAATTATATTTCAATACATCTGGACGGCGTCCAGTCATCTGGACGGTCCAGCAAAGAAGACCAGGATGGTTTCCAAAACATCTGGACGACGTCCAAATGAACTATCAGATTCTGACCTCGTGGTCCAACTTACCCAAGCGAAAAACCCGATTCCCGACACTTTGAAACAAAACCCTTTTCACAACATGTTAACATAATTAAAACTAAGAAGTTTCCACAATAAAACCAAGTTTTACAACATCGGGCCCACATCGGCCGTTTTACGAGTTTCGTTCAAAAATACAAGTTCGACCATAAGAGTTTAAATTCCAAACGACACTTAGAGCATGGTGTTTGGGGTTAAACTACCCACATCTTGGCCAAACTTCAAAAGCTAAACATTCCAAATGTGTCCCCTATCGAAACAAAGCGGGAGGCCACTAATCCAACCGAACACCCTTACCCTTGTCCACGCTGAAACCTAAAAAGAGTAAACAACGAGAGGGTAAGCAAAGCTTAGTGAGTGCAATAATTATACATACACATATATAACTCATCTATTTACAATCGCACCCACCAAATACCTCATACGAAAATATAACTCAAATAGCATGCCATCATACTCATAGTGCTAACAACTCGTACACTATCACAACACCACATTAGCATATACTCAACACAACATATATATAGCATGCTAAACAATATCCAACAACATAATATGGTTAACCATAAATGCTATGGTGCTACCGGCTCATAGTTCACACCATACGTAATGCTATGACGCTACCGGCTCGTGGTTCACGCTACTACGCATTTGAGTCTCACTCCTTTATAGTGCTACCGGCTCATGGTTCACACTTTGGCGCTACCGGCTCATGGTGCATGCCTCATTTTATAGTGTACCAGCTCGTGGTTCACACTTTGTTTTATAGTGCTACCGGCTCGTGGTTCACACTTTGTTTTATAGTGCTAAAGGCTCGTGGTTCACACTTTGTTTTATAGCATTACCGGCTCGTGGTTCACACTTGATCTTACCAGCTTGTGGTTCACATCATAACACTCGTCACATACATGCTATGGCATTACCGGCTCGTGGTTCATACCATAACATTCACAAATAAATACGCCATATACATATATGCATAATTACTCCACTCACCTTAACGCCTTTGGTGAGATAATCAAGCTCGCAACCTTCAACGCGACGTACCTATTACATTATGCATATAATCAATCATATAATCAAGTTGATCAACCAACTCACTCGCCATTCTAGTGTCATTTTGAGCCATTTCAAGGTCAACACACCCATTTGGGTCCAACATACCCGAATAACACCCACTTACTTAATATCAAGGTGTGCTAGTGATTAACTAACCATTTAGGACTCATAACCACCAATGAACACTTTGAAACCCTAGGTTAGTTATCTTGGAGTCCTCATGACCCAAACTTACCCAAAAACCCCTAAATAACTATTAAATGGGTTTTATGTTCATTACTAACCCAAACCCTAACCCTTGAACTAATTTAAAGTAAGGATGTCAAGATTAGGACTTACCACCACAATCACAACATAGCTAGCGACAACATGAACAACTTTAAAACTCGAGCTTAAACCCGAAACAAGCTCCTTCCTTCTCGATTTGAGCTTTCTCACACAAGGAATCACTCTCTCTCTCTAACTTAAAGTGGAAGAGGATAAGGTAGATGGAAATGGAGTAAAGGCACCCACCAAATGATGTTTGGGGCCTTAAAGTTGTCCTCCATGTGAAATTACCAACTTACCCCTTTAGAATATCTAAAATAGAACAGCTGGCCCGCCAGTTCATCTGGACGGCATCCAGAATACTGGACGGTGCCAGCCCTTCAAACTTGGACGGCGTCCCACAAGTTGGACGGCGTCCCAACCATCTGAGAAAACAGGATCTTACAATATGTTTATGTAATAGATTAGTGGCGTACGGTTTTAACAATGTAATGTTTGTATTTACCTTTATTTACCATGGTAACTTTGTTAGTGATGTAACTTGGGAGGTTGTCATATATAAACAACCTCCCCACCATTTTGTGAACAAGTTATCTAATATTACACTTTATCACTTTATCAATCTCTCTCAAGTGTTCTTGCATAACTCATACCAAAACCCACACAAACACATAAGAACCGATCGGTTTAGGCATCTAATCGGGACTAACAGATATTTATACCGCTTTTCGCCTTAATTCATCTTTTACATCAAATAAACGACAATTGTCTTCAAATTCTCTCTAATTTAGTAAACTTAGGAACCGATATTGCAGTGAAAAGTATGTATAATTTGCGATATCATTGAAGAACTCATTATAAAATGTAATGTAGTTTATTGAGTACTCTAACAAATAGCTACTCCATATAAAAGTTTGACGCATTTACAACGTATCAAGTATCAACTTACAGATTGCTCGGTTAACAAGATCTTACATGAATTGAAAACGATCATTGATATAAAATATATCATAATTTTTTTTTGCTTAAAGTGAATATTCTATCTGCTTTGCAAACCCATTAATTACAGAACAATCACTCATTTTGAGGGTACCGTAATCGTCATGGGTCAATAATGAGTATATTTTTTACTCTTACAATTCAAACTTGGACCCATGTGTATTTTTACCCTTAGATATGAAAATAATAAAGAAACCTTAATGGTGGTGACGCTATATACTTTGTCATATGTTGCCATTGAAGGAAGCTTGATAATGAAAGAAAAAGAATCGATTTACAAGAAGAAGAAAGGAAGCCGCGAATTTCTGTTAAGATATATTTTTGGCTCTGATACCATGTTAATTCGAATGACACGTGAAATATTGATATGATTGAATGAGTACAACCATGACAATCCCAACTATAAATAACCATCTAGACAATTTACCTAATGAGCTAATGAAATCAATGGGCCCTTATAAAACATGGACCAACATACATATGCTAAATATATATCTTTCTAACAGCGCACAACACTGGTGTGCATTGTAATCCCTTGCTCTCTCGAAATGTTAAAAGCAGGCGTCACATTGTCTGAGCTTCAAATGATGGCAATTGTTTTGGGAGTTGATTGATGCACTAGTTAAGAATTTTTTGCCACATATCATACAATAATACTTCATGGTTTTACCAGTCGGGGTGTTTAATTTTGGAAGATCGAAGAGAGTGAGTTGTAAAACTTTTGAACCGTATAGTGTTGTTATTTATAGGCTCGAAAAAAGGAATTTATTATGACGTGATACTCCATTCGTATAAAATTAAATAATGAATGGTAAATTTTTTATTTTTTATATCTTAGTAAACAATGGATGATGATGTTTTGTGGAATTTTTGGTGAACGATGTGTTTTTGAAAAGTGTTTATACAATAACGTATTTTTTTAAAAGATTTCTGTAAAATAAATAAATTTGGTATCAACAACACTGGGTCACTTCGTATCATTAAAACCTGGTGTTAACAACAAGGGTTTTGTCATATCACCAAAACTTGATGATGGAAAACGTGGAGTGCAAGAATATAATATTGACGATAACCAGTTTTTATGTCATGCCATTTTGCCAGGAATAAACTAATTAAGTCTAACACATGTTGAAGTTAATACTATCACTAAAAAAAATTAAAAAATAATATTATCACTAAATAAATTTAGGCGTGAGAATATTCACCCCCAAATGGGTAGCCATATTGATGCAAGTGGTAACAAAGTTAGTGATTGTGGCAATCATTTGAAGATTAGATTTTCAAATGTAAGATTGAGTACGAATGAGTTGAAATGATTAAAATCAATACTTTTAAGCTTGTTTTAAAGATTGTCAGTAGGTAATAATAATTTTACTTTGTATCATTAATAGATGAAGATTAGTATATCTATGTTCTTGTGTTAATTAAAATTTGAAGCAATGAAATTCTTCTATTTTCACTTTTTTGTGTAATAAATCTATAAAAATGACGATTAGTAGGTTATTCTATTTCTATTTATTTCAAACAAATAAAAAAAATTAATTTTGTGTGTGTGTGTGTATATATATATATATATATATATATATATATATATATATATATATATATATATATATATATATATATATATATATATATATATATATATAAAATCTAAATAATGACGAGTGGTTCATTCACCCATAAGATACAAGTCAAAATTAAGATTTTGTATCAAAAAAAACAAACAACTTTCATAAACAAATAAAAGTTCATCATGAGACTCCTAAAACAAACAAACAAAATAACTACTAAGCTAAACAAAAAATAATAATCACAACGAAAGTTCACGATACTAACCAACAACTAACGTAACAACATCAAAACAAACTCAGCAACAAAAGAAACTATACACAATTAAAGTTAACTCTAAGCCTAAACACTTTTAAATTACTTTTAAATCACTTAAAGTTAACTTTCCATAATTAAATCACTTTTAAGAGACTATTTTAAAGAATTCAGAATATTTTTCACTAAAACTACATATTTTTCACTACACATTAAACACTGCATATTTTTACTAACACTGCGTATTTTTCACTAGGTGCGGTTTGTTTTCCTTTCATTTCCTTCATGTTACCTTTCACTTCCTTTAATTATTCATTCATTTCCTTTGATTTTCTTTTTTAAAAAATTTACTTCTTAAAAACATTACTTCTTAAAAACAGACTCATAACTATGTTACATTTTTTATTTATATTATTTTATATTTTAAAAATTTAGGATGCATCAAACAAGAAAATGGTATATATATTAATGATAACGTAGTAGTAGTATGTATTAGATTATATATATATATATATATATATATATATATATATATATATATATATATATATATATATATATATATATATGTGTGTGTGTGTGTATATATATATATATATATATATATATATAGTGTAATAATTAGGCTGAGAACTTGGCCGGGACCCTGTTTTAACACCAGTACTATACCATCCGGGAAACCCTTTAAGGTCTCGATTTCAAACAGGATTCGTAAAGGGAAGAATGTACCATAACTTTTAAAGTTTCCGAGCAAGTAGATACGAATCTAATTGATATCAAGGTAACCTTGCATTCCCTGCTGGCCTTTCAACACACACTCATTCTCATTTTGAAGTTTCCGTAAAAACAAGAATGTACCATTCTACAACAAAAAATTTTAGGGACAGTAGCTAGCGTCTTAGTGGTGGGAGTAAATTTTACGATAAATACAACTTTGTAGGACTCTATGCCAAAGACCTGTGCTTGGAAGATCGAGTTTTCACCGGCCATATTATTTGGATCCAAAACTGAAAGGAGAACGTCGCATCATATTGTTAAACTGAACTAATAATAGTTTATAATTTAATAAGAATGGCGAAAGAAGCCTCCTTGCATTGCCCATGACTTAGTGTGCACGTCATTACATAAATTTATACTACCACTTATATACAAGCTTACATGGTCACACACAATGAGCACTTAGATACCCGGTTATATTTATATATTGTATATACATATTTATAATCACCAAATAGAGGAAAATGATGTGGGATGATATTAACTACTTGAGTAATTATTTATTAATTAATAAATATGAATTATTAATTATTAAATATTGATAACTAATTATTAATTAAATGTTAATTATCAATTAGAAATTCCAGTTCAAGTTAAATTATTTTTTTATATTAATGTTTGGGAGCAAGTGGATCTAAATCTAATTGATATCAAGGTAACATTGCTTTCTCCATTGTCCTTTCAACATGCAATCATTCTCTATGAATCAGAGGATGCTCATTCTTAAAACTGATGCCCCGCCAATGCTTCCCGAAATCAACAACTTTCAAGTCAGTGTAACTATGCCACTCTCGGACAACATAGCTAGCCACACAAGATTTTTATATGATGTTTGTGGTATTCAAAGATATTCCCAGTGAGGGGATTTGGGTTGACATCAAATGATTGAAAAATTATATGTTGGTGGTGGTAATTAAATAGCATGCGTCTTGGTGTAGTATCTTGTTAATTACTAACCTCGGATATTAAATATTTACACTTAAATAAATGTAGTGTCTGGGCCTTTTCTCAAATGATTTTAAAACTATATTTAAAAACTATATTTGGTAGAGATTAACTAATTGTATTTGATTGCAGATCGTATTTAAAAACTATATGCAGGTGTAAGATTTCTTCAAACCCTTTATATATATATATATATATATATATATATATAATCTAAATAATGACGAGTGGCTCCTTCACCAATAAGATACAAGCCAAAATTAAGATTTTGTTTAAAAAAAAACGAACAACTTTCATAAATAAATAAAAGTTCATCATGAGACTTCTAAAACAAACAAACAAAATAACTACTAAACTAAACCAAAAAATAACAATCACAATGAAAGTTCACACGATGCTAACTAACAACTAATGTAATAACATCAAAACAAACTCACAACAAAAGAAAATATACATAATTAAAGTTATCTCCAAGCCTATACACTTTTAAATTACTTTTAAATCACTTAAAGTTAACTTTCCATAATTAAATCACTTTTAAAAGATTTTTTTAAAGCAAAACAGAATATTTTTCACTACACATTAAACACTGCATATTTTATCTAACATTTCATATTTTTCTCTACGTGCGGTTTGTTTTCCTTTCATTTCCTTCATGTCACATTTCACTTCCTTTAATTATTCATTTATTTCCTTTGATTTTCTTTTTAAAAAATTTACTTCTTAAAAACAGACTCATAAATATGTTACAATTTTTATTTACATTATTTTAAATTTTAAAATTTTTAGGATGCATCAAACAAGAAAACGGTATATATTAATGATAACGTAGTAGTAGTATGTATTAGATTTTATATATATATATATATATATATATATATATATATATATATATATATATATATATATATATACATATATATATGTGTGTGTGTATGTGTGTGTGTGTGTGTGTGTGTAATAATAGAAGGTAAAAGGGGATAAAGGAACCATGTGGTTGATTGTCATCTAAATATAAATTTTCTCTATTGGTATGTAAAAATGGAATCAATAAATCAATCAAATTCCGGGAGGCTTCGTGAAGTGCTTCTTTAGGAGTTAAACTTCCATTTATCCATATTTTGAGAAATAGTATTTCTTTGTTACCATTATCATAAGAACGAATACTATGATTTGCATTTCGAACAGGCATGAATACTGAATCTATAGGATAACTTCCATCTTGAAAGGTATTTGGCACTTTTATAAGATATCTGCGATTCTTCTCTATTTGTAATCAAATAACCAACTCAACGGGTTCTGTTAAGAAAGCTATATGTTGTGTATTATTGACTATTTCTACATAAGGTGGTAAGAGGATATCTTGAGCAGTTACATATCAATCAGGCTGGGAACTCGGCCGGGACCCTATTGAACACCGGTACTATACCATCCAGGAAACCCTTTAGGGTCTCGATTCGAAGTTCAAACTGGATCCGTAAAGGCAAGATTGCACCATAACTTTTAAAGCTTCTGAGTAAGTTGATACGAATCTAATTGATATCAAGGTAATGGTGCGTTCTCGCTGGCCTTTCAACACGCACTCATTCTCGTTTTGAAGTTTCCGTAAAGGCAAGAATGTACCATTCAACAGCAAAATTGCTTAGGGATATTAGCTAGCGTCTTAGTTGGTGGAGTAAACCTTATGATAAATACAACTTTGTAGGACTCAATGCCAAAGACCTGTGCTTGGAAGATCGAGTTTTCACCTGCCATATTATTTGGATCCAAAACTGAAAGGAGCACGTGGCATCATATTGTTAAACTTAACTAATAATAGTTTATAATTTAGAAAGAATTGCGAAAGAGGCTTCCTTGCATTGCCCATGACTTAGTGTGCACGTCATTACACAAATCTATACTACCACTTATATATACAAGCTTACATGGTCACACACAATGAGCACTTAGATACCCGTTATATTTATATATTGTATATACATATTTATAATCACCAAATAGAGGAAAATGATATGGGACGATATTAACTACTTGAGTTAATTATTTATTAATTAATAAATATGGATTATTAATTATTAATTATTAAATATTGATAACTAATTATTAATTAAATGTTAATTATCAATTAGAAATTCTAGTTCAATTTAAATTATTTTTTTAGATTAGTGTTTGGGAGCAAGTGGATTTGAATCTAATTGATATCAAGGTAATGTCGGTTTCTCCATTATCCTTTCAACACGCATTCATTCTCTATGAATCAGAGGATGCTCATTCTTGAAACTGCTGTCACGCCAATGCTTCCCGAAATCAACAACTTTCAAGTCGGTGTAACTATGCCACTCTCGGCCAACATAGCTAGCCATGCAAGAATTTTATATGATGTTTGTGATATTCAAAGATATTCCCAGTGAAGGGATTTGGGTTGACATCAAATGATTGAAAAATTATATAGTTTGGTGGTAGTAATTAAAAAGCAAGCGTCTTGGTGGTAGTATCGTTGTTAATTTCTAACCTAGGATATTTAATATTTACTGTTAAATTGTAGTGTCGGGGCCTTCTGTCAAATGATTTAAAAACTATATTTAAAAACTATATGCAGGTGTAAGATTTTTTCAAACTATATATATATATATATATATATATATATATATATATATATATATATATATATATATATATAATCTGAATAATGACGAGTGGCTCCTTCACCCATAAGATACAAGCCAAAATTAAGATTTTGTTTCAAAAAAAAAAAAAAACAAACAACTTTCATAAACAAATAAAAGTTCATCATGAGACTTCTAAAATAAACAAACAAAAGAACTACTAAACTAAACAAAAAATAACAATCACAACGAAAGTTCACATGATGCTAACCAACAACTAATGTAATAACATCAAAATAAACTCGCAACAAAAGAAACTATACACAACTAAAGTTATCTCCAAGCCTATACACTTTTAAATTACTTTTAAATCACTTAAAGTTAACTTTCCATAATTAAATCACTTTTAAGAGATTTTTTTAAAAGCAAAACAGAATATTTTTCACTAAAACTACATATTTTTCACTACACATTAAACACTGCATATTTTATCTAACATTTCGTATTTTTCACTAGGTGCGGTTTGTTTTCCTTTCATTTCTTTCATGTTACCTTTTACTTCCTTTAATTATTCATTTATTTAATTTTCTTCTTAAAAAATTTACTTCTTAAATACATTACTTCTTAAAAACAGACTCACAAATATGTTAAAGTTTTTATTTACATTATTTTACGTTTTTAAAATTTTAGGATGCATCAAACAAGAAAACGGTATATATATTAATTCTGATTTTCGATTTCCGTTCAGACCACCTACACCGGTCTCAGGCGATGAACACGGTAGTGGCACCCGTGTTCTGAGTTTCGGGGGTGGTTTGCTTGGTTTTCATACTTTTTTTGTCTTCATTCGCCAGTCTTCTTTCTTCCTCGGTCGTCATCACCATTTTCAACTTCCTCGTCGGAGTCAATTTTCTTGCGTGATACGTTGCCGGCCATATTCAACTAAGGTTATGGTGTTAGATGGTGTGATGGCTTGTGGCTACCTCAGATTTTTGTGACCGTGTTTCATTCAACAGGTGACTTTATGTTTGTTTCTCACCAAATACACATTTATTGTTTTATGAACCATGTTCTTGACTTTCATTCTGCACTTAATTTTAGTTTCAAATTTATCATTTGAAAATAAATGTACTTTAAGAAACTACAAGATGTTCCATGGTTGTCGGTTTCATTGTTAGATTACACAAATAGGTCGTTTGGTTGGTTGGTTGGTTTCATAGTTGGGTGGTTTCAAATGGTTTCATAGGTCGTTTTTAATGTTTGCAAGGTTTGTAGTAGCAGATGCGTGGTTTTAGAGGTTTTGTTTTGCTACTTCATAGGTGTTCATCACTTAGTTGCCGTTTTAGCTTACCATTTTAAGATTGTCAATAACACTTTTCGCTAGAAAACGCATCTTCACTATGGTCCTTCCGCCATTTCGAGTTTGTTGCCTTGTGCTGCTGCCGTTTCTAAGTTTAGACACTGCTTGCCTCTTCTGTTTGGTCCTTTACTAATGTTGTCGTAACATTTCATTTGTGGTTAGCTTTTGGTAGGTTGAGCCCGACAACGCCACATTCATTGGTCAATTCCCGGTTTGGTCCCGACAAGGGGAAGTTCACTGCTTGGTTTGATTTGTTGTTGTGGTTGTGTTATTGGGGCTGAAGAAGTGGTTGTGGTTTTCGGTGATCTCCTAGTTTAGATTTAGTTTGTGGTTCGCGGTAATTGTGGTCGACGGTTTTCTACTAGTTTAGTTTGATTTAGGATTTTCTTTGGTGTTTGGTAGCCAGTTTGACAAAGTTAAGTGGTTTGGACATTTCTATAGGTTTGGTTCTCCGGTCACACTTGGACAGCCTTGTTTGCTTTGTTATATTTTCACTTCTTATTCGGATGGTCACCAATCTATCGCCATTAATGCAGTTCAGGTGAATTACCTTTTGATGAAGATTGTGATTCATGGAGTTTATAAATAAGCATTTGGTTGTCTTTTGTGTTCATCATTAGCTGTTTATGATTTATAGTTCTTTCTTAGTGGAATGGTTGTTAGATTCGTGATATGTTGTGTAACGACCCGGCTTTTTCGACTTGCTTTTGTGCTTTGTGCTTTCAAGAAACTGCTTATATGTGCGCACTGAGCTAGTTTATACTATGGATCTTATTTAATGATTAATTACTTTCATTAATATCTTACAACGTGCGATTAAGTGTGTAATCACTTAACTTGATTCCCGAATGCTTTTACGACCGTTGGTGTCACTTGACGTTTGAAACAAGCTATGTACTTGGTACACGTTTAACTTTGGTCATAATCGGAATATTATGACTACGTAATACTAATTGTTATTTTATAATAACAATTACTTGGGTTTTTGGATGCTAAATTACGCTTAGTAATTTACTAGAACACACTAGTTAGTCTTGTTGGACTTTATACCTTATTGGACTTTAGCCCACCCTACTCTAGCTAGTGGACTATTTAATTAGCCCAATTATTAATGGTTAATGACCCAATTATATGTAGGACAAATGCCCATTTATAAGAGCCAACATACTAGCATTTTTGTTAACCATTATCACAATTGTTGCATGAGATCCCAACATAAGCATCAATTTTAGACAACCATTAACCAAAGAGCAAAAGTTGTCTCTTCCCTTGTCCCCCCTAAACCCCACGGCCACACCACCCTCACTCACTATAAATACCACTCAAACCTCACCCATTTTACACTTGATCTTATTCACAAATTACACACACTTACTCTCTAATTCTCTCTCTAGTCACCCATTTTACACTTGATCTCATTCACAAATTACACACACTTACTCTCTAATTCTCTCTCTAGTCTTTCTCACTCTAAAAAGTGTAAGTTTTAAATTTTCTTCTTCTTCTTCTTCTTCTTCTCTTCTAAATGTCGACATCATCATCATCATGCAAGGATCTAGTTTTTTAGCCTTTTGATCTTGTTATATCTTGTAGATTCAAACTTGGGTTTGAATCCTTCAAGAACATGAAAGATTCAAGTTTTCTAGCTTTGAATCTTCATTTACTTGCTAGATCTAGGTTTTCTAGCTTATGATTTCTTTATTTTGTTATAAAGATCAAAACTTGTGTTTATGATCTTCATGTAACTTGAAGATATAGTCTTTTGTTTTAAGGATCTTCAAGAACATTAAAGATCCAAGCTTTCTAGCTTAGGGTTTCATTATGTGATGACCCGGAAATTTCTGACCAAATTTAAACTTAATATTTGTATGATTAACATTTTCGACACGATAAGCAAAGTCTGTAAAACTGAATCTCAAAATTTTTGAACTACTTTTATATATTTAAATACCCTTCGGTTGTTTTCGACGATTCGCGAACAATTATATGTAAATAGATACATATATACTATAACTTGAAAAGGTAACAATGTATTAATTGTTTGATACCGTACATTAAACTTATTGGTTTAAATATCTATTTGAATATATATGATAAGTTGAAATATTTATTATTAAAATTTATTTATAAATAACTTCCAATGTGTATTTAAAAACTGATTTATGTATATTAAAAAGATATATACATATATATAATTTCAAGTTATTTAGTAAATGATAGTAACATTCGTTTATTGATTCGATTGATATTCAGATAAGTTAAATAAAGCATTTAAGATGAACCAGTAAAACACTAATTTACTACAGTATTTTCAAATTGCTACAGTACCCAAAATGCTACAGTGTTTTCGAAAATCACTATTTGCTACAGTGAAATTGACTTTGTTCGAATATATTTACTTTTTTTCCTGCAAAATCTCTCTGTCTCTCAAATATATATATATATATATATATATATATATATATATATATATATATATATATATATATATATATATATATATATATATATATATATATATATATTATTAAGATTAATATTATTATTATTTATCTTATTATTTTTATTAGTAGTATTATTAGTATTATACATAAAATACTACGACGAGGTTATGTCCAAACGATTTCAAAACAAGTTTACGAGCAAGCTAGAGTTAAGGAAATTATGGGTTATTGCCAAGGAGGTTATGGGTAATGTTCGGGGGTATATTTGTGAATCAAACCTAGTGTTTATCATCTCCGTTACGTCTACGTACTTTTCTACAATATTAAATCTCAATATTGATACGTTGAGATCTATGGTTATTCGATACTCTGAGTTTCGATCACATTACGATGAACGACTTTATATGCTGATAAGGTGAGTTTCATAAGATCCCTTTTACTCTCTACATTTTTGGGCTGAGAATACATGCAAATGCTTTATTAACTGATTTATAATATTTATATGCGTGAGTTTCATTTGCTCCCTTTTTAAATGCTTTTGCAATCTATATTTTTGGGCTGAGAATACATGCACTTTATTTTAAACGCAATGGATACAAGTACATACTAAATTCTACACTGAGTTTGAACCAAAAATCCCTTAGCTTTGGTAACTGTTAACTGCCAGTTATAAGAACTGGTGGGCGCGAGTAGTAGTATATGGATCCATAGGGCTTGATATCCCCGTCCGAGCTAGAGCACTAGCCTTTTAACGGATGTATGCTATTTGAGAAGCGTACACGTTGGTTTGCGTGTATTATTAAGATGATTATACAAAGGGTACAAATTATATATACGTTAAAGTTTAGTTACCAGGGTGCTCAATTTCGTAGAATATTTTGATAAACGTTTCTGGATGAAACAGCTGAAATCTTGTAATCCACCTTTATATACAGATTATACAAAACATTAAAACTATGAACTCACCAACCTTTGTGTTGACACTTGTTAGCATGTTTATTCTCAGGTTCCCTAGAAGTCTTCCGCTGTTTGATTATATGTTACACAAGCTATGTGCATGGAGTCTTACATGGCATATTTTTTCAAGGAAACGTTGCATTCACCAAATTATCACCATGTATCTTATTTTGACTGCATTGTCAACGGAAGTACTATTGTAAACTATTATTTATAGTGATTGTCTATATGTAGAAATCATCAGATGTCGAAAACCTTTGATTTAAATATTCATTTATGGTGTTCCTTTTCAAAAGAATGCAATGTTTACAAAACGTATCATATAGAGGTCAAATACCTCACAATGAAATCGATGAATGACGTGTTCGTCCATATAGATTTGGAGTGATCGTCACACATTATTTTGTTAAAGATCTTAGATTTTTAGCTGATGGTCTCATTACTTTCATTAGATCTTAGCTCTTTAGCTTATGGTCTCATTAATCTTGTAAAGATCCAAGCTTTCTAGCTTAGGATTTTCTTAATACTTGAGATCTAAGTTATTATTGTAGATCTCACTTACTTGAAACCTTTTTTTGATTGTTGTGATGATAAAGATCAAGTTTTCATCATCTCACATGATGAAGATGTATAAACTTGTGTAAAAAGGACAAAGGTTGAAGCTTTATTGAGTTTATGCAATAAAGAGGCAATCTTGATGTTCAAAACTTGTAGAATGATAGCTTTTACTCTTAGTTGTGTGTTGATAGTTGAAACTTGGTCAAAGTGATGCTAAAACATCAAAGAGTTGTACTCTTGAAGCTTACACGCATCAAGAATGAGAACCGCGATGAGCATCAAGCACCAAGAAACCCACCGGAGCACTTGTTTGCTGTTTCTCCGGGTCTAATCCGACTCCTGGACTTCTAGAAAATTGATTTATAGATAGTTCATTTCAATTAGATGACTTTTCATTTAGGCCTTGACTAAATCCGATATACGGTTTAGGATTTATTGCCTTCCGAAAGTCACTACGCCTTTGTAACGACGTGCTGAAATAGATTATAGGTTGTAGATTAGTACCCTGCAATACATAATTTGCATATGCATATATAATACTAAAATCCCATATGTTACGGAGGAATCTACGGAAGCTGTCAGGCAAAGGTAACAGTAACAGATACGCTAAGATATGAATTTTGTGTATACACTATTCATGCAGTCAATGCAGTAAAACGTATCTTGACTAAGAATGATAAGTAGGTAATTTCCGACAAGAAATGATAAGCAAAACTTTTGACATGCAGACACGGTCGAAGTCCAGACTCACTAATGCATCTAAACAACTATCAGTTAGACACACTAATGCAAGACCTGGTTCGCTAAGATCACCGCTCTGATACCACATGTCATACAGTGGGGACGCATCCCACTCAGTGCCTTCTCAGCTAACCGCCTGGTGACCACTGAGCATACCTCAGACACTGATTTTACGGCCCTGCCTCTCGGCAAAACCAACCATATTCGGACCGCGAGGAGTAAGAGCCAATGCTTCATCACAGGTAACACTGTGAGAACCCCCTCTACGATTAAGCCGACGACACAGCTTAAACCAGCTCTGATACCACATGAAGTGACCCGTCCCAATCCATAAGGACGAATACAATAACATATGATTACATCGCGAGGTATTTGACCTATATATGATACATTTTACAAATATTGCATTCGTTTTTAAAAGACAAACTTTCTTTACATCGAAAATTGACAGGCATGCATACCATTTCATAATATATCTAAACTATCAATAACTTAATAATAATCTTGTTGAACTCAATGACTCGAATGCAACGTATTTTGAAATATGTCATGAATGACTCCAAGTAATATCTCAAAAATGAGAAAATGCAGTGGAAGGTTTCTTTCATACCTGAGAATAAACATGCTTTCAAGTGTCAACCAAAAGGTTGGTGAGTTCATTAGTTTATCATAATCATTCATCTTAATCATTTTAATAGACCACAAGAATTTCATTTCCAGTTCTCATAAATATACGTCCCATGCATAGAGACAACAATCATTCATATGGTGAACACCTGGTAACCGACATTAACAAGATGCATATAAGAATATCCCCTATCATTCCGGGAAATCCTTCGGACATGATAAAAATGAAATCGAAGTTCTAAAGCATCCGGTACTTTGGATGGGGTTCGTTAGGCCCAATAGATATATCTTTAGGATTCGCGTCAATTAGTAGATCGGTTTACTAATTCTTATGTTATCAAGCAAAAGGGGCATATTCGGCTTCGATCATTCACCCATATAATGTAGTTTCAATTACTTGTGTCTATTTCGTAAAACATTTATAAAAATTGCGCATGTATTCTCAGCCCAAAAATATAAAGGGTAAAAAGGCAAATGAAACTCACAATACTGTATTTTGTAGTAAAAATACATATGACGACACTGAACAATGCAGGGTTGGCCTCGGATTCACGAACCTATATCATTTGTATATATATTAACACATATAATGGAAATCGAACAATTTATATATTATGAGTGATATGATTTATATATATAGTTGATTAACAAGTCTCATTATATTTATATTTTCATTTTATATATAGATATATTAATATAGTTAGGTTATGTGTTTTAAATATATATTTATATAAAATCTTTATTTTTATACCTATAACTTTAATAACATCATTAAAACTTATTATTTTCATAATCGTAATTATAATATCGATATAGATAATACTGATAACGATAATATTAATAGCTTTGGTGAAAATAATACTTCTAATAATAATGGTAATTTCTAATAATTTAAATATAAATTTCAGTAATTATACAGTATTACTAATATTAATGTTTAACGGATAGGTCTATTAATAATACTTTGTAATATTAATAATAATAATGATAATACTAATAATAATGCCTATGTTAATGATAATAATACTAATAATTATAAAATGATACGAGTACTTAATATTAATGATAATAATAAAAGTTCGTGTTATTTTTGTAATAATAATAATAATCATATTCATAATAATAATTATATTACTGGTAATAATATTAATATCTAATAATAATAATAATAATAATAATATTTAGTAGTAATAATCTTGATAATAATAAGTGTTATTTAATAATACTAGTAATTATAATACTAATAAATATAATAATCAAAATAATGGTATTAATAATGATAATAATTATAACAATAATAATATTAACCATAATAATAATAATAATAATAATAATAATAATAATAATAATAATAATAATAATAATAATAATAATAATAATAATAATAACTTTAAAGAAAATAGAATGGCTACCTTGTAACAGCCTAAAAAAAATTAATGTCCCTGCCGGGTCTCGACCCGAGACCTCTCGATACCCAACAACACCCACGAACCACCTGATCCATTTCCTTTTTATGAATTAAAACCCAACAGAAATTTATTTAAACCTATCAAACTGTGTTCCCTTCTTCTTCTTCACAAAAACCATCGACCAGGGATTTTTTTAAAATTAGAATAACGAATTTTAATTTCATTTAAAACTTATAAACAACCAATATCAATCTTTTACTTAATTGAAAACGAAAGGAAAAAAATAAAAGAAAAAAAATAGCAGCGACTGCTGCTTCGTAACTTTGTAATATATATATATATATATATATATATATATATATATATATATTGATTTTATGAATGAGAACATTTTGACCAAAAATTCCTACATGAAATATATTCTAAATCAACCATAGAAACTATCTGAACTGTTAATTGACTCGCAAACATTAACAAAATCACGAATTTCGCGATGAACAAATATTTGACTTTTTGAAATTTTAACTTTGACTTGATAATTCGGATTCGATACTAAAAATTGGAACTTAAAATCTTGCAGATAGTTTAAACACACGATTTCAAACAACACTGCATTTATAGTTTTTAAAATAAAACTCAAATTTGATGATTTGACAAAAAAAATGACGAACAGAGGTATTGCTTCTGTTTTTATGAACTTTATTATGATTTTCTCTGATTTAATTCGAATTGAGATTGCAAAGTGTTACAAAGAGGGTATTAAGTATAAATACAGTGTAATTGAATCAATTAGTGCTTGTTTTATAGTTTGATAAAAGTCGACAGATATATTCTTGAGCAGACAAGGACGATGAAAAAAAATAAAAAAATAAAATGGGATTCGATTGCTAATCAGGTTTTGGCTGGGTTAGAAACTGAGGTCGATGTATAACAGATTAAAGGCAGGAATTAGACCGAAAACAAAATAAGAGAAGAATTAAAAGACCAATTGATTATGATAGCTAACCAACCTTGTTCTTATTAGGGTTGAATTTTACTGGAACGAATTTAGAACAGGGACGAATCTTTTACAGCTGATAGTGATATCAACAGATTACAATTTCTCCTTATCTGATTTTATATATGTATAGTTATATTATTAATTATTAATTCAATAATAATACTGCTTTATGTATTAATCAGTATACGTATATATCTGTTGTTATATATAACCGTATATACATATATATATCAGTATTCCTATATCATATGTATGTATCTGTATTTATATATAATAATTAATTAATAAATAATTATAATTATAGTAATAATAATAATACTTCTTAATATTATAAATAATAATAACAAAAATTTATAAAAATAAGATAATAATAATAATAATAATATTGTTATTGATGATATTAATAATAATAACTATGAAATTTATAACAATTATAATTATAATAGTAGCACTCATAATTTTAATGTAACTATAACAATTTATATATACCAAAAATGATACCAATCACACTAGTATTGATATTAGTATTAAAGTAATAACAATATTATTATAACAACTATATTTAATATATATTAGTATTACATATTATAAATCATATAATATAACTATATAATACCTGTTATATAGTAATGAGTATTAAATTTTTATATACTTTAATAAATATAATACCTAATATTAATAAAGATATAACAAGTTACATGTTTCTATGTTTATATTAATAATATTGATATTGATAATAAAAGTAATAATAACAAATATATTTTCATTTAATATTTCTAATATCATAATTTATTAATTATAATATAACTATTATTGAATTATTTATATTTATATATTACATTAATTATGAATTGAAATAATATATATAAATTTATAACAACTTTTTATTGTCTAAATATATTTTTACATATTTAAGTATGATAATTAGCTTGTATTTTATTATATGTTTACAACTATTGTTCGTGAATCGTCGGGAATAGTCAAAGGTTAACTAAATCCATGTAAGTAGTTCAAAGGCCAAATGTATACATGTACACCGTTCAAAGTTTATGAGACTTCAACAATTACAACCTTTGTTTATCGTGTCGAATTCATATAAAGATTAAGTTTAAATTTGGTCGAAAATTCCCGGGTCGTCACAGTACCTACCCGTTAAAGAAATTTCATCCCAAAATTTGAGTGAGGTGGTCATGGCTAACAATAAAAAATGTTTTCATGACGAATATGAGTTGATAAATAGAGTTTTATCACCATTGAATAATTTGGATAAAACGATTCGATTACTCGAAGCGCATGAGTGAAACTATCACAAAAGATTGGAATAAGGTAATAGATATTCGTCTTTACTTTTGATGTAGTCACGTTTGAACTTCGAAATTCAAAGGATTTAGAGAAAATCTTTGAAATCTAAAAGATCTGATTCTTCGGTGAATAAGGTAATTAAGATCTCTATAATTAATTGCGATTATCTGTCTCGACTGCTTTGTCTGGTATTTTCACTATAAATGAACTTCTTCCGTTTCATTATTTCCCACCACTCCCATTTTCTATACTTTAATTCATATTTCCAATTCATCAGTTAACATGCTTCATCCAGTTTTAATTTTGGATATATTCCTGGCTTTCATATCCATCATTCTCCTTTTTCATCTACCACCGGAGGAATCTGTCTATTTCTACTATGCTCTTGGGTTTATAGTGTTTTTAGTTCTCCCGAGTCTTTATATTGCTATACGCATTGATATACACGGTTTGTAATTTTGGCGTTGTTGTTGGGCTTTATATTTTACTTTATATTTCTTTGCCTTTTTATTCTCTTCTTGACCTCTAGTAAAGCGAGTAATGGTTCCGAATTCGTAAGTATGGAGTTTCGAATGATTATAGTATTCTAAGCAGAAAGGAATGTATTAGCACGATTTGATTTGTCAAATTACCAGAATCACTGAGGATGGAACTATCAAGAATATATTTTCTTGATATGTTCAGAGGTTAAGTAGAATGAAAGAGTTATGTAACATGGTTCATAATAAAGGTATGATCTGTGATCCTTTATCACATTCCATTAGAAACTCAGCATGACTTACTGTAATATAATCACGTTGGCCGGGCGTCATTATATTATGCTAACCCATGCTTCAATTTCCAACACTTCTCCACAATTCATTCATCATTTATACTTAGATTTTACAGAAGTTTCCAATATAATGGAATACAGAAAACACGAGGAGGTAGATAATTTAAGATAAGAATATTTATGAAAATATCCTCAGAAATATTGAAGATATTTATGATGATATTTTGAAATTTCTAAGTTCGAAAGTTGATGAAGAAAAATTTTTCGCAAGATTTTAACATGACTTAGGAACAAGATATTCTCTAAAGATTTCGGCGGATCCAGAATTACCTGGATTCTTTGAATATAGGGTTTGGTCCTTGTATTTATCCTTGGTCTCCTTCATGGTTAGCTCAATACGTTTTTCAGTATCAAATTTTTTTTAATCGAGCGTTTCCAACACTCCATTCTTTATCATCAACCTCTTGGCCATTTAGGCCATCTACAATTTTACTGTTTCGTCTGCATTCAATGCAGCCATATCTGAATCATCGGTTATCAATCCGAGGTGGTTTCAAGAGAATTGTGTTTTTAGATGATTAAACGCTGATGGTAATATGGTGGTATATAAAGGATTCTTCGATAACGATAATGAAAGGCAACTTATATATCACGGTTATAGTAAGACTTATTCGGTTGAAAGTCGAAGTTGATTTGCTGGAGCTGTGACAAAATTGGCTACTTTGGAAAGGGATTGCAAAGCTATTTTCGATAATAACAATGCCAAAGGAACTAGCACAGATACGTGTTAAACATTTACTCAGGTTCCGAGTATTTTCAGGTGCATAATTATATGCATAAATCTTTTCTTCTGTAAACTAAGTGCGGTTGGTTCATCCTCTCGATTGAGGTGTTTCAAGAATCATGAAAGGTTTGAACGCAGATTGTAATTGTCAAGATACAAATGAGGTTTAAGATGAAATCAAGTGGCAAACTTGAAGAATTGTTTAGTTTCATATGTTATAATCAATATTTTAATTCATTTTAATTGTCCAATGTTATTAGTCCACAGTCGATAGTCCATAGTTGACAGTCCAATAATTCATATATAGTTTAATATATAATATTCGAATTAATTAATACGTATCGTAACCCGTTTACATGTCTCAGACTCGATCACAACTCAAAGTATATATATTATTGTAGAATCAACCTCAACCCTGTATAGCTAACTCCAGCATTACTGCATATAGAGTGTCTATGGTTATTCCAAATAATATATATAGATGCGTCGATATGATATGTCAAAACCTTGTATACGTGTCCCGATATTTAAAGTGCGTCAAATAAATAACAGAAATTAAATGACGATAAATAAAATTTGCGAGAATATATATTGCGATAAATAAATTGCGATAATTAAATTGCGATAAATAAATGTAATATGGAATTAATCAGTTAGCTATGAATAGTTACCTAGGAACAGTTAGCGTGGATTCTTATCAAAATTCTTCTCATAATTAAATTGTTTGTTTCTAGCAAGTTTTTTTTTTCCAATGTTTTCTTCATTATGCCACTTATTGGATTCTGATAGGTCAAAATCCAAATATGAAATTGAATGAAAATGGTTATTCTGCGGTGAACGGATACGTATATCTGTGGGTGTAAGTAGGATAGTAAACGACTGTTGAATCAGATTGGAAGAATGTACAGTGTAACTTATTAATGTGAAACCTAAATATTCCTCGGGTATTACCTACCCGTTACAATATTTTCACCATTAACAGTTTGTACAAAAAAAATTTTAATTACAATTTTTATGAAAACATATATACATATATATTTTCTTCAGATGTAATCATGGATTTAATGAGTCAATATGATAATAGACTCATTTGATTTACAGTTAGAACAAGAATATATAATCTCTAAAACATTAGAGAATACATAATCGCCATGTCGAACGAAGATAAATGATATAGAACGTCATGTAGAACGATAATTATACTCGAGGTACAGAATGAGATGTTGAGGCATGGATTGTTGATGGTACTAGTTCTGTTACTGATGGTCCTGTTGGTGCCGATGATGTTGCTGAAGCTGGTATATTGTGCACCATATTTTCCAAGACTACAACTCGGGCGAGAAGCTCGTTGACTTATTACTACGGGATGATTGTCGGTAGAAACGAGCTAATGAATAAGGTTTAGAATTTGATTTATGATATAGTCGTGGCGAGATACTCTGGAAATGAGAAAGAAAATGGTGTTTCAAATGGGTTCGCCAGTAAGTGTTTTGGGTTTTTCGCCAAGAGTGCAGGTTGGTGGGTGGAAGGGATCGCCTTCTTCTCATCTCCATCGGTTAAGTCGACTACGAACTCATCCTCAATTTATCCAGCATTGAAGATGACTAGTTGGTTGATCCATTTCATTTACACTGCTTTCGGAACTTAGGTGAATATCCATGTCGAAATAGCTTCCGGAATAACTATCGGAATAGCTATCGGAATCTGAGGGACTCGAACTGGTTGAGGGATTCATTTCGTACGATCAGATGAAGGATTTTTGATAAGCAATAGATTATAGGTTGTAGATTAGTACCCTGCAATACATAATTTACATATGCATATATAATACTAAAATCCAATAAGTTACGGAGGAATCTACGGAAGCTGTCAGGCAAAGGTAACAGTAACAGATACGCTAAGATATGAATTTTGTCTATACACTATTCATGCAGTCAACGCAATAAAACGTGTCTAGACTAAGAATGATAAGCAGGTAATTTCCGACAAGAAATGATAAGCAAAACTTTTGACATGCAGACACGGTCGAAGTCCAGACTCACTAATGCATCTAAACAACTATCAGTTAGACACACTAATGCAAGACCTGGTTCGCTAAGACCACCGCTCTGATACCACATGTCATACAGTGGGGACGCATCCCACTAAGTGCCTTCCCAGCTAACCGCCTGGTGACCACTGAGCGTACCTCAGACACTGATTTTACGGCCTTGCCTCTCGGCAAAACCAACCATATTCGGACCGCGAGGAGTAAGAGCCAATGTTTCGTCACAGGTAACACTGTGAGAACCCCCTCTACGATTAAGCCGACGACACAGCTTAAACCAGCTCTGATACCACATGAAGCGACCCATCCCAATCCATAAGGACGAATACAATAACATATGATTACAGCGAGAGGTATTTGACCTCTATATGATACATTTTATAAACATTGCATTCGTTTTTAAAAGATAAACTTTCTTTACATCAAAAATTGACAGGAATGCATACCATTTCATAATATATCCGAACTATCAATAACTTAATAATAATCTTGTTGAACTCAACGACTCAAATGCAACATCTTTTGAAATATGTCATGAATGACTCCAAGAAATATCTCTAAAATGAGCAAATGCACAGCGGAAGGTTTCTTTCATACCTGAGCAAATGCAACGTCTTTTGAAGTATTGTTCGGGGGTATAGCTCGTGAGTCAAACTAGTGTTTATCATCTCTATTGCATCTACGTACTTTCCTGCAATATTGAATCACAATATTGATACGTAAGCATTTATACCTTACCTTTTATAAATTAATAGTGTATACATGTCTAGTGCTCGAGTATATATGTTTATGCATGCTAGTATGCTAAATTTCATCGTTAAACAGTTTATGATGAATCATGAATTAAATACATATATTACTGATAAAAGGTATATGATATGCATGTTTTTGGAAAGCTGGCGAAAAATCAATAACTTTTCATTTAGATATCGTATGATTTCGATGAACAAATTAAAAGATATGATCAACTTAATTATGATTGACGTTAATCGAAATTGCTTTTGAATCTGCAACTAATATTTATACAACTTGTTTATAAGATTGATAAATTAAATTTTTAAATATTACCAGCGGAGTAAATGAATTCTTATATAAAGCACGTCTCGTTTTGTTGAACAATTGTCAAAATTGATTGTTTTATCATATTTTAAAGACTTATAAAAACTATAGTTTAATTTTGCAAGAATTGGGAAACTATGTGAAATGTTAAAATGTTTCAATTGCCATGATCATTCAACTATTATATTGAGTCAGATTGACTTTTTGAAATGACTTTTGATAACTTTTGTATGTCGATCTCGAGCATTAGGATTGTGATACACTATGACCTGACCTAGCTTTATAGACAATTATTGACCAACATATGTTCTCTAGGTTGAGATCTACGGTTATTTGGTATTCCAAGTTTCAGTCACATTTCGGTGAATGACTTTATGTGCTGCTAAGGTGAGTTTATAGTCTCCCTTTTTAAATACTTTAAATATTTTTGGGCTGAGAATACATGCAATTTATTTTAAACGCAATAAGACACAAGTACATACTAAATTCTACACTTAGTTAAACCGAAAATCCCTTAGCTTTGGTAACTAGTTGCTGCCAGTACATAGGATATGGACTGGTGGGCACGAATAATTGTATATGGATCCATAGGGCTTGACATCCCCATCCGAGCTAGAGCGCTAGCCTTTTAACGGATGTATGTTATTTGAGTTTATGACACGTTGGTTTGCGTGTATTAAAACGAATAGGGTAATTATCATTATAACGTTACGTTTAGTTACCAGGGTGCTCAATCTTGTAGAATATTTTGATAAACGTTTCTGGAAGGAACAACTGAAATCTTGTGATCCACCTTTATATACAGATTATGCGCAACATTAAAACTATGAACTCACCAACCTTTGTGTTGACACTTTCAAGCATGTTTATTCTCAGGTTCCTAGAAGTCTTCCGCTGTTTGCTTATATGTTATACGAGTTATGTGCATGGAGTCATACATGCTTTATTCTAGAAAATGTTGCATTCACAAACCATCACCATCTATCTTATTTGACTGCATTGTCAACGGAAGTATTATTGTAAACTATTATATTACGGTGATTGTCTATATGTAGAAATCATCAGATGTCGAAAACATTTGATTTAAATATTCAATTATGGTGTGCCTTTTCAAAAGAATGAAATGTTTATAAAACGTATCATATAGAGGTCAAATACATCGCAATGAAATCAATGAATGACGTATTCGTCCATATGGATTTGGAGCGATCATCACAGTTGGTATCAGAGCGTTGGTCCTAGCGAACCAGGTCTTGCATGAGTGTGTCTAACTGATAGTTGTTAGGATGCACTAGTAAGTCTGGACTTCGACTGTGTCTGCATGTTAAAAGTTTTGCTTATCATTTCTTATTGGAAATTACATGCTTATCATTCTTAAGTCTAGACACGTTTTCCTGCATTTATTGCATAAATAGTGTATAGACAAAAATTCATATCTTAGCGTATCTGTTACTGTAAACTTTTTCTGACATCTTCCGAAAATTTCTCCGTGATTTATAGAATTTGGTATTATATATACATATATAAATTATGTATTGAAGAATACTAAACTAAATTCTATAATCTAATTCATATCAAAAATCATCTCCCTAATTATACAAGATGGATCCCGCGTTAAGTTCGAATTCCTCAGATTCCGACAGCTATTCCGATATGGAATTCGACCTGATCTCCGAAAGCAGTGTGACCGGAATGGATCAACCAATTAGCTATCATCTATTCTGGATGAATTGGGGATGGGTTCGTAGTTTACTTAATCATTGGAGACAAGAAGAAGGGGATCCCTTCCATCCACCACATTGCCCTATTGGCGAAGAACATGAAGCACTTACGGGTGAACCTGTTCGTAATACGATTTTCTCTCTCATTTCCCGAGTATCTCATCACGATTATATACTATCTCAAATTCTAGATCTTATTCGCCCGCTCGTCCGAACCGACAACCACCCCGGTGTAATAGAAGAAGTCAACGAGCTTTGCACTCGAGTAGTGGCTTTGGAGAATATGGTGCAAAGGTTACAAGCACCAGCAGCATCACCGACATCAACAGTACCATCGACAACAACACCAACAGTACCATTACCACCACCAACAACATCCGCACCGCAAGCCTCAACATCACAATATGTACCTCAAACATCAACGTCATACGCACCATAGATACCAAGGAGTACCAACAACAATAACCGATGAAGTATTGATTCATAACTTCATTGGAGAAATATTCTGCGGCGATTATGTAATCTCTAAAGTCTTAGAGATAATCTATTCCAACCATAATCGTAAATCAGATGAGCGGACCAAAATGATAGAAGAAAGAGTAGAAACCCTGACCGAAATGGTGCACGATTTACAAGCTAGACTTGTTTTAACAGCAGCATCAATAGTACCGTTAGTATCACCAACACCGGCAAAACCTGTAGGACTACAAGTTCCGCCAATTTCATAATCACCAACATCATCACAAATCAACAACGCGTATATTTTATCAACGAGTTATGAAGTATTAACTCATTTCCCCTGAAGAAATTATATGTATATTTTAAATATATATATATGTGAAATTTGAAATCAAAATAAATCTTTTCGTACTAAGCTATTACATATGAATCATAACTGGTAGGTACTACTCGGTTAGTTCATGTTACTAATATGCTATACATCCTTCGTTAATGACTTAACAATCGTTAACTATAATCTCTGCTTCGACTTAATAGATTCCATTTCATAATAAACCAAGTGTATTATTCAAATACATGATTGATTTTACACTTTCATTTTCGACGTACTTGAAACTTTCCAGAAAACATCATTCGTACCTTGCAAAGTTAGCAAGAGTTCCATAAGCACCAACATGATTCATTAAGGAAATATCAATAAAACTGAATAACGAAGTATTGATTACATTAGTGAAATACTCTGCGAAGATTATGAAATCTTTAATGTTTTAGAGATTATTCATTTCTAATCCATCCGAAAATTAAATGAGCTTAATATGATATTAACTCATTAAATCTATATTACATCTGAAGAAAATATTCATACATATATTTTCATAAAGACTGTAGTAAAATTCTTCTGTATAAAATATTACTTGTAGAATTTTTAGCGGGTAGGTAATACCCGGAAAATATATAAGTTCACAATTAATATGTTACACTGTACATTCTTCAATTTTGATTCAAAAATTATTGACTATACCCACTACTTTCATAACGCTATACATTCGTTCATAGAAATCTAAACAACCATTCTTATTCAAATTCAATTACATATTCTGACAGAACAGAATCCAAGTCAAGATTTAACAAGTGACATCATTCTTAGATCTCTACATCTTTCAAAGCTATACTTTGACTTCAAAACTATGAAAGATCTTTAGCATTGTTATTATCGAAAATAATCTTGCAATCCTTTTCAAAGTATCCAGTTTTATCACACTTCCAACCAGTCAACTTTGACTTTTCAGATTAGCCTTATTGTAACTTTGACATATACGTTTTTGTTATCGGGGAACCTTTCATGTTCTACCACATTAGCAGTAAACTTACCAGCAACTTCATTACTCATTTGTTTAAGTCTCTCTGAAAAACCATTATAATTGTTCATTGAAACCCTATCATGTACTCATCCACATCTTGTAACAATAATTGCCATACCAACTACCGGGAATTAGCAATCAGTATTTCGAATTTTGCAGCAATTCTACACCAACAGTTATATATATACATATAATGTCTATCTCCTAGACTTACTTACTTCGAATGTGAAGTTTCTGAAAAATACCCCAAACTGCGAAACTAGTTCTCTGAATTTTGGAAAAATGCTGATGATGCAGCAAAAACTGTAAACAACTTTAACAGTCAAAAGTTTGATGATAAAGAGTAGTGTGTTGGAAAAGCACAGAAAAAGAGAAAATTTGGTACTGGAAAATGAATTGAGCAAACCATGAAGGAGGCTGTGGACAAATCACAAAGACTAAACCCGCCTTCAAAGAATCCAAATGATTTTATGTCTCTGCTGAAGTCATTAATGAATACCTTGCTCCTGACTCTAAACCTTTACGAACAAATCTTCTTCATCATCCTTCAATATTAGAAATTCTAAGATATCATCGTATCTTTCATTATAAATATCTTCGATATTCCTGACGATATTTTCACAACTATTCTTATCTGAAATCATTTATCTCTTTGCGCTATCTGTATTACATCATAAAAGAAACTATTTTAGTTTCTAAATCCTGAAAATTTCGAAAAATGAATGTTTTTGAAGTAGTGTTGGGAATTGAAGCATGAGTTAGTATAATATAATGACATTTGATCAATGTGATTATATTACAGTAAGTCATGCTGAGTTTCTAATGGAACATGATAAAGATTCACAGATCATACCCTCATCATGAACCATGTTACATAACTCTTTCATTCTATTTAACCTCTAAACTATCAAGAAAATATTTTTCTTGATGATTCGGTCTTTTTTGGATATTCTGGTAATTTGACATATCAAGATCGTGCCATTACAATTTCTTTCTTAGAACATTGACCATGTTCATTCCGAAATGCATAGCTACTAATTCTGGACCATTATCCGCTTGATTTAAGGACGGGAAGAGAAAACAAAAGCATGAAGCTCCGAAATATAATGGAGAATAAAAAGCCCGATAAAAACCTCGAAATTACAAACCGTGTATATAAATGCGTATAGCAATATAAAGACATGGGAGAATGAAAAACACTATAACCCCAATATAATAGTAGAAGAAAATAACCTCCTCTGGTGGCAGATGAAAAAGAAGAATGAAGGATACGATAGCCAAGAAAATATCAAGAATCAGAACTGGATTAAGCATTTTCACAATCTATTAAGAAGTATGAAATAAGGAAGAAGATTATAGGAGTGGTGAAAATAAATGAAACGGAAGGGGTTAATTTATAGCGAAATAACAGACAGAGAAATCGAGGCAGGTGATCGCATTTAATTAAAGAAAATCTTAATTTCTTTAAAATTCGAAGAATCAAATCTTATTTGGATTATCAAGATTTTTCTATTCCTTAAATTTCGAAAATCAATCGTGACTATGTCAAAAGTTAAGACGAATCTCTATTCCTTCATTTCACTCTTTTACGATAACTTCTCTCATACGCTTAGAGAATTTGGATTGTTTTATCCATATTATTCAACGGTAATAAAACTCTATTTATCAACTCATATACGTCATGAAAACATTTTTATTGTTAACCATGACGACCTCACTCAAATTTCGGGACGAAATTTCTTTAACGGGTAGGTACTGTGACGACCCGAAAATTTCTGACCAAATTTAAACTAAATCTTTGTATGATTAACGTTTCCGACACGATAAGCAAAGCCTGTAAAACTGAATCTCAATATTTTTGAACTACTTTCATATGTTCAATTACCCTTCAGTTGTTTTTGATGATTCACGAACATTTATATGTAAATAGATACATATATACTATAACTAGAAAGCGTAACAAAGTATTAATTGTATGATACCGTGCATTAAACTTTTTGGTTTATATATCTATTTGAATATATATAATCAGTTGGAATATTAATTGTATGAATATATTGTGACGTGTACTTAAAACGTGTTTATGAATATTGAATATTTATTAACTTAGTCATAAAACATTTTGATTTAAAACAATATTATTATATATTCTTTGATAGATAACGAGACGATGATTTATAGAAGTAAATGACCAAAACACTCAAATGTATAAGTTATATTTCAAGTGATATAGTTTATGGATAATTTAAGTCTATATTTTGACAAAGGTACGAGTCGCGAAACGTAAAATACAAGTTTTCTCAGTGTACGAAAGGACGTTCGGAAAACCGGAACCGAAACATAAGTCGAGTGACGACGTACGACTTATCGGGACAAAAATTACAAATCAACTATGCACGTGAATTTAATATAATATATAATTAATTATATAAATTAAATATATTATAGATATAATATAATAATATGTCGACGAGGTAGCAAACAAAAGGTTTGTGAGCTGATAACAGGGGCTATGCGATCGCATGCATCCCCCTCACATATACCATGCGATCGCATGGAAGCTGGGGTAGGAGAACATGTATAAAGCTCGAGCATTTCGGACGATTTCCTTCACCAATCAATCTTGCGTTCTCTTTACTCTCTTTACTCTCTCTCTCTCTCTATATATATATATATATATATACATATATATATATATATATATATATATATATATATATATATATATATATATATATATGTATATATATATATATATATATATATATATATATATATATATATATATATTAATATTATTATTATTAAGAAGATTAATATTATTATTATTAATCATATTATCATTATTAGTAGTATTATTATTATTAGTATTATACATAAAATAATACGACGAGATTCTGCTCGCATGTTTTCAAAATGGGTTTCTGAGAGGGATAGAGCTAAGGAAATTATGGGTTATAGCTGTGGAGGTTACGAGTATTGTTCGGGGGTATAGCTCGTGAGTCAAACTAGTGTTTATCATCTCCGTTGTGTCTACGTACTTTCCTACAATATTGAATCACAATATTTATACGTAAGCATTTATACCTTATCTTTTATATATTAATAGTGTATACATGTCTTGTGCTCGAGTATATATGTTTATGCATGCTAGTATGCTAAATTTCATCGTTAAACAGTTTATGATGAATCACAAATTAAATACATGTATTACTGATAAAAGGTATATGATATGCATATTTTTGGAAAGCTGGCGAAAAATCAATAACTTTTCATTTAGATATCGTATGACTTCGATGAACGAATTAAAAGATATGATCAACTGAATTATGATTGACGTTAATCGAAATTGCTTTTGAATTTGCAATTAATATTTAAACAACTTGTTTATAAGATTGATAAATTGAATTTTTTAATATTACCAGCGGAGTAAATGAATTCTTATATAAGACAAGTCTCGTTTTGTTGAACAATTGTCAAAATTGATTGTTTTATCATATTTTAAAGCCTTATAAATACTATAGTTTAATTTTACAAGAATTGGGAGATTATGTGAAATGTTAAAATGTTTTGATTGCCATAATCATTCAACTATTGTATTGAGTCAGACTGACTTTATGAAATGACTTTTGATAACTTTTGTATGTCGATCTCGAGCATTAGGATTGTGATACACTATGACCTGACCTAGCTTTATAGACAATTATTGACCAACTTATATTCTCTAGGTTGAGATCTACGGTTATTTGGTATTCCAAGTTTCGGTCACATTTCGGTGAACGACTTTATGTGCTGCTAATGTGAGTTTCTAGTCTCCCTTTTTAAATACTTTAAATATTTTTGAGCTGAGAATACATGCAATTTATTTTAAACGCAATAAGACACAAGTACATACTAGATTCTACAATGAGTTAAACCGAAAATCTCTTAGCTTTGGTAACTAGTAGATGCCAGTACATAGAATATGGACTGGTGGGCTCGAATAATTGTATATGGATCCATAGGGCTTAACATCCCCGTCCGAGCTAGAGCGCTAGCCTTTTAATGGATGTATGTTATTTGAGTTTATGACACGTTGGTTTGCGTGTATTAAAACGAATAGGGTAATTATCATTATAACGTTAAGTTTAGTTACCAGGGTGCTCAATCTTGTAGAATATTTTGATAAACATTTCTGGAAGAAACAACTGAAATCTTGTGATCCACCTTTATATACTGATTATGCGCAACATTAAAACTATGAAACTCACCAACCTTTGTGTTGACACTTTCAAGCATGTTTATTCTCAGGTTCCTAGAAGTCTTCCACTGTTTGCTTATATGTTATACGAGCTATGTGCATGGAGTCATACATGCTTTATTCGAGAAAACGTTGCATTCACAAACCATCACCATCTATCTTATTTGACTGCATTGTCAACGGAAGTATTATTGTAAACTATTATATTACGGTGATTGTCTATATGTAGAAATCATCAGATGTCAAAAACCTTTGATTTAAATATTCAATTATGGTGTGCATTTTCAAAAGAATGCAATGTTTACAAAACGTATCATATAGAGGTCAAATACCTCGCAATGAAATCGATGAATGATGTGTTCGTCCATATGGATTTGGAGCGATCGTCATACCTGCTCATCCTTCCATTCAAATTTCTTCCCTTTATGCATTAATGCAGTCAAGGGTTTTGCTATTTTAGAAAAATCTTGGATGAACCTTCTGTAGTAACCAGCCAATCCTAAAAATTGGCTTATATGCTTCAGAGTTTTCGGGTTTCCCACTTTTCAACGGTTTCAATCTTTGCCGGATCCACCTGAATACCTTCTTTGTTCACTATGTTAACGAGGAATTGAACTTCTTTCAACCAAAATGCACACTTTGAAAACTTAGCGTACAATTTTTCCTTCCTCAATAATTCTAACACCTTTCTCAAATGCTCACCGTGCTCTTGATCATTCTTTGAGTAAATAAGTATTTCATCGATGAAGACAATGACAAATTTCTCAAGATATGGCCCACACACTCGGTTCATGAGGTCCATGAACACAGCTGGTGCGTTAGTCAATCCAAACGGCATAACCATAAACTCATAATAACCGTAACGCATCCTAAAAGCAGTCTTTGGAATATCATCCTCCTTCACCCGCATTTGATTAGATACCCAGAACGTAAATCAATCTTCGAATAAACCGACGAGCCTTGTAGTTGATCAAATAAGTCATCGATTCTCGGTAGTGGGTAGCGGTTCTTGATGGTAAGTTTGTTCAACTCTCAGTAGTCGATACACAACCTGAATGTACCATCCTTCTTTTTGACAAACAAAACAGGAACTCCCCATGGTGATGTGCTTGGTCGTACGAAACCACGCTCTAAAAGTTCTTGTAATTGGCTTTGGAGTTCCTTCATTTCGCTGGGTGCGAGTCTGTATGGAGCACGAGCTATTGGTGCAGCTCCTGGTACAAGGTCTATCTGAAATTCAACGGATCGATGTGGATGTAGTCCCAGTAATTCTTTCGAAAATACATCGAGAAATTCTTTTGCAACGGGAACATCATTGATGTTCTTTTCTTCGGGTTTGACTTTCTCAACATGTGTTAGCACAGCATAGCAACCTTTTCTTATTAGCTTTTGCTCCTTCAAATTACTAATAAGATTTAGCTTCGCGTTGCTCTTTTCTCCGTACACCATTAAGGGTTTTCCTTCTTCTCGTACAATGCGAATTGCATTTTTGTAACATACGATCTCCGCTCTCTCCTTTTTCAACCAGTCCATGCCAATTATCACATCAAAACTCCCTAACTCTACTGGTATCAAATCAATCTTAAACGTTTTACTAACCAGTTTAATTTCTCGATTCTGACATATTTTATCCGCTAAAATTAATTTACCGTTTGCTAATTCGAGTAAAAACTTGTTATCCAAAGGCGTCAATGGACAACTTAATTTAGCATAAAAATCTCTACTCATATAGCTTCTATCGCACCCGAATTAAATAAAACATAAGCAGATTTATTGTCAATAAGAAACGTACCTGTAACAAGCTCCGGGTCTTCCTGCGCTTCAACCGCATTAATGTTGAAGACTCTTCCTCGGTCTTGCCCATTATTATCCCCCTGATTTGGACACATATTTTTATAATGGCCCATCTTCCCGCATCCGAAACAAGTAATGTCGGCATAACTTGTTCCGGCATTATTTGTTCCCTTAGTCATTGATCCGTAGATTTTGCACTTTATCGCACCATGGCCCTTTCTTTTACACTTAGTACACATTGTCGTACAGATCCCAGTCGGATGGTATCCTTCACACCTCTGGAATGGTTTCTGCCTCTTGTTGTTATTGAAATGGTTGTTGTTGTGATTGTTATTATTGTTGGGACGGTGGTTGTAGTGGTTATTGTTGTTGGGATGGTTGTTGTTGCGGTTGTTGTTGCGAAATTTGGTGCGATTGAAGTTGTGGTGTTGATTGTTAAAATTGTGACCCTTGTCACTGGTTTCTTCCCACTTTCTCTTGACTTGTTTTGTGTTGGCTTCTTCGGCCGCCTACTCTTTAATTCTTTCCTCAATCTGATTAATGAGTTTATGAGCCATTCGACTCGCCTTTTGTATGGAGGCGGGCTCATGTGAGCTCACATCTTCTTGAATCCTTTCTGGTAACCCTTTCACAAACGCGTCGATTTTCTCTTCTTCATCTTCGAACGCTCTTAGACACAATAAACACAACTCTATGAATCTTCGTTCGTACGTGGTAATGTCGAAACCTTGCGTTCGTAATCCTCTAAGCTCTACCTTGAGCTTATTGACCTCATTTCTGGGACGGTACTGCTCGTTCATCAAGTGCCTGAATGCTGACCACGGTAGTGCATAAGCAGCATCTTGTCCCACCTGCTCGAGATAGGTGTTCCACCATGTTAACGCAGCACCTGTGAAGGTATGCGTAGCGTACTTTACTTTGTCTTCTTCAGTGCACTTACTTATGGCAAACACCGATTCGACCTTCTCGGTCCATCGTTTTAATCCGATTGGACCCTCGGTTCCATCAAATTCCAGAGGTTTGCAAGCTGTAAATTCTTTGTAAGAGCATTCGACACGATTTCTTGTGGTGTTATTTGCATTGCTAGATTCAGAGTTATTGTTGTTGTTTTGCATTGCAGCCTGTAATGCGGCTATGTTTGCTGCAAGGAAAACACGGAAGTCTTCCTTGCTCATATTCATGGTGTGTCGAGTCGTCGGTGCCATTTCCTTCAAAAATAGCCAAAAGAATTGAGTTAATCATATAGAATATTAAGAGTAGTCAATAGTATTTCGTAGCATAATATGAACTTATTTATAAAAGCTTTTTCTTCATATTAGCATTTTATAAGTTTTAATTCGGGTAGTACCTACCCGTTAAGTTCATACTTAGTAGCTAACATACAATTCAACTACTATAATTCTATATGAAAAACTGATTACAGTAAATTTCACGTTCAAACTTTTATACAATATTTTACAAATTTACAATACCGCTATTTTACATATAGCATAAAATATAGCACACAATAACTTTGATACAAATTAGTTTCGAAGACAATCCTAGTTAATACGCAAGTCGTTTAACAAAGGCAATAAAGACACGTAATTCATAAGTCCAGAAACAAGTCATGCATTCTGGTTGTACTAATATTATTTCCCATCCTTGGTTATGTGGCAGATAACCATTGTGACCATTAGCTAGGCAGCATGTTGTAACGTCATCAAAAGGACGAGGGTTTCGTAATGCCCAACAGCCCCGTAACAATCTAAAAACCTTGTTTCTCACCCCAACTACCGAATCCGTCACTTGTGAGAAGGTTTTATTTAAAAGTTGTATTCGATGTTCTTTTTCTCACTTTGGTGAAAAGCGAACATCACTAACCTGTAAGCATAACATGCTTCTTTATGTTGCATGTTAGAAGCTCTTTCTAAAGCACGAAGTCCTATGTTGAGATATGTTGCGTCAAAATAGGTTCTTAACCCGTAGCGTAAAATTGCACTTGGGTTCCCCGCATTTAACGCTTTAATGAAAACACGGCGTAACTTAAGGTCTCCCCAATGTGATATACCCCATCTTTCAAAAGAAAGCCTTTTATAAACTAAGGCATGCCAGGAACATTCTTCAAATGTTCTACAAACTAATTTTGCCGTAAATAATTGTACCAACGAATTCTGACCGACTCTAGACAAGATTTCATCAATCATGTCCCCGGGTAGGTCTTCTAAAATTTTTGGTTGTCCATCCTTAACATCCATTTTATTTTTATAATGTAAAAAATATACGAGGGTTAGATTCATAAAAGATACTTAACAAACAATACAAGCAATTTTTACATATATCATAAAAGCACAAGCACAGCATATTACATATATTACGTCGCATGATTACAACTCTTTATTCCGACTCACTTGTTTCTTCTTCTTCGGACTTGGTTTGTTTTGCTAATTTCCTAGGGATATATGGTGCTCCCCTAATACGAGCCGTTCTTTTCACAAATTGTCTAGAAAAACCTGGTGGCTTAGATGTTCCTGGGTTATAGCTAAAACTTAAGAAATACGGGTGTTGACGGTATTTCCCATCGGGATATTTCATGTTAACAAAGAGGTCATCGGGGTTGGAATTACGTTTCTCTATTTTGATGCCTTTTCCCTTATTATTTTCTTTTGCCTTTTCAAATTGGGTCGGGGTAATTTCTATAACATCATCGGAATCCTCATCGGGATCCGATTCATCAAAAAATTGGTAATCTTTCCAATATTTTGCTTCCTCGGCGGAAACACCATTGACCATTATTAATTTTGGTCCATTGGTTGAGGATTTTCTTTTATTTATCTATTTTTCAGTGGTTTCTAATATTTCCTCCTCCGGAACCTCTTCTTCTTCTTCCGGTTCCTCTTCTTCCGGTTCCTCTTCTTTCGGTTCCTCTTCTTCCGGTTCCTCTTCGGGAATTTGTGAGTCTTCCCAATATATATTCGACTCTTCATTATTATTAGGTGAGTCAATGGGATTTGTACTAGAGGTAGACATCTATCACACAATATCAAACACATTAAGAGATTAATATATCACATAATATTTACATGTTAATAATATATAGTTTTCAACAAAAAGTGTTAAGCAATCGTTTTTAAAGAAAAATATACGGTCGAAGTCCAGACTCACTAATGCATCCTACAAACTCGATAAGATACACTAATGTAAATTTCTGGTTCTCTAAGACCAACACTCGGATACCAACTGAAATGTCCCGTTCATAATAATTATAAACGTTTCATATTAATTGATTTCGTTGCGAGGTTTTAACCTCTATATGAGACGTTTTTCAAAGACTGTATTCATTTTTAAAACAAACCATAACCTTTATTTTATTGACAAAAGTTTAAAGGACATAACCTAGGTTATCAAGTAATGATAATCTAAAATATCACACTTACAGATGACCATTACATAATGGTTTACAATAAATATTATGTTACAACAAAGAAAACTTTCGAATGCAGTTTTTAGACAGTATCATACAAGCATGGACTCCAAATCTTGTCCTTAATTTAGTATGCAGCAGCGGAAGCTCTTAACAATCACCTGAGAATAAACTTGCTTAAAACGTTAACAAAAATGTTGGTGAGTTATAGGTTTAACCTATATAATTATCAATCATAATAATAGACCACAATATTTTTATTTTTATAAACACATCTCATATCAGGCATTTCGCAAACTGCATAGAGATAAAAATCATTCATATGTTGAACACCTGGTAACCGACATTAATTTAATGCATAGAATATCCCCAAACAGAACCTCTCATCTGTATAATAATCTCGAAGTACTAAATCCATCCATAACCTGAATGGGGGTTGTTAGGCCCAATACATCTATCTTTAGGATTCGCGTCAATTAGGGGCCATTTCCCTAATTCTTAGGTTACCAGACTTGAAGGGCGATATTCGGTTTAATAATCCAACCATAGAATGTAGTTTCGCATACTTGTGTCTATTTTGTAAAACATTTATAAAACTGCATGTATTCTCATCCCAAAAATATTAGATTTTAAAAATGGGACTATAACTCACTTTCACAGATTTTTACTTCGTCGAAAATTTAAGACTTGGCCACGGATCGATTCACGAACCTATAACAAATATATATATATATATATATATATATATATATATATATATATATATATATATATATATATATATATATATATATATATATATATATATATATATCAAAGTATGATCGAAATATATTCACAACATTTATTATTACGTTTTAGTGATTTAAGTTTATTAAGTTAGCGGTCCAACGTTAGTAATCTACAACTAGTTGTCTACAGTTAGATGTACAGAAATAAATCAATATATATATTATCTCGAATCAATCCACGACCCAGTGTATACAAGTCTCAGGCTAGATCACAACTCAAAGTATATATATTATTTTGGAATCAACCTCAACCCTGTATAGCTAACTCAAGCATTACTGCATACAGAGTGTCTATGGTTGTTCCAAATAATATATATAGATGGGTCGATATGATATGTCAAAACATTGTATACGTGTCTATGGTATCCCAAGATTACATAATATATGTTAGAATACATGTATAATACAATATAAGTTAGTTAAGTTATGGTTAGTCTAGATTTGTTACAAAATTTTCGTATCTAAAACTAGCAAATTTATCCAATTTTGTTTTACCCGTCATTTCTTCGTTTCAAATCCGTTTTGAGTGATTAAAGTTGCTATGGTTTCATAATGAACTAAAATTTATGAAACTAAATAGAAAAAGTATAAGTTTATAGTCGAAAATACAGGTTACAAGTCATTTTTTAAAGAGGTAGTCATTTTCGTCGAAAAAACAACATCTTGATGACCATTTTGAAAAACATACTTCAACTTTGTGTTTAAACATGATTTTTGGATATAGTATCATATTCATATGAAATATCTTTTTCCAGAAAACAAACTTCTAGTTCAAAGATTAAGATAGGTTTTATTTTTCTAACCCAAAACAGCCCCCGGTTTCACTACGACGGCGTATGTCCGGTTTTACGGTGTTCTTCGTGTTTCCAGGTTTTAAATCATTAAGTTAGCATATCATATAGATATAGAACATGTGTTTAATTGATTTTTAAAGTTATGTTAGAAGGATTAACTTTTTTGCGAACAAGTTTAGAATTAACTAAACTATGTTCTAGTAATTACAAGTTTAAATCTTCGAATAAGATAGTAATATATATATGAATCGAATGATGTTATGAACATCATTACTACCTTAAGTTTAGTAGTTAAACCTACTAGAAGTTACAAAAATTGATCTAGCTTCAAAGGATCTTGGATGGCTTGAAAGTTCTTGAAGTAGAATCATGACACAAAAACAAGTTCAAGTAAGATTTTTACTCGAATTAAGATAGTTTATAGTTATAGAAATCGAATCAAAGTTTGAATATGAATATATTACCTTGAATTAAAATGATAACCTACTGTAAATAACAGAGGTTTCTTGATCTTAGATGATTACTTGGAATGGATTAGAAAGCTTGGAAGTAGACTTGTAAACTTGAAAGTATTCTTGATTTTATGAAACTAAAACTTATAGAATTTATGAAGAACACTTAGAACTTGAAGATAGAACTTGAGAGAGATCAATTAGATGAAGAAAATTGAAGAATGAAAGTGTTTGTAGGAGTTTTTGGTCGTTGGTATATGGATTAGATATAAAGGATGTGTAAGTTTTTTTTTTTTTTTTTTTTTTTTTGTAGATAATTCATGAATGATTTATAATATTTTTTGTAATTTTGTGAGATATTTCATGCTAGTTATAACGACCCATCCTAATCCATCTGGATGAATACTTTACATTTGGTTACATCGCGAGGTACTTGACCTCTATATGATACATTTTACAAACATTGCATTCGTTTTTAAAAGACAAACTTTCATTACATCGAAAGTTGACGGCATGCATACCATTTCATAATATATCCAACTATAATTGACTTAATAATAATCTTGAAGAACTCAACGATTCGAATGCAACGTCTTTTGAAATATGTCATGAATGACTCCAAGTAATATCTCTAATATGAGCAAATGCACAACGGAAGATTTCTTTCATACATGAGAATAAACATGTTTTAAAGTGTCAACCAAAAGGTTGGTGAGTTCATTAGTTCATCATAAACATTCATTTCCATCATTTTAATAGACCACAAGATTTTCATTTCTCATAAATATACGTCCCATGCATAGAGACAAAAATAATCATTCATATGGTGAACACCTGGTAACCGACCTTAATAAGATGCATATAAAATATCCCCATCATTCCAGGACTCCCTTCGGACATGATAAATTCGAAGTACTAAAGCATCCGGTACTTTAGATGGGGCTTGTTGGGCCCAATAGATCTATCTTTAGGATTCGCGTCAATTAGGGTGTCTGTTCCCTAATTCTTAGATTACCAGACTAAAAAGGGCATATTCGGTTTAATAATCCAGCCATAGAATGTAGTTTTAAGTACTTGTGTCTATTTCGTCAAACATTTATAAAGCAGCGCATGTATTCTCAGTCCTAAAAATATATATTGCAAAAATATTTAAAAAGGGATCAAATGAAACTCACCATACTGTATTTTGTAGTAAAAATACATATGATGCCATTGAACAATTGTAGGGTTGGCCTCGGATTCACGAACCTATATTATTCATATTTTTATTAAAACATATGCTTATTTGATATATGATTTAATTAACGTTATATCAATATGAATAATATTATATTAGTTAAACCATAATATTATGTAATATTAATATACATAAATATATTTTTATATAAATATCTTCTATTTGCAAAAATTAATAATTGTAATAATACTAAGTTAAGGATAAAAATAATAATGATAGTAATAATATTAATAATATTAATAAAATGTTACTTTTTAATAATGTTAATTTTAATAAAGAAAATGATTTTTTTTAATGATAACAAAATAATAATTTTAGTAGGAATGATACTTTTAATAATAAAAGCAGTTTTTAATAAAAATGATAAGTTTAATAATACTGATAATAATAATATAATAATAATGATAATAATAATGTTAAAAATAATAATAATAATAATAATAATAATAATAATAATAATAATTATATAATGTTTATAATAACCATACTTAAATCATAATTACATTCATACTTATAATTATAACTTATAATCATATTCCTTATTATTATCATTAAGCTCATGATCGAGATCGAGATCGTGATCATAATCACATTATCTTTATAATCTTGTTTATGTCTATAAGCATATCTATATACTTATTATTTTTATTCTTCAACCACAATCATAATTATTATTCTCATAGTGTATATAATTATACTTATCTCAAAAGCACAACAAGTTTATATCATTTTATTATCATCTTTGTTATTTTCGTAATAATATAATAATAATAATAATAATACTAATAATACTTGTATAAATAATAATAATAATAATAATAATAATAATAATAATAATAATAATAATAATAATAATAATAATAATAATAATAATAATAATAATAATAATAATAATAATAATAATAATAATAATACTACCTTAGAAGATTAACTAAGCTTCAAAAAATAAAAATAGTCGTTGCCCAATTTCGAACCCGCGATCTCTCGCTTCACCAACACGCACCCGAACCATTGAACCACTTATACATCCTGGTAATATGTCGCACACTTAATTTTATAGCATATATCAAAACAGTTTTATCATCTCCCCAATATTTCATCATCATCTAACCCAATTAACATTAGCACGTCATCATCACCTGGTTGGCAATTTCAACAGAGGGCGTAATGCAGCAGCAGCCCAACAAGAAACTAGAACATGGTGGCCCAACATTTTTTTTTTCTAAGCCCCAATTAAAATGTGGGTTTTATGAATTCGGTTTAGTGGACCAAATAACATCAAATAATAAGGGATCACGGTTCATTGATTTCTACCTGGACATCAATCAAACACAGCAACCATCTCATCATCATCTTGCTGTAACAGTACACAAGAAAATAAAATAACAGCAGCACTTAAACATCATTAATCATCATCTTTTGCATTGTTCATCATCACTATCATGATCAATAATCATCATCTAAATCGAATCGTCATCATCTTAATTTAAACAGCCACGTACAGTTTAAGTATGTTTTCAAATTATAGAATTTGAATTTGGTCCCTCAAATAATTAATCACGCCACTTAACTTAAAAGATGACAACATATCGGCCACTTTATCTTTTCTTTTGTTTTGTGATAATTTGGGTGGGCCTTGGTCTGTCAAAATCTAAGCCGACAATTATCATGACAATCTTGGAAGTTCATATTAAATTGTCATGTTTCAATTGCCTAAAAAAAACTCTCGTGATTTTTCTTTTGCTTCATCACTGTTACTGTTTCAGAAACTAGGAGAGCAGCAGACTTCATGGGTTCTTATCGAGCAATTCATGTAGAAATTATAGGAATCACTTTGAGTGAAAAAGACAGAAAGAAGGATCGAATAGTAATGGGTCAGTAGATGGTTTCTTTGATGGTGTTTTTACAGATAGCAAATAATAGTTATAGTAGTAGCGTTGATGGTGGTTTGTGATCGTAGAAAAGAACAAACAGCAAAACAGAAGCTGCAATGGCTGTCTTTAGGCAGTCTTTGGGTTTCCGGCTTAAAACAGAACTTGTATAGCAGCTGTAGTAGACAACAGTTTCCTGGATTCAAAGTGGTAGTACACTCACGTGTGTAGCATGATTCCATATCCACAAATCTATTTACTTTGCCATATGCATCAACAAGCATATTATAAGTAACGGTATTGGGCTTGACTCCTTGCGAGACCATCTCAGAAAGAAGAGGCTGTACTTTGTTAAATTCAAGAAAAATGAAGGCACTGTTTGTTCTTGATCTTGTTGAACAACACCTTGTGTTCGATCACTACAGAAAACTGATGTGAAATAGCAGCTCTAGTAGAAGAGATGGTTTATCGATGATCATGGTGATTATTGAAGAAGAAAGGTAGTGATGTAGGTGGGTGTTGGAGGTCGATATTATTGTTCTTTGGTTTGGGTTCGATCAGGCAGGAAAAAGGAATAGAGAGTTGTGTTGTTAATTTTGTAACTAGAGAAAAGAAATAAATGGTGGATTCTTACTTTTCATTAACCAGCCCAATAATATATGTATATAGGGTTTAATATAAATATATCAGATAGTGGCTAAAGAATCAAAAATAGTATTAAAAGCGTCTATAAATCTGATGATATGAAGACAAATAGAAAGTTAAATATGTGACCAACATTAAACAATGATAATATCCGTGAACCTCAATTTCATTCTCCTCTCAATATATAATAATAATTTAATAATAATTATAATATAATTTAAAATATAAATGTGTGAAATTATTAGCCATCGCCTTATACGGACTGGATTTCGCATCCCATTATTAATCAGTGGCGGATAAAAGTATTTTGAAAAGAAATCTCAAATTTTTAGATTAAGTTTAAGTATTTATTTTTGTCACAAAATGTGCGAAACATGATCGAGTAGGCTCGTTTATTATTTATTTTATTACACTCATAAGCTCGCAACTTATTTAATATCAATCGAAATAATGGACGTGTGTTATTATCGTTTACTGAATAAATTCGAAACAATATATGTATATTCGATATACTTTACATATATATATATACATGTATATATACATAGATTTATTTTAATAATAAATTTTATTATATCTTCTATTATTTTATTTTACAAAATTAATTCTAATAACTAAAGAATATAATATTTCAAATTGTATATTCGAATTAATATATATATATATATATATATATATATATATATATATATATATATATATATATATATATATATATATATATATTTATTTAAATGTATATGTATTTATTTACAAATAGTTGTTCATGAATCGTCGAGAACAGTCGAAGGGTAATTGAAATAGTTCGAAATTTTGAGACTCAATCTAACAGACTCTGCTTATCGTGTCAAAGATATTAAATTGTATCGAGAGTTTGATTTAAAATTAGTCGAAATTTGCTGGGTCGTCACACTAGTTTCCAAATGATGGTTCCCACATGTTTAGGTGACTCACAAGGACTGCTAAGAGCTGATCATTGAAGTGTATATACCAATAGTAAATACATCTAGAAGCTGTGTATTGTACGAGTACGAATACGGGTGCATACGAGTAGAATTGTTGATGAAAATGAATGAGGATGTAATTGTAAGCATTTTTGTTAAGTAGAAGTACTTTGATATGTGTCTGGAAGTCTTTCAAAAGTGTACTAATACATCTAAATACACTACATGTATATACATTTTAACTGAGTCGTTAAGTCATCGTTAGTCGTTACATGTAAGTGTTGTTTTGAAACCTTTAAGTTAACGATCTTGTTAAATGTAATTAATTCATTATTATTATACTTAAATGAGATGTTAAATTGTTATGTTAACATGATAAGATGGTGTATGAATATATCTTAACATCATATATATATATATATGTTAAAATACTATTACAACGATAATCGTTACATATATATATTGTTTCGAAATCCTTAAGTTAGTAGTCTTATCTTACTTGTATAGTTCATTATTAATACACTCAATGATATACTTAATTATCATTTTATCATGTTAAATATAGTATATCAATATCTTAATACAATACATATGTATTTAGTAAGACGTTGTTATAACGATAATCGTTATGTATATCGTTTCGAGCTTCATAATTCAATATTCTCATTTTTTATGTATATCACACATTGTTAATATACTTAGTGAGATACTTACTTATCATAATCTCATGATAACCATATATATGTCCATATATATATATATATATATATATATATATATATATATATATATATATATATATATATATATATATATCATCATGTCATTTTTATAAGTTTTAATGTTCGTGAATCGCCGGTCAACTTGGGTGGTCAATTGTCTACATGAAACTCATTTCAAATAATCAAGTCTTAGCAAGTTTGATTGCTTAACATGTTGGAAACATTTAATCATGCAAATATAGTTTTCATTTAATATATAATCATGGAATATTCATGGAAAAATTCGGGTCACTACATTTCATACTTATTTAAACTGCTGGTTGAAGCACTGAAATCTTGTGGTCTACATTACTTTATTGATTACAAACTATAGCTCACCAACATTCGTGTTGACTTTTTAAGCGTGTATTTCTCAGGTGCTTAGACGTTGTTGCTTCCTCTGTTAGACTTGCTGTTATGGACCTGCTGTGTTAGATTTCCGCTGCATTACTTAGAGATGTCTCAATCATGAAACTTTTATTTTGCATTCGTAACTTATGTTATTTTCAACCAATGGCTTTGTAATGACCTTTGGGTTACATACTTATGTTAACGCTTCTATTCATAGAAAGCACGTTATCTTTTGTAAAATGCTATCTTTTTATGAATACAAAACTGGTTTTCAAACAGCATAAAGTGTTTGACCTTGTAATGATCCTGTTATTGATGAACCGTACACTATGGTTTTGTACGGGGCATCACATTTGGTATCAGAGCATTGATTGTAGGGAATTAGGTTGCATTAGTGAGTCTAGACCAGGCCGAGTAGGATTCACTAATAGGACTAATCTACAACTTGCTTGTTTACCTGTTTCTGCGGAACTGCTGCATGCTACTGTATTATATTACTGCATGCTACTGCTTACTTTTACTGCTATATGAACTTGTTGCATGCTACTGCCTACTTTCACTGCTATGTGAACTTACTGTATGCTACTGCTTATTCTCGCTACTTCATGCTACTATCTGCTTTTTGCATGATACTTCTGTTGATACTGCTATTACTGCCATGCTATGTACTGTTGTAGACGCTCTAGGCTGCTGTAGTTACTATGCCTGATTACGTGCTTGCTATCCGTCTGCTTTTCACTGTATCGACTTGGAGAATTTATCTTTCCTAGTTCAGATGTTTTTATGAACCCTTTTCCCACTCGTCTAACCCTGAGGACTAGTATTGTAATCCACCTGTTACTACCGTTCTACCATTTCAGAGATCGAAACATTACTTCACGCAATCTAGGAGGAGTACCCCTCGGATTACACGCCCGCTAAAGTTGATCCTCAGAGGAGGAGATATGTGAGGATTTTTCGGAGTAACCACACCTTGTCCCATCGCCCGAGCTCACCCTAATTAGCCACGTACAACGTATGAACATTAGAAGGATGTTTATTTTCCGCAAGGTGACCCGTATCTCGTACGCTTTCATGACCGTCACTTATCTTTTTCATTCTTCACCACTACTCGACGATCTAACGGCACTTCTGGACTTAGGTCCCTAACACTCATAGGCATTGGAGAAGTCAGGAAGATATCTCCTTTCACAAGGTCATAGTATTTTCCACTGATGCTCAGCCATACCCAAAGACTTGGGAGTCGCCTCAAGACATATCGTATTACTACTTGTTACACGTACAACTCGACACAAGACCCAGATTGAAGTTCTAGAAAGGAACCTAACGACATTACCTGAACTCGAACATTTTGAAGAAATTTCGGGACATTTAGGCATTGATGCATGACCTACGGAACCTACGCACCCACCCCGAGAAACCGCGAGATTAATTATGTAGATTTTGTTTTGGGATAGCATAGATAAAGCACCGTTAGATGAAATTGGGTAGAACTTGAAGTGATCACGTTACATTGACCATATGGAGTGATATTGGAATGAACGTATGATTTAGTACAATATAATAACGCCAGGCCAGCGTGATTATATTGAAGTAAATCATGCAGAAGCCCCAATGTCACTATATAAGGAATATGAAGCGATTCAAAGGAAATTTTGGTAGGAACCACTTGAGTATACGCATTATGGTCTGTTAGAGATAGGGAAAGAATAACCACTTAGCCAAGATACTGTACAAGGAGGGCCTTGATTGCAGAATTGATAACCCGAAAATTTGTTATAAATATTGACACCCTGGACACTTAAGGAAAAAGTTCTCAAATAGGAAAAACTTTGGACTTACTTGCGGTAGAGCAATCATTATCTCAGCTATGGAGACTCGCATGGATCCTGATTATAGTTAGGGTATGATTCGTCACGACATTTTATTGTCTCGAAGTTGTTTAATACTAGAGCGATAGAAACCCTATATATAAGAACCTTAGTGTTATGACTAATAAGCCATTAACAACCATGAGAGTTAAGTATTCTATAGGACAAACTAATGGTAAGCTGGCGGAGATAGAGGAATAATTTAAGGTAGTACCTTAAAATTAACAGGTGGGTCATTTGGAGATGACCTCATGTCAACAAAACTTGAAAGTTTTAAAGTAGTAGTGGAAAGGATTAGTTACCTACGCACAAGCAGATGATATTTGAGAAGATTGATAGAATTTTTCACGGCAGTATAATAAGATTTGGTTAGAATGGACCTTAAGATTAACCTAACACCCATCAAGTTAGGAAGCTTGATGTAAAAGTTGGAATGGACCTTAAGATTAACCTAACACCCATCAAGTTAGGAAGCTTGATGTAAAAGTTGGAATGGACTTTAGGATTAACCTAATACTCATCAAGTTAGGAAGCTTTGATGAAATAGTTAGAACGGACTGGCTTTCAAGGATGAAAGCGAAAGTTATTTATAGTGAAAAGATTATTTGTATACCTCGCGAGGATGGTGAACTATTACGAAGAGAGAACTAGCCCGAAGCTGAACCTTATTAGTTGCATGACAACAACCCGAAATCTCACAATGGAAATGGGAAGGAATAACAATGGATTTCATCACTAAGCTACCGAAGACGGTAAGGCGGTTAGGACACTATCTAGGTTATTGTTGACCGCCTCACCAAATCTGCTCACCTTCTAGTCATGAAAGAAACCAATACAATGGACAAGCTTGCACAATGATACATAAAGGAAATTGTATCCCGTCACTCCAGCGATTCAAATTCTATATTAAGGACTACCCAAAAATCTTATTTGATACTCATTCTTACGCGACTCTGAATCCTAACTTATCCCGAGAGATTTCTTATTCGATGATAATTAAACAATCATACTTCCTACTTCGATATTAGTCATACCAGTTCGAAATTTTCCAAAATCGATGGGTGGTTAATTCTCATCCTCATACTCTCTCATTCGTATCTCACTTATAAGCAACAACTTCACACTTAAGCATTTTTGGTTGAAGGACTTATGTCCTACTAATAGTCATCAACCACGTTTAAATTCAATAGTTTTCATTACCTCGTGACATTGATGATCAAATGTCACCCTAAATTTTCAAAAAAAATTTACTCAATCTTTTTCCAACTTGTAACCTCCGAAATATGAAAATTTTGTTTGCCAAAATTTTACACACACTATTTTACTGTGCGATCCTCTCAAAGTTTTATAAAAATTTATTTTATTGCCATTCGTATAAATTTTAGAAACCGTATATGTTAAAGTAAATAATTACTTATTTTGACTAGTACACATGAAATTTTACTTTCACTTTTACAAATCAATTCTTTTATTCAAAAGATATGTTACTTAGAACAGTACATGTTGTACATAACTCCAGTTTACTAAGAACTTCGTTTCTTTTCTTACATGATTTCTATAAAAATTTTGTTGCTTGTTATATAAAAACTTTTCGTTGCTTATTCGTATTCAAATCATCATGAAGACTTTACAACTGTCGAAATTAAGAGATCCATGTGTGTGTGTATGTGATGAAGGCACTTACTACCACGTCATGCAGAGCCTACGGGCATCCACTAACACTTAAACCATTCAAAATTATTGAGTTACCCCAGGGATCTTATCTGTCACACCTGTCGGAGCGATGCTCTTTCTTACATAACTCTAAGTCCTGACTTATTCCAGGGGATTCTCATCTACCGATATCAACACCATCCGTACTCTGACTTCAATATTAGTCATAACCTGTCTGGCATTTTGCAAAGTCAAGAAGTGATTAACTTCTCATCCCCATGCTCTATCCTTCATACATCACTTTTTAGCAACGGCTCTTGTGTCCTGAAAATTATCAAAACTACATTTAATTCATTGGTTTTCAATACCTAGTAACATGTCACCCGATGATTCAAAGATTTTTCACTCAATATTTTTCAACTCGTAACCTCTGAAATACGAAAAACTATGTTTATCAAAATTTTTACACGTTTTTTATGCGGTCCTCACGAGATTTATGGACAAATGAAACCTTTCTGTCACTTATACGATTTATAAAATCATATGTGTATGTATATAATTAAGTTAATAAATTTACCTTTACTTATTTTGGTTAGTACATACTAAGTTATACCTTCAAATTATTTAAAAATCGCTCCTTTATTGAGCTGTTTAACTTAAGTCAAATAGTTTTGTGCAAAATGGTACACGTTGTACATACTTCTAAATTTACTAGGAACTTCGTTCCGTTTATGTTGTCACACCAAACGTTTAAAGGTTTTTTAAAACTTCCTTGGTTGACTTTATTAAAGGTTTTCGTATTGGACTACACCATGTGTGGATCACACTTCTTCTCGCCCTCCGTTAGGGATAAAGCTTACTATTAAGATCTTTATTAAAAACTCTTGAGCCACTTTGGATGGCAGATTTATAAAATTTGATAGGAAGTCTTTGCGCTCAAAAAATGTTCCTTTTAAGGTTAGACTTGGCAAAAACGCTAGCCGATAAATCAGTTTTCTGAGGTACGCTCAGTGGTCACCATATTGTAGGAAATGCACTAGTTAGGTTTCTACTCTCAATGTTTCACGACTAATCGCAACACCCTCGTAAACATCATCTCTATGAATCAGTATATTGAGGTACAAGAAATCATTTTTGGAGATTCTTTTCACTTGGAGAAAACCATTCTTTAAGACCAAGAGTTCACGTATCTTCTCATCCTCGCATCCCCTTAAGTATAAGGATAAATTTAGAACGAACCGCTCGAAGAGTTCACTCTCATTCAAAGAACACACCTTTCGTGCGATTTTCTTTCAGAAATGTAATATAAGATACCTTAAGAGTCTATGAATCTTGCTATCCTCTTGGAAGGGGACTGCTTAAAACATTTACGACACTGATGTGGATACTCTACATATTTCTTCCTTCGTTGATTGCAACTATATGTTGTTCTAGTTAATGTTAACCCTAACTTCAACATGTAACTGAAAGGATAAAGTTAGTTATGGAACTGTGCTTCCATTCCATCCAAGGATAAGTTCACACGCAGTATGTTGTGATCGCCATGTTTTCCACTCTATCTGTCAGCTTTGTATTGCGACATAAGCGCTCAATGTTTTAGATGAGTTAAGAAACATTCATGATATATTTCATGCATCCAGCTTACGGAAGATGCCTGTAGGGCTAAAAAAATCATCTTTCCTTTTATGGGAATATATTCGGATGACATATTCATGTTAACAAGAAACGTAATCAATTTGTTGATCTTAAGGTCAAGAGACTTAATTAACGGTATATACATATTCTTACGCCCAAGTACCTTTCAAGGTAAATAGCTCACTTCTGAGCCCACGAGAACTTTGATACGCACCCCTTTTTTTCAAATTCGGTACCATTGTTGGTCACTCCTCAAAATTTCAGGACGAAATTTTCTTTAACAGGTGGGTAATGTAACGACCCGGCTTTTTCGACTTGCTTTTATGCTTTGTGTTTTCACGAAACTGCGTATATGTGCGTACTAAGCTAGTTTATGCTCTGGATCTTATTTAATGATTAATTACTTTCATTAATATCTTACAACGTGCTATTAAGTGTGTAATCACTTAATTTGATCCACGAATGCTTTTACGACCGTTGGTGTCACTTAACGTTTGAAACGAGCTATGTACTTGGTACACGTTTAACTTTGGTCATAATCGGAATATTATGACTACGTAATACTAATTGTTATTTTATAATAACAATTACTTGGGTTTTTGGATGCTAAATTATGCTTAGTAATTTACTAGAACACACTAGTTAGTCTTGTTGGACTTTCTACCTTGTTGGACTTTAGCCCACCCTACTCTAGCTAGTGGACTATTTAATTAGCCCAATTATTAATGGTTAATGACCCAATTATATGTAGGATAAATGCTCATTTATAAGAGCCAACATACTAGCATTTTTGTTAACTATTATCACAATTGTTGCATGGGATCCCAACATAAGCACCAACTTTAGACAACCATTAATCAAAAAGCAAAAGTTGTCTCCCCCTAAACCTCACGACCACACCACCCTCACTCACTATAAATACCACTCAAACCTCACCCATTTTACACTTGATCTCATTCACAAATTACACACACTTACTCTCTAATTCTCTCTTTATCTAATTCTCTCTTTAGTCTTTCTCACTCTAAAAAGTGTAAGTTTTAAATTTTCTTCTTCTTCTTCTTCTCTTCTAAATGTCGACATCATCATCATCATCATGCAATGATCTAGCTTTTTAGCTTTTTGATCTTGTTATATCTTGTAGATTCAAACTTGGGTTTGAATCCTTCAAGAACATGAAGGATTCAAGCTTTCTAGATTTGAATCTTCATTTACTTGCTATATCTAGGTTTTCTAGCTTATGATTTCTTTATTTTTTTTATAAAGATCAAAACTTGTGTTTATGATCTTCATGTAACTTGAAGATCTAGTCTTTTGCTTTAAGGATCTTCAAGAACATTAAAGATCCAAGCATTCTAGCTTAGGGTTTCATTATTTTGTTAAAGATCTTAGCTTTTTAGCTTATGGTCTCATTACTTTCATTAGATCTTAGCTCTTTAGCTTATGGTCTCATTAATCTTGTAAAGATCCAAGCTTTCTAGCTTAGAGTTTTCTTAATACTTGAGATCTAAGTTATTATTGTAGATATCACTTACTTGGAACCTTTTTGTGATTGTTGTGATGATAAAGATCAAGTCTTCATCATCTCATATGATGAAGATGCATAAACTTGTGTAAAAAGGACAAAGGTTGAAGCTTTATTGGGTTTATGCAATAAAGAGGAAATCTTGATGTTCAAGACTTGTAGAATGATAGCTTTTACTCTTATTTGTGTATTTATGGTTGAAACTTGGTCAAAGTGATGCAAAAACATCAAAGAGTTGTACACTTAAGCTTACACGCATCAAGGATGAGAACCGTGATGAGCATCAAGCACCAAGAAACCCACCAGAGCACTTGTTTGCTGTTTTTCGGGGTCTGATCAGAATCCTGGACTTCTGAAAAATTGATTTCCAGATAGTTCGTTTTGATTATATGACTTTTTGTTTAGGCCTCGCCTAAATCCGATATACGGTTTAGGATTTATAGCCTTCCGAAAGTCACTACGCCTTTGTAACGACGTGCTGAAAATTCTGACCTACTCGAACTTAAACCATCGCCACGGTCAAATAAAGATGAGTTAGGTTCTGAAAATTGGGAAGCGGTTAGAGGACTCACATACGGAGCCTTGGCCACTGAGTACGCATCTTTTCGATCTGTATAGAGGTCGTAACAGCTGTCCAAAATCAGCCTTTTGTTTCGATCTCTATTCTTGTTAAACTTACTTTAGCTTTGATGGATGATGATGATTATGATGATGATGATGACACTTAAACTTAATTTATGCACTTTTAAACTTTTGGGGACAACATACTGACTTAGTGACCTTTGACTTAGGTTGACGACCTTTCGAACCGACTTACTACTTGCATACTTTTCATACCGACTTTTACTGCTTATACACTGTGAGTTATAGCATCCCTTATTACTTTTTACTATTTTTGGTACTGAGAATACATGCGCTTTTTACGTTTTACATACTAGACACGAGTACTTAAACTTTATATATGTGTGGGTTACAAAACGGCGCAAAGACACCCCTTAGCTCAGTAACGTTTAATCATTGGTTTCCTAACCGTGAACGCGAATCTTAGATATGGATCCATAGGGTTTGACAACCCCACTCGGGCTAGTCGCGCTAGCAGACAACGGGTGTTTAATACTTCGAGGACAAACGCACTCGCCAAGTGCACTTTTAGGGGGTGATATATGTAGTGACCCGAACTTTTCCATGTTTATATATATTAATTGATATTGATATTTACATGACTAAATGTTTCTAACATGTTAAGCAATCAAACTTGTTAAGACTTGATTAATTGAAATAGGTTTCATATAGACAATTGACCACCCAAGTTGACCGGTGATTCACGAACGTTAAAACTTGTAAAAACTATATGATGACATATATATGATTATATATATAGTTAATATGATATTATGATAATTAAGTATCTCATTAGGTATTTTAACAATGAGTTATATACATAAAAATGAGACTATTGAATTTAAGAAACTCGAAAACGTTATATATAACGATTATCGTTATATCAACGTCTTACTAAGTACATATGAATCATATTAAGATATTGATACACTTGGTTAATTATGTTAAATTATAAGTAAATATATCATTAAGTGTATTAACAATGAACTACATATGTAAAAATAAGACTACTAACTTAATGATTTCGAAACAAGACATATATGTAACGATTATCGTTGTAACGACATTTAACTGTATATATATCATATTAAGATATATTATATATCATAATATCATGATAATGTAACAATTTAACATCTCTTTAGATATAATAAACATTGGGTTAACAACATTTAACATGATCGTTAACTTAAAGGTTTCAAATCAACATTTACATGTAACGACTAACGATGACTTAACGACTCAGTTAAAATGTATATACATGTAGTGTTTTAATATGTATTCATACACTTTTTAAAGACTTCAAGACACTTATCAAAATACTTCTACTTAACAAAAATGCTTACAATTACATCCTCGTTCAGTTTCATCAACAATTCTACTCGTATGCACCCGTATTCGTACTCGTACAATACACAGCTTTTAGACGTATGTACTATTGGTATATACACTCTAATGATCAGATCTTAGCAGCCCATGTGAGTCACCTAACACATGTGGGAACCATCATTTGGCAACTAGCATAAAATATCTCATAAAATTACAAAAATATGAGTAATCATTCATGACTTATTTACATGAAAACAAAATTACACATCCTTTATATCTAATCCATATACCAACGACCAAAAACACCTAAAAACACTTTCATTCTTCAATTTTATTCATCTAAGTGATCTCTCTCAAGTTCTATCTTCAAGTTCTAAGTGTTCTTCATAAATTCCATAAGTATAGTTTCATAAAAATCAAGAATACTTCCAAGTTTGCAAGTCTACTTCCAAGCTTTCTAATCCATTCCAAGTAATCATCTAAGATCAAGGAACCTTTGTTATTTACATTAGGTTATCTTTCTAATTCAAGGTAATATTCATATTCAAACTTTGATTCAATTTCTACAACTATAACAATCTTATTTTGAGTGAAAATCTTACTTGAACTGTTTTCGTGTCATGATTCCGTTTCAAGAACTTTCAAGCCATCCAAGGATCCTTTGAAGCTAGATGCATTTTTATCATTTCCAGTAGTTTTATCCAGAAAACTTGAGGTAGTAATGATGTTCATAACATCATTCGATTCATACATATAAAGCTATCTTATTCGAAGGTTTAAACTTGTAATCACTAGAACATAGTTTAGTTAATTCTAAACTTGTTCGCAAACAAAAGTTAATCCTTCTAACTTGACTTTTAAAATCAACTAAACACATGTTCTATATTTATATGATATGCTAACTTAATGATTTGAAACCTGGAAACACGATGAACACCATAAAATCGGATATAAGCCGTCGTAGTGAAACCGGGGGCTGTTTTGGGTTAGTTAATTAAAAACTATGATAAATTTTGATTTAAAAGTTATTCTTCTGAGAAAATTATTTTTCTTATGAACATGAAACTATATCCAAAAATCATGGTTAAACTCAAAGTGGAAGTATGTTTTTCAAAATAGTCATCTAGACGTCGTTCTTTCGACTGAAATGACTACCTTTACAAAAATGACTTGTAACCTGTAATTCCGACTATAAACTTATACTTTTTCTGTATAGATTCATAAACTTAAGTTCAGTATGAAACCAGAGCAATTGGATTCACTCAAAACGGATTTAAAACGAAGAAGTTATGGGTAAAACAAGATTGGTTATTTTTGCTTGTTGTAGCTACGTGAAAATTGGTAACAAATCTATATTAATCATATCCTAGCTAACTTATATTGTATTATACATGTATTCTAATATATTATGTAATCTTGGGATACCATAGACACGTATGCAAATGTTTTGACATATCATATCGACCCATATATATATATATATATTATTTGAAACAACCATAGACACTTTATATGCAGTAATATTGGAGTTAACTATACAGGGTTGAGGTTGATTCCAAAAATATATATAGTTTGAGTTGTGATCTAGCCTGAGACGTGTATACACTGGGTCGTGGATTGATTCAAGATAATATATATCGATTTATTTCTGTACATCTAACTATGGACAACTAGTTGTAGGTTACTAACGAGGACAGATGACTTAATACACTCAAACCTTTAAAACATAATAAAAATGGTTGTAATTATATTTTGATCATACTTTGATATATATGTACATATTTGTATAGGTTCGTGAATCGATCTGTGGCCAAGTCTTATTTCCGAGGAAGGAAATATCTGTGAAAGTGAGTTATAGTCCCACTTTTAAAATCTAATATTTTTGGGATGAGAATACATGCAGGTTTTTATAAATGATTTACAAAATAGACACAAGTACATGAAACTACATTCTATGGTTGAATTATCGAAATCGAATATGCCCCTTTTTATTAAGTCTGGTAATCTAAGAATTAGGGAACAGACCCTAATTGACACGAATCCTAAAGATAGATCTATTGGGCCTAACAAACCCCATCCAAAGTACCGGATGCTTTAGTACTTCAAAATTTATATCATATCCGAAGGGTGTCCCGGAATGATGGGGATATTCTTATATATGCATCTTGTTAATGTCGGTTAGCAGGTGTTCACCATATGAATGATTTTTATCTCTATGTATGGGATGTGTATTGAAATATGAAATCTTGTGATCTATTGTTACGATTTGATATATATAGGTTAAACCTATAACTCACCAACATTTTTGTTGACGTTTAAAGCATGTTTATTCTCAGGTAAATATTAAGAGCTTCCGCTGTTGCATACTAAAATAAGGAAAAGATTTGAAGTCCATGTTTGTATGATATTGTGTAAAAACTGCATTCAAGAAACATATGTCGATGTAATATATTTCTATTGTAAACCATTATGTAATGGTCGTGTGTAAACAGTATATTTTAGATTATCATTATTTGATAATCTACATAATGTTTTTAAAACCTTTATTGATAAAATATAGGTTATGGTTGTTTTAAAAATGAATGCAGTCTTTGAAAAACGTCTCATATAGAGGTCAAAACCTCGCAACGAAATCAATTAATATGGAACGTTTATAATCAATATGAACGGGACATTTCAGTTACTATCCGAGCGTTGGTCTTAGAGAACCAGAAAATTGCATTAGTGTGTCTTACCGAGTTTGTTAGGATGCATTAGTGAGTCTGGACTTCGACCATGTTTTTCTTCAAAAATGATTGCTTAACATTTTTTGTTGGAAACTATATATTATTAACATGTAAATATTATGTGATATGTTAATCTCTTAACGTGTTTGATATTGTGTGATAGATGTCTACCTCTAGTACAAATCCCATTGATTCACCTAATAATAATGAAGAGTCGAATATATTTTGGGAAGATTCACAAATTCCTGAAGAGGAACCGAAAGAAGAAGAACTGGAAGAAGAGGAACCGGAAGAAGATGAACCAGAAGAGGAGGAATCGGAAGAGGAGGAACCAGAAGAAGAGGTTTTAGAGGAAGAAATATTGATACCTATAGTAAATCGATTAAATAAAAGAAAATCCTCAACCAACAGACCAAAGTTAATAATGGTCAATGGTGTTTCCGCCGAGGAAGCAAAATATTGGGAAGATTACCAATTTTCCGATGAATCGGATCCCGATGAGGATTCCGATGATGTTATAGAAATTACCTCGACCCAATTTAATAAAGCGAAAGAAAATAATAAGGGAAAAGGTATAAAAATAGAGAAACCCTATTCCAACCCCGATGAACTTTATATGTATCGACAACATCCGTATTTCCTAAAATGTAACAATGACCCGGGAACCTCTAAACCACCAGGTTTTTCTAAACCATTGTGGAAAACGATGGCTCGTATTAGAGGAACACCATATATTCCTAGAAAATTAGGAAAATGAACCAAGTCCGAAGAAGAAGAAACCAGTGATTCAGATTAGAAGGTTGTAATCATGTTGTGTATTATATGTATTGTAGTGTGCTTGTATTTTTATGTTCTATGTAAAAATTGCTTGTATTGTTTGTTAATTATCTTTTACGAATCTAATCCTTGTCTATTTTACAGTATAAAAACAAAATGGACATTAAGGGTAGACAACCGAATATTTTAGAAGACCTACCAGAGGATATGATTGAGGAAATCTTGTCTAGAGTCGGTCAGAATTCATCAGCACATTTAGTTATGGGGAAATTAACTTGTCAAACATTTGAAAGACTTTCTAGAAATGCCTTAGTTTATAAAAGGCTTTCCTTTGATAGGTAGGGTATATCACATTGAGGAGACCGTAAGTTACGCCGTGTTTTCTTTAAAGCGTTAAATACGGGGAACCCAAATGCAATTTTACGCTACGGGTTAAGAACCTATTTTGACTCAACATATCCTAACATAGGATTTCGTGAATTAGAAAGAGCTTCTAACATGCAACATAAAGAAGCATGTTATGCTTACGGGTTAATGATGTTCGCTTCTTACCAAAGTGAGAAAAAGAACATTGGATTGCAACTTTAAAATAAAACCTTCCCACAAGTGACGGATTCAGTATTTGGGGTGAGAAACAAGGTTTTTAAATTATTACGGGGCTGTTGGACATTACGAAACCCTCGTCCTTTTGACAACATTACAACATGCTGCCTAGCCAATGGTCATAACGGTTATTTTCCACAAAACCAAGGATGGGAAGTCGTCTTATTAAAACCAGAATGCATGACTTGTTTCTGGACTTATGAATTACGTGTCTTTATTTCCTTTGCTGAACAACTTGCGTATTAACTAGATTTATCTTCAAAACTATCATGTATCATAGTGTACTATATTTCATGTTATATGTAATATAGCGAAGTTGTAAGTTTGAAGAATATTTGTATGTGATATATTATTATAATCAGTTTTTCATATGGAATTGTAGTAGTTGAATTGTATATTAGCTACTAAGTATGAACTTAACGGGTAGGTAGTACCCGAATTTAAACTTATAAAACGCTAATATGAAGAAAAACTTTTATAAATGAGTTCATATTATGCTACGAGATACTATTGACTACTCTTAATATTCTGTATGATTAAATTATTTCATTTGACTATTTTTGAAGGAAATGGCACCGACTACTCGACACACCTTGAATATGAGCGAAGAGGAATTTCGTGCCTTTCTTGCTTCAAACATAGCCGCAATACAGGCCGCGCTACATACCAACAATAACTCTGAATCTAGCAATACAGCTAACGGTGCAAGAAATCGTGTAGGATGCTCCTACAAGGAATTCACTGCCTGCAAACCTTCAGAATTTGATGGGACCGAAGGACCAATCGGATTGAAACGGTGGACCGAGAAAATTGAATCGGTGTTTGCCATAAGTAAGTGTGCTGAAGGAGATAAAGTGAAGTACGCTCCGTATACCTTCACATGTATTGCGTTAACATGGTGGAATACCTATCTAGAGCAAGTGGGACAAGATGTTGCTTACGCGCTACCGTGGTCAGCATTCAAGCACTTGATGAACGAGAAGTATTGTCCCAGAACCGAGGTCAATAAGCTCAAGTCAGAACTTAGAGGGTTACGAACACAGGGATTCGATATTACTTCGTACGAAAGATGATTCACAAAATTGTGCCTATTGTGTCCGAGAGCGTTCGAAGATGAGGGAGAGAAGATCGACGCGTTTGTGAAAGGGTTACCGGAGAGAATCCAAGAAGATATAAGTTCACACGAGCCTGCCTCCATACAAAAGGCATGTAGAATGGCTCACAAACTAGTGAACCAGATTGAGGGAAAAATTAAAGAACAGGCGGCCGAAGAGGCCAACGTGAAGTTAGTCAAAAGAAAGTGGGAGGAAAACGGTGATAAGAGTCACCAAAACAACAACAACTATCCCAACAATCGCAACATCAATCGCAACTACAACAAACGGCACAACAACAACAACAACAACTACAACAATCATCCCAACAACAATAACAACCGCAACAACAACAACAACAATCAGACGCAGCTATGCCAAAGGTGTGAAAAGTATCACTCGAGGTTCTGCAGCAAATTTTGCAACAAGTGTAAAAGAAATGGTCATAGCGCGGCGAAGTGTGAGGTCTACAGACCAGGGGTTAACAGAACGAAAGGAACAAATGGTGTCGGAATGAGTAATGGCGGAGCAAGTAGTGTCGGAGCAAGTTATGCCAATGTAGTTTGTTATAAATGTGGAAAACTGGGCCACATTATTAGAAATTGCCCGAACCAGGAGAACACGAATGGACAAGGCCGCAGAAGAGTTTTCAATATTAATGCGGCAGAGGCACAGGAAGACCCGGAGCTTGTTACGGGTACGTTTCTTATTGACAATAAATCTGCTTACGTTTTATTTGATTCTGGTGTGGATAGAAGCTATATGAGTAGAGATTTTTGTGCTAAATTAAGTTGTCCATTGACACCGTTGGATAGTAAATTTTTACTCGAATTAGCAAACGGTAAATTAATTTCAGCAGATTATATATGCCGGAATTGAGAAATTAAATTGGGTAGTGAAATATTTAAGATTGATTTGATATCAGTAGAGTTAGGGAGTTTTGATGTAATAGTTGGCATGGACTGGCTGAAGGAGATGAAAGCAGAGATCGTATGTTACAAAAATGCAATTCGCATTGTACGAGAAGAAGGAGAACCCTTAATGGTGTACGGAGAAAAGGGCAACACGAAGCTACATCTTATTAGTAATTTGAAGGCACAAAAACTAATAAGAAAAGGTTGCTATGCTGTTCTAGCACACGTCGAGAAAGTACAAACTGAAGAAAAGAGCATCAATGATGCTCCCGTCGCAAAAGAATTTCCCGATGTATGTCCGAAACAATTACCGGGACTACCTCCACATCGATCTGTTGAATTTCAAATAGATCTTTTACCAGGACCTGCACCAATAGCTCGTGCTCCTTACAGACTCGCACCCAGCGAGATGAAAGAACTGCAAAGCCAACTGCAAGAACTATTAGAACGTGGTTTCATTCGACCAAGCACATCACCATGGGGAGCTCCAATTTTGTTTGTCAAGAAGAAGGATGGTACATTTAGGTTGTGTATTGACTACAGAGAGTTGAATAAACTTACCATCAAAAACCGTTATCCACTGCCGAGAATTGACGACTTATTTGATCAACTACAAGGCTCGTCGGTTTATTCAAAAATAAATTTACGTTCTGGATATCATCAAATGTGAGTAAAGGAGGATGATATTCCAAAAACTGCTTTTAGGACGCGTTATGGTCATTACGAGTTTATGGTTATACCATTTGCATTGACTAACGCACCAGCTGTATTCATGGACCTTATGAACCGAGTGTGTGGGCCATATCTTGACAAGTTTATCATTGTTTTCATCGATGACATACTTATTTACTCAAAGAATGATCACGAGCACGAAGAACATTTGAGAAAAGTTCTAGAAGTATTGAGGAAAGAAAAACTGTACGCTAAGTTTTCAAAGTGTGCATTTTGGTTGGAAGAAGTTCAATTCCTCGGTCACATAGTGAACAAAGAAGGTATCCAGGTGGACCCGACAAAGATCGAAACCGTTGAAAAGTGGGAAACCCCAAAAACTCCGAAGCATATACATCAATTTTTAGGATTGGCGGGTTACTACAGAAGATTCATCCAAGATTTCTCCAAAATAGCAAAACCCTTGACTGCATTAACGCATAAAGGGAAGAAATTTGAATGGAAGGATGAACAAGAGAAGGCATTTCAGTTATTGAAGAAAAAGCTAACTACGGCACCTATATTGTCATTGCCTGAAGGGAATGATGATTTTGTGATTTATTGTGACGCATCAAAGCAAGGTCTCGGTTGTGTATTAATGCAACGAACGAAGGTGATTGCTTATGCGTCTAGACAATTGAAGATTCACGATCAAAATTATACAACTCACGATTTGGAATTGGGTGCTGTTATTTTTGCATTAAACACTTGGAGGCATTATTTATATGGGGTCAAAAGTATTATATATACCGACCACAAAAGTCTCCAACATATATTTAATCAGAAGCAACTGAATATGAGACAGCGCAGGTGGATTGAATTGTTGAATGATTACGACTTTGAGATTCGTTACCACCCGGGGAAGGCGAATGTAGTAGCCGACGCTTTGAGTAGAAAGGACAGAGAACCCATTCGAGTAAAATCTATGAATATAATGATTCACACTAACCTTACTACTCAAATAAAGGAGGCGCAACAAGGAGTTTTAAAAGAGGGAAACTTAAAGGATGAAATACCCAAAGGATCGGAGAAGCATCTTAATATTCGGGAAGACGGAACCCGGTATAGGGCTGAAAGAATTTGGGTACCAAAATTTGGAGATATGAGGGAAATGGTACTTAGAGAAGCTCATAAAACCAGATACTCAATACATCCTGGAACGGGGAAGATGTACAAGGATCTCAAGAAACATTTTTGGTGGCCAGGTATGAAAGCCGATGTTGCTAAATACGTAGGGAATGTTTGACGTGTTCTAAGGTCAAAGCGGAGCATCAGAAACCATCAGGTCTACTTCAACAACCCGAAATCCCGGAATGGAAATGGGAAAACATTACCATGGATTTCATTACTAAATTGCCAAGGACTGCAAGTGGTTATGATACTATTTGGGTAATAGTTGATCGTCTCACCAAGTCAGCACACTTCCTGCCAATGAGAGAAAATGACAAAATGAAGATGTTGGTGCGATTGTATTTGAAGGAGGTTGTCTCCAGACATGGAATACCCGTCTCTATTATCTCTGATAGGGATGGTAGATTTGTTTCAAGGTTCTGGCAGACGTTGCAACAAGCATTGGGGACTCGTCTAGACATGAGTACTGCCTATCATCCACAAACTGATGGGCAGAGCGAAAAGACGATACAAACTCTTGAAGACATGCTACGAGCATGTGTTATTGATTTCGGAAACAGTTGAGATCGACACCTACCGTTAGCAGAATTTTCCTACAACAACAGTTATCATTCTAGTATTGAGATGGCGCCGTTTGAGGCACTTTATGGTAGAAAGTGCATGAAATGTCCCGTTCTTATTGATTAAAAACGTTCCATATTAATTGATTTCGTTGCGAGGTTTTGACCTCTATATGAGACGTTTTTCAAAGACTGCATTCATTTTTAAAACAAACCATAACCTTTATTTCATAAATAAAGGTTTAAAAAGCTTTAAGTAGATTATCAAATAATGATAATCTAAAATATCCTGTTTACACACGACCATTACATAATGGTTTACAATACAAATATGTTACATCGAAATCAGTTTCTTGAATGCAGTTTTTACACAATATCATACAAACATGGACTCCAAATCTTGTCCTTATTTTAGTATGCAACAGCGGAAGCTCTTAATATTCACCTGAGAATAAACATGCTTAAAACGTCAACAAAAATGTTGGTGAGTTATAGGTTTAACCTATATATATCAAATCATAATAATAGACCACAAGATTTCATATTTCAATACACATCCCATACATAGAGATAAAAATCATTCATATGGTGAACACCTGGTAACCGACATTAACAAGATGCATATATAAGAATATCCCCATCATTCCGGGACACCCTTCGGATATGATATAAATTTCGAAGTACTAAAGCATCCGGTACTTTGGATGGGGCTTGTTGGGCCCGATAGATCTATCTTTAGGATTCGCGTCAATTAGGGTGTCTGTTCCCTAATTCTTAGATTACCAGACTTAATATAAAGGGGCATATTCGATTTCGATAATTCAACCATAGAATGTAGTTTCACGTACTTGTGTCTATTTTGTAAATCATTTATAAAACCTGCATGTATTCTCATCCCAAAAATATTAGATTTTAAAAGTGGGACTATAACTCACTTTCACAGATTTTTACTTCGTCGGGAAGTAAGACTTGGCCACTGGTTGATTCACGAACCTATAACAATATATACATATATATCAAAGTATGTTCAAAATATATTTACAACACTTTTAATATATTTTGATGTTTTAAGTTTATTAAGTCAGCTGTCCTCGTTAGTAACCTACAACTAGTTGTCCACAGTTAGATGTACAGAAATAAATCGATAAATATTATCTTGAATCAATCCACGACCCAGTGTATACGTATCTCAGTATTGATCACAACTCAAACTATATATATTTTGGAATCAACCTCAACCCTGTATAGCTAACTCCAACATTCACATATAGAGTGTCTATGGTTGTTCCGAAATATATATAGATGTGTCGAGATGATAGGTCGAAACATTGTATACGTGTCTATGGTATCTCAAGATTACATAATATACAATACAAGTTGATTAAGTTATGGTTGGAATAGATTTGTTACCAATTTTCACGTAGCTAAAATGAGAAAAATTATCCAATCTTGTTTTACCCATAACTTCTTCATTTTAAATCCGTTTTGAGTGAATCAAATTGCTATGGTTTCATATTGAACTCTATTTTATGAATCTAAATAGAAAAAGTATAGGTTTATAGTCGGAAAAATAAGTTACAAGTCGTTTTTGTAAAGGTAGTCATTTCAGTCGAAAGAACGACGTCTAGATGACCATTTTAGAAAACATACTTCCACTTTGAGTTTAACCATAATTTTTGGATATAGTTTCATGTTCATAATAAAAATCATTTTCTCAGAATAACAACTTTTAAATCAAAGTTTATCATAGTTTTTAATTAACTAACCCAAAACAGCCCGCGGTGTTACTACGACGGCGTAAATCCGGTTTTACGGTGTTTTTCGTGTTTCCAGGTTTTAAATCATTAAGTTAGCATATCATATAGATATAGAACATGTGTTTAGTTGATTTTAAAAGTCAAGTTAGAAGGATTAACTTTTGTTTGCGAACAAGTTTAGAATTAACTAAACTATGTTCTAGTGATTACAAGTTTAAACCTTCGAATAAGATAGCTTTATATGTATGAATCGAATGATGTTATGAACATCATTACTACCTTAATTTCCTTGGATAAACCTATTGGAAAAGAGAAAAATGGATCTAGCTTCAATGGATCCTTGGATGGCTCGAAGTTCTTGAAGCAGAATCATGACACGAAAACAAGTTCAAGTAAGATCATCACTTGAAATAAGATTGTTATAGTTATAGAAATTGAACCAAAGTTTGAATATGATTATTACCTTGTATTAGAATGATAACCTACTGTAAGAAACAAAGATTTCTTGAGGTTGGATGATCACCTTACAAGATTGGAAGTGAGCTAGCAAACTTGAAAGTATTCTTGATTTTATGAAACTAGAACTTTTGGAATTTATGAAGAACACTTAGAACTTGAAGATAGAACTTGAGAGAGATCAATTAGATGAATAAAATTGAAGAATGAAAGTGTTTGTAGGTGTTTTTGGTCGTTGGTGTATGGATTAGATATAAAGGATATGTAATTTTGTTTTCATGTAAATAAGTCATGAATGATTACTCATATTTTTGTAATTTTATGAGATATTTCATGCTAGTTGCCAAATGATGGTTCCCACATGTGTTAGGTGACTCACATGGGCTGCTAAGAGCTGATCATTAGAGTGTATATATCAATAGTACATACATCTAAAAGCTGTGTATTGTACGAGTACGAATACGGGTGCATACGAGTAGAATTGTTGATGAAACTGAACGAGGATGTAATTGTAAGCATTTTTGTTAAGTAGAAGTATTTTGATAAGTGTATTGAAGTCTTTCAAAAGTGTATAAATACATATTAAAACACTACATGTATATACATTTTAACTGAGTCGTTAAGTCATCGTTAGTCGTTACATGTAAATGTTGTTTTGAAACCTTTATGTTAACGATCTTGTTAAATGTTGTTAACCCAATGTTTATAATATCAAAAGAGATTTTAAATTATTATATTATCATGATATTATGATGTACGAATATCTCTTAATATGATATATATACATTAAATGTCGTTACAACGATAATCGTTACACATATGTCTCGTTTCAAAATCATTAAGTTAGTAGTCTTGTTTTTACATATGTAGTTCATTGTTAATATACTTAATGATATGTTTAATTATCATAATATAATGTTAACTATATATATAACCATATATATGTCATCATATAATTTTTACAAGTTTTTAACGTTCGTGAATCACCGGTCAACTTGGGTGGTCAATTGTCTATATGAAACCTATTTCAATTAATCAAGTCTTAACAAGTTTGATTGCTTAACATGTTGGAAACATTTAATCATGTAAATATCAATCTCAATTAATATATATAAACATGGAAAAGTTCGGGTCACTACAGTACCTACCCGTTAAATAAATTTCGTCCCGAAATTTTAAGCTGTTGAAGGTGTTGACTAATCTTCTGGAAAGAGATGCGGGTATTTCTTCTTCATCTGATCTTCACGCTCCCAGGTGAACTCGGGTCCTCTACGAGCATTCCATCGAACCTTAACAATTGGTATCTTGTTTTGCTTAAGTCTTTTAACCTCACGATCCATTATTTCGACGGGTTCTTCGATGAATTGAAGTTTTTCGTTGATTTGGATTTCATCTAACGGAATAGTGAGATCTTCTTTAGCAAAACATTTCTTTAAATTCGAGACGTGGAAAGTGTTATGTACAGCCGCGAGTTGTTGAGGTAACTCCAGTCGGTAAGCTACTGGTCCGATACGATCAATAATCTTGAATGGTCCAATATACCTTGGATTTAATTTCCCTCGTTTACCAAATCGAACAACGCCTTTCCAAGGTGCAACTTTAAGCATGACCATCTCTCCAATTTCAAATTCTATATCTTTTCTTTTAATGTCAGCGTAGCTCTTTTGTCGACTTTGGGCAGTTTTCAACCGTTGTTGAATTTGGATGATCTTCTTGGTAGTTTCTTGTATAATCTCCGGACCCGTAATCTGTCTATCCCCCACTTCACTCCAACAAATCGGAGACCTGCACTTTCTACCATAAAGTGCTTCAAATGGCGCCATCTCAATGCTTGAATGGTAGCTGTTGTTGTAGGAAAATTCTGCTAACGGTAGATGTCGATCCCAACTGTTTCTGAAATCAATAACACATGCTCGTAGCATGTCTTCAAGCGTTTGTATCGTCCTTTCGCTCTGCCCATCAGTTTGTGGATGATAGGCAGTACTCATGTCTAGACGAGTTCCTAATGCTTGCTGTAATGTCTGCAAGAATCTTGAAATAAATCTGCCATCCCTATCAGAGATAATAGAGATTGGTATTCCATGTCTGGAGATGACTTCCTTCAAATACAGTCGTGCTAACTTCTCCATCTTGTCATCTTCTCTTATTGGCAGGAAGTGTGCTGATTTGGTGAGACGATCAACTATTACCCAAATAGTATCAAAACCACTTGCAGTCCTTGGCAATTTAGTGATGAAATCCATGGTAATGTTTTCCCATTTCCATTCCGGGATTTCGGGTTGTTGAAGTAGACCTGATGGTTTCTGATGCTCAGCTTTGACCTTAGAACACGTCAAACATTCTCCTACGTATTTAGCAACATCGGCTTTCATACCCGGCCACCAAAAATATTTCCTGAGATCCTTGTACATCTTCCCCGTTCCAGGATGTATTGAGTATCTGGTTTTATGAGCTTCTCTAAGTACCATTTCTCTCATATCTCCAAATTTTGGTACCCAAATCCTTTCAGCCCTATACCGGGTTCCGTCTTCCCGAATATTAAGATGCTTCTCCGATCCTTTGGGTATTTCATCCTTTAAATTTCCCTCTTTTAAAACTCCTTGTTGCGCCTCCTTTATTTGAGTAGTAAGGTTATTATGAATCATTATATTCATAGATTTTACTCGAATGGGTTCTCTGTCCTTCCTGCTCAAGGCATCGGCTACCACATTTGCCTTCCCCGGGTGGTAACGAATCTCAAAGTCGTAATCATTCAACAATTCAATCCACCTACGCTGCCTCATATTCAGTTGTTTTTGATTAAATATGTGTTGAAGACTTTTGTGGTCGGTATATATAATACTTTTGACCCCATATAAGTAGTGCCTCCAAGTCTTTAATGCAAAAACAACCGCGCCTAATTCCAAATCATGCGTCGTATAATTTTGTTCGTGAATCTTCAATTGTCTAGACGCATAAGCAATCACCTTCGTTCGTTGCATTAATACACAACCGAGACCTTGCTTTGATGCGTCACAATAAATCACAAAATCATCATTCCCTTCAGGCAATGACAATATAGGTGCCGTAGTTAGCTTTTTCTTCAAAAACTGAAACGCTTTCTCTTGTTCATCATTCCATTCAAATTTCTTCCCTTTATGCGTTAATGCAGTCAAGGGTTTTGCTATTCTGGAAAAGTCTTGGATGAACCTTCTGTAGTAACCAGCTAGTCCTAAAAATTGGCGTATGTGTTTCGGAGTTTTCGGGGTTTCCCACTTTTCAACAGTTTCTATCTTTGCCGGATCCACCTTAATACCTTCTTTGTTCACTATGTGACCGAGGAATTGAACTTCTTCCAACCAAAATGCACACTTTGAAAACTTAGCATACAATTCTTCCTTCCTCAATACTTCTAACACCTTTCTCAAATGTTCACCGTGTTCTTGGTCATTCTTTGAGTAAATAAGTATGTCATCAATGAAAACAATGACAAACTTGTCAAGGTATGGTCCACACACTCGGTTCATAAGGTCCATGAACACAGCTGGTGCATTAGTTAAACCAAACGGCATGACCATAAACTCGTAATGACCGTAACGTGTTCTGAAAGCAGTCTTTGGAATATCATCTTCTTTCACCCGCATTTGATGATACCCGGAACGTAAGTCAATCTTTGAATAAACAGACGAGCCTTGTAGTTGATCAAATAAGTCATCGATTCTCGGTAGTGGGTAGCGGTTCTTGATGGTAAGTTTGTTCAACTCTCGGTAGTCGATACACAACCTGAATGTACCATCTTTCTTCTTGACAAACAAAACAGGAGCTCCCCACGGTGATGTGCTTGGTCGAATGAAACCACGCTCTAAAAGTTCTTGTAATTGGCTTTGTAGTTCTTTCATCTCGCTGGGTGCGAGTCTGTAAGGAGCACGAGCTATTGGTGCAGCTCCTGGTACAAGATCTATTTGAAATTCAACGGATCGATGTGGGGGTAATCCCGGTAATTCTTTCGGAAATACATCAGGAAATTCTTTTGCGACGGGAACATCATTGATGCTCTTTTCTTCAGTTTGTACTTTCTCGACGTGTGCTAGAACAGCATAGCAACCTTTTCTTATTAGTTTTTGTGCCTTCAAATTACTAATAAGATGTAGCTTCGTGTTGCCCTTTTCTCCGTACACCATTAAGGGTTTTCCTTTTTCTCGTATAATGCGAATTGCATTTTTGTAACAAATGATCTCTGCTTTCACTTCTTTCAACCAGTCCATACCGATTATCACATCAAAACTCCCTAACTCTACTGGTATCAAATCAATCTTAAATGTTTCGCTAACCAGTTTAATTTCTCGATTCCGACATATATTATCTGCTGAAATTAATTTACCATTTGCTAATTCGAGTAAAAATTTACTATCCAAAGGCGTCAATGGACAACTTAATTTAGCACAAAAATCTCTACTCATATAGCTTCTATCCGCACCCGAATCAAATAAAACGTAAGCAGATTTATTGTCAATAAGAAACGTACCCGTAACAAGCTCCGGGTCTTCCTGTGCCTCTGCCGCATTAATATTGAAAACTCTTCCACGGCCTTGTCCATTCGTGTTCTCCTGGTTCGGGCAATTTCTAATAATGTGGCCCGGTTTTCCACATTTATAACAAACTACATTGGCATAACTTGCTCCGACACTACTTGCTCCGCCATTACTCGTTCCGACACCATTTGTTCCTTTCGTTCTATTAACCCCTGGTCCGTAGACCTCACACTTCGCCGCGCTATGACCATTTCTTTTACACTTGTTGCAAAATTTGGTGCAGAACCCCGAGTGATTCTTTTCACACCTTTGGCATAGCTGCTTCTGATTGTTGTTGTTATTGCGGTTATTATTGTTGTTGGGATGATTGTTGTAGTTGTTGTTGTTGTTGTTGTTGTTGTTGGGCCGTTTGTTGTAGTTGCGATTGATGTTGCGATTGTTGGGATAATTGTTGCGATTATTGTTGTAATTGCTGTTGTTGTTGTATTGGTGATTCTTATCACCGTTTTCCTCCCACTTTCTTTTGACTTGCTTCACATTGGCCTCTTCAGCAGTCTGTTCTTTAATTCTTTCTTCAATTTGGTTCACGAGTTTGTGAGCCATTCTACATGCCTGTTGTATGGAGGTGGGCTCGTGTGAACTTATATCTTCTTGGATTCTTTCCGGTAATCCTTTCACAAACGCGTCGATCTTCTCTTCCTCATCTTCGAATGCTCCCGGACACAATAGGCACAATTCTGTGAATCGTCTTTCGTACGTGGTAATATCAAATCCTTGGGTTCGTAACCCTCTAAGTTCTGTCTTGAGCTTATTGACCTCGGTTCTGGGACGGTACTTCTCGTTCATCAAGTGCTTGAATGCTGACCACGGTAGTAAGTACGCATCGTTTTGTCCCACTTGCTCTAGATAGGTATTCCACCATGTTAACGCAGAACCTGTGAAGGTATGCGTAGCGTACTTTACTTTGTCCTCTTCAGTACACTTACTTATGGCAAACACTGATTCGACCTTCTCGGTCCACCGTTTCAATCCGATCGGTCCTTCGGTTCCATCAAATTCCAAAGGTTTGCAGGCAGTGAATTCTTTGTAGGTGCATCCTACACGATTTCCTGTACTGCTAGATCCAAGGTTATTGTTGGTATGTAGCGCAGCCTGTACTGCGGCTATGTTTGAAGCTAGAAAAGTACGGAATTCCTCTTCATTCATATTCACGGTGTGTCGAGTAGTCGGTGCCATTTCCTTCAAAATAGTTAAATGGAACAAGTTAATCATACAGAATATTAAGAGTAGTTAATAGTATTTCGTAGCATAATATGAACTCATTTATAAAAGCTTTTTCTTCATATTAGCGTTTTATAAGTTCAAATTCGGGTAGTACCTACCCGTTAAGTTCATACTTAGTAGCTAATATACAATTCAACTACTACAATTCTATATGAAAAACTGATTATAATAATAATTCGCGTTCAAACTTTTATACAATATTTTACAAACTTACAATACCGCTTATTTTACATAAAGCATGAAATATAGCACACAATAACTTTGATACAAGATAGTTGTGAAGATAATTCTAGCTAGTACACAAGTCGTTCAGCAAAGGCAATAAAGACACGTAATTCATACGTCCAGAAACAAGTCATGCATTCTGGTTTTACTAGGACTACTTCCCATCCTTGGTCTTGTGCAACATAACCGTTATGGCCGTTGATAAGACAGCGTGTTGTAACGTCGTCAAAGGGACGAGGGTTACGTAATGTCCAACAGTCCCGTAATAATCTAAAAACCTCATTTCTTACCCCAATTACCGACTCCGTCACTCGTGGAAACGTTTTGTTTAATAGTTGTAGCCCGATGTTCTTGTTCTCACTTTGGTGAGAAGCGAACATTACTAATCCGTAAGCATAACATGCTTCTTTATGTTGCATGTTAGCCGCTTTTTCTAAATCACGAAGTCCAATATTCGGATATATTGAGTCAAAATAATTTCTTAACCCGTTGCGTAAAATAGCATTTGGGTTCCCCGCAATATATGCGTCAAAGTAAACACATCGTAACTTATGGGTTTCCTAATGTGATATCCCCCATCTTTCAAACGAAAGTCTCTTATAAACCAAGACATTCTTGGAACGTTCTTCGAATGTCTTACAAACTGATCTCGCCTTAAATAGTTGTGCCGAGGAATTCTGGCCGACTCTAGACAAGATTTCATCAATCATGTCTCCGGGTAGGTCTCTTAAAATATTGGGTTGTCTATCCATTTTGTGTTTTTAAACTGTAAAATAGACAAGAGTTAGATTCATAAAAAAATACTTATTAATACAAGCAATTTTTACATATATCATAAAGCATAAGAACACTATATTACATATATTACACCACACGAATACAACTATCTTATTCCGACTCGCTCGTTTCTTCTTCTTCGGTTTTGGTTCGTTTTGCCAAGTTTCTAGGGATATATGATGTTCCCCTAATACGAGCCGTCGTTGTCCACATTGGTTTAGAAAAACCTGGTGGTTTAGAGGTTCCCGGGTCATTGTTACAACTTAAGGACTTCGGGGGTTGACGATACATATAAAGTTCATCGGGGTTGGAATTAGATTTCTCTATTTTTATGCCCTTTCCCTTATTATTTTCTTTTTCCTTTTTAAATTCAGTTGGGGTAATTTCTATAACATCATCGGAATTCTCGTCGGAATCCGATTCATCGGAGAATTGGTAATCCTCCCAATATTTTGCTTCCTTGGCGGAAACACCATTGACCATAATTAACCTTGGTCGGTTGGTTGAGGATTTTCTTTTACTTAACCGTTTTATTATTTCCCCCACCGGTTCTACTTCTTCATCCGGTTCCGATTCTTCTTCCGGTTCCGATTCTTCTTCCGGTTCCGACTCTTCTTCCGGTTCCTCTTCGGGAACTTGTGAATCGGTCCACGAATCATTCCAATTTACATTTGACTCTTCATTATTATTAGGTGAGTCAATGGGACTTGTTCTAGAGGTAGACATCTATCACATAATATCAAACGCGTTAAGAGATTAATATATCACATAATATTCACATGTTAAAAATATATAGTTTCCAACAAAATTTGTTAAGCAATCATTTTTCAAGTAAACACGGTCGAAGTCCAGACTCACTAATGCATCCTAAAAAACTCAATAAGACACACTAATGCAAAATTCTGGTTCTCTAAGACCAACGCTCGGATACCAACTGAAATGTCCCGTTCTTATTGATTAAAAACGTTCCATATTAATTGATTTCGTTGCGAGGTTTTGACCTCTATATGAGACGTTTTTCAAAGACTGCATTCATTTTTAAAACAAACCATAACCTTTATTTCATAAATAAAGGTTTAAAAAGCTTTAAGTAGATTATCAAATAATGATAATCTAAAATATCCTGTTTACACACGACCATTACATAATGGTTTACAATACAAATATGTTACATCGAAATCAGTTTCTTGAATGCAGTTTTTACACAATATCATACAAACATGGACTCCAAATCTTGTCCTTATTTTAGTATGCAACAGCGGAAGCTCTTAATATTCACCTGAGAATAAACATGCTTAAAACGTCAACAAAAATGTTGGTGAGTTATAGGTTTAACCTATATATATCAAATCATAATAATAGACCACAAGATTTCATATTTCAATACACATCCCATACATAGAGATAAAAATCATTCATATGGTGAACACCTGGTAACCGACATTAACAAGATGCATATATAAGAATATCCCCATCATTCCGGGACACCCTTCGGATATGATATAAATTTCGAAGTACTAAAGCATCCGGTACTTTGGATGGGGCTTGTTGGGCCCGATAGATCTATCTTTAGGATTCGCGTCAATTAGGGTGTCTGTTCCCTAATTCTTAGATTACCAGACTTAATATAAAGGGGCATATTCGATTTCGATAATTCAACCATAGAATGTAGTTTCACGTACTTGTGTCTATTTTGTAAATCATTTATAAAACCTGCATGTATTCTCATCCCAAAAATATTAGATTTTAAAAGTGGGACTATAACTCACTTTCACAGATTTTTACTTCGTCGGGAAGTAAGACTTGGCCACTGGTTGATTCACGAACCTATAACAATATATACATATATATCAAAGTATGTTCAAAATATATTTACAACACTTTTAATATATTTTGATGTTTTAAGTTTATTAAGTCAGCTGTCCTCGTTAGTAACCTACAACTAGTTGTCCACAGTTAGATGTACAGAAATAAATCGATAAATATTATCTTGAATCAATCCACGACCCAGTGTATACGTATCTCAGTATTGATCACAACTCAAACTATATATATTTTGGAATCAACCTCAACCCTGTATAGCTAACTCCAACATTCACATATAGAGTGTCTATGGTTGTTCCGAAATATATATAGATGTGTCGAGATGATAGGTCGAAACATTGTATACGTGTCTATGGTATCTCAAGATTACATAATATACAATACAAGTTGATTAAGTTATGGTTGGAATAGATTTGTTACCAATTTTCACGTAGCTAAAATGAGAAAAATTATCCAATCTTGTTTTACCCATAACTTCTTCATTTTAAATCCGTTTTGAGTGAAACAAATTGCTATGGTTTCATATTGAACTCTATTTTATGAATCTAAACAGAAAAAGTATAGGTTTATAGTCGGAAAAATAAGTTACAAGTCGTTTTTGTAAAGGTAGTCATTTCAGTCGAAAGAACGACGTCTAGATGACCATTTTAGAAAACATACTTCCACTTTGAGTTTAACCATAATTTTTGGATATAGTTTCATGTTCATAATAAAAATCATTTTCTCAGAATAACAACTTTTAAATCAAAGTTTATCATAGTTTTTAATTAACTAACCCAAAACAGCCCGCGGTGTTACTACGACGGCGTAAATCCGGTTTTACGGTGTTTTTCGTGTTTCCAGGTTTTAAATCATTAAGTTAGCATATCATATAGATATAGAACATGTGTTTAGTTGATTTTAAAAGTCAAGTTAGAAGGATTAACTTTTGTTTGCGAACAAGTTTAGAATTAACTAAACTATGTTCTAGTGATTACAAGTTTAAACCTTCGAATAAGATAGCTTTATATGTATGAATCGAATGATGTTATGAACATCATTACTACCTTAATTTCCTTGGATAAACCTACTGGAAAAGAGAAAAATGGATCTAGCTTCAATGGATCCTTGGATGGCTCGAAGTTCTTGAAGCAGAATCATGACACGAAAACAAGTTCAAGTAAGATCATCACTTGAAATAAGATTGTTATAGTTATAGAAATTGAACCAAAGTTTGAATATGATTATTACCTTGTATTAGAATGATAACCTACTGTAAGAAACAAAGATTTCTTGAGGTTGGATGATCACCTTACAAGATTGGAAGTGAGCTAGCAAACTTGAAAGTATTCTTGATTTTATGAAACTAGAACTTTTGGAATTTATGAAGAACACTTAGAACTTGAAGATAGAACTTGAGAGAGATCAATTAGATGAAGAAAATTGAAGAATGAAAGTGTTTGTAGGTGTTTTTGGTCGTTGGTGTATGGATTAGATATAAAGGATATGTAATTTTGTTTTCATGTAAATAAGTCATGAATGATTACTCATATTTTTGTAATTTTATGAGATATTTCATGCTAGTTGCCAAATGATGGTTCCCACATGTGTTAGGTGACTCACATGGGCTGCTAAGAGCTGATCATTAGAGTGTATATATCAATAGTACATACATCTAAAAGCTGTGTATTGTACGAGTACGAATACGGGTGCATACGAGTAGAATTGTTGATGAAACTGAACGAGGATGTAATTGTAAGCATTTTTGTTAAGTAGAAGTATTTTGATAAGTGTATTGAAGTCTTTCAAAAGTGTATAAATACATATTAAAACACTACATGTATATACATTTTAACTGAGTCGTTAAGTCATCGTTAGTCGTTACATGTAAATGTTGTTTTGAAACCTTTATGTTAACGATCTTGTTAAATGTTGTTAACCCAATGTTTATAATATCAAAAGAGATTTTAAATTATTATATTATCATGATATTATGATGTACGAATATCTCTTAATATGATATATATACATTAAATGTCGTTACAACGATAATCGTTACACATATGTCTCGTTTCAAAATCATTAAGTTAGTAGTCTTGTTTTTACATATGTAGTTCATTGTTAATATACTTAATGATATGTTTAATTATCATAATATAATGTTAACTATATATATAACCATATATATGTCATCATATAATTTTTACAAGTTTTTAACGTTCGTGAATCACCGGTCAACTTGGGTGGTCAATTGTCTATATGAAACCTATTTCAATTAATCAAGTCTTAACAAGTTTGATTGCTTAACATGTTGGAAACATTTAATCATGTAAATATCAATCTCAATTAATATATATAAACATGGAAAAGTTCGGGTCACTACAGTGCAGGTCTCCGATTTGTTGGAATGAGGTGGGGGATAGACAGATTAAGGGTCCGGAGATAATACAAGAAACTACCGAGAAAATCATCCAAATTCAACAACGATTGAAAACCGCCCAGAGTCAACAAAAGAGCTACGCGGACAGTAAAAGAAAAGATATAGAGTTTGAAATTAGAGAAATGGTCATGCTTAAGGTTTCACCTTGGAAAGGCATTGTTCGATTTGGTAAACGGGGAAAACTAAATCCAAGGTACATTGGACCATTTAAGATTATAGATCGTGTCCGACTAGTAGCTTACCAACTGGAGCTACCTCAACAACTCGTGGCTGTACATAACACTTTCCACATCTCAAATTTGAAGAAATGTTTTGCTAAAGAAGATCTCACTATTCCATTGGACGAAATCCAAATCAATGAAAAACTTCAATTCATTGAAGAACCCGTCGAAATAATGGATCGTGAGGTTAAGATACTTAAGCAAAACAAGATGCCGATTTTTAAGGTTCGATGGAATGCTCGTAGAGGACCCGAGTTCACCTGGGAGCGTGAAGTTCAGATGAAAAAGAAATACCCGCATCTATTTCCAGAAGATTCGTCAACACCTTCAACAGCTTAAAATTTCGGGACGAAATTTATTTAACGGGTAGGTACTGTAATGACCCGAACTTTTCCATGTTTATATATATTAATTGAGATTGATATTTACATGACTAAATGTTTCCAACATGTTAAGCAATCAAACTTGTTAAGACTTGATTAATTGAAATAGGTTTCATATAGACAATTGACCACCCAAGTTGACCGGTGATTCACGAGCGTTAAAACTTGTAAAAACTATATGATGAAATATATATGATTATATATATAGTTAACATGATATTATGATAAGAAAGTATCTCATTAGGTATTTTAACAATGAGTTATATACATAAAAATGAGACTATTGAATTTAAGAAACTCGAAAACGTTATATATAACGATTATCGTTATATCAACTTCTTACTAAGTACATATGAATCATATTAAGATATTGATACACTTGGTTAATTATGTTAAATTATAAGTAAATATATCATTAAGTGTATTAACAATGAACTACATATGTAAAAATAAGACTACTAACTTAATGATTTCGAAACGAGATATATATGTAACGATTATCGTTGTAACGACATTTAACTGTATATATATCATACTAAGATATATTATATATCATAATATCATTATAATGTAACAATTTAACATCTCTTTAGATATAATAAACATTGGGTTAACAACATTTAACATGATCGTTAACTTAAAGGTTTCAAATCAACATTTACATGTAACGACTAACGATGACTTAACGACTCAATTAAAATGTATATACATGTAGTGTTTTAATATGTATTCATACACTTTTTAAAGACTTCAAGACACTTATCAAAATACTTCTACTTAACAAAAATGCTTACAATTATATCCTCGTTCAGTTTCATCAACAATTCTACTCGTATGCACCCGTATTCGTACTCGTACAATACACAGCTTTTAGACGTATGTACTATTGGTATATACACTCTAATGATCAGCTTTTATCAGCCCATGTGAGTCACCTAACACATGTGGGAACTATCATTTGGCAACTAGCATGAAATATCTCATAAAATTACAAAAATATGAGTAATCATTCATGACTTATTTACATGAAAACAAAATTACACATCCTTTATATCTAATCCATATACCAACGACCAAAAATACCTACAAACACTTTCATTTTTCAATTTTATTCATCTAAGTGATCTCTCTCAAGTTCTATCTTCAAGTTCTAAGTGTTCTTCATAAATTCCATAAGTATAGTTTCATAAAAATCAAGAATACTTCCAAGTTTGCAAGTCTACTTCCAAGCTTTCTAATCCATTCCAAGTAATTATCTAAGATCAAGGAACCTTTGTTATTTACAGTAGATTATCTTTCTAATTCAAGGTAATATTCATATTCAAACTTTGATTCAATTTCTACAACTATAACAATCTTATTTCGAGTGAAAATCTTACTTGAACTGTTTTCGTGTCATGATTCTGTTTCAAGAACTTTCAAGCCATCCAAGGATCCTTTGAAGCTAGATCCATTTTTCTCATTTCTAGTAGTTTTATCCAGAAAACTTGAGGTAGTAATGATGTTCATAACATCATTCGATTCATACATATAAAGCTATCTTATTCGAAGGTTTAAACTTGTAATCACTAGAACATAGTTTAGTTAATTCTAAACTTGTTCGCAAACAAAAGTTAATCCTTCTAACTTGACTTTTAAAATCAACTAAACACATGTTCTATATTTATATGATATGCTAACTTAATGATTTAAAACCTGGAAACACGATGAACACCATAAAATCGGATATACGCCATCGTAGTGAAACCGGGGGCTGTTTTGGGTTAGTTAATTAAAGACTATGATAAATTTTGATTTAAAAGTTGTTCTTCTGGGAAAATGATTTTTCTTATGAACATGAAACTATATCCAAAAATCATGGTTGAACTCAAAGTGGAAGTATGTTTTCCAAAATGGTCATCTAGACGTCGTTCTTTCGACTGAAATGACTACCTTTACAAAAACGACTTGTAACCTGTAATTCCGACTATAAACTTATACTTTTTCTGTATAGATTCATAAACTTAAGTTCAATATGAAACCATAGCAATTGGATTCACTCAAAACGGATTTAAAACGAAGAAGTTATGGGTAAAACAAGATTGGTTATTTTTGCTTGTTGTAACTACGTGAAAATTGGTAACAAATCTATATTAATCATATCCTAGCTAACTTATATTGTATTATACATGTATTCTAATATATTATATAATCTTGGGATACCATAGACACGTATGCAAATGTTTTGACATATCATATCGACCCATCTATATATATTATTTGGAACAACCATAGACACTCTATATGCAGTAATGTTGGAGTTAGCTGTACAGGGTTGAGGTTGATTCCAAAAATATATATAGTTTAAGTTGTGGTCTAGCCTGAGACGTGTATACACTGGGTCGTGGATTGATTCAAGATAATATATATATCGATTTATTTCTGTACATCTAATTATGGACAACTAGTTGTAGGTTACTAACGAGGACAGCTGACTTAATACACTCAAATCTTTAAAACATAATAAAAATGGTTGTAATTATATTTTGATCATACTTTGATATATATGTACATATTTGTATAGGTTCGTGAATCGATCCGTGGCCAAGTCTTATTTCCGAGGAAGGAAATATCTGTGAAAGTGAGTTATAGTCCCACTTTTAAAATCTAATATTTTTGGGATGAGAATACATGCAGATTTTTATAAATGATTTACAAAATAGACACACGTACGTGAAACTACATTCTATGATTGAATTATCGAAATCGAATATGCCCCTTTTTATTAAGTCTGGTAATCTAAGAATTAGGGAACAGACACCCTAATTGACGTGAATCCTAAAGATAGATCTATTGGGCCTAACAAACCCCATCCAAAGTACCGGATGCTTTAGTACTTCGAAATTTATATCATATCCGAAGGGTGTCCCGGAATGATGGGGATATTCTTATATATGCATCTTGTTAATGTTGGTTACCAGGTGTTCACCATATGAATGATTTTTATCTCTATGTATGGGATGTGTATTGAAATATGAAATCTTGTGGTCTATTGTTACGATTTGATATATATAGGTTAAACCTATAACTCACCAACTTTTTTGTTGACATTTAAAGCATGTTTATTCTTAGGTGAATATTAAGAGCTTCCGCTGTTGCATACTAAAATAAGGACAAGATTTGGAGTCCATGTTTGTATGATATTGTGTAAAAACAGCATTCAAGAAACATATGTCGATGTAATATATTTCTATTGTAAACCATTATGTAATGGTCATGTGTAAACAGTATATTTCAGATTATCATTATTTGATAATCTACATAATGTTTTTAAAACCTTTATTGATAAAATAAAGGTTATGGTTGTTTTAAAAATGAATGCAGTCTTTGAAAAACGTCTCATATAGAGGTCAAAACCTCGCAACGAAATCAATTAATATGGAACATTTATGAAAGGACCCATTCATATACATTATAAACGATTCACAATAGTTTGATTACATCGCGAGGTATTTGACCTCTATATGATACATTTTACAAACATTCCATTCGTTTTTAAAAGACAAACTTTCTTTACAACGAAAGTTGACGGCATGCACACCATTTCATAATACATCAAACTATAATTGACATAATAATAATCTTGATGAATTCAATGACTCGAATGCAACGTCTTTCAAAATATGGCATGAATGACTCCAAGTAATATCCTTAAAATGAGCTAATGCACAGCGGAAGATTTCTTTAATACCTGAGAATAAACATGCTTTAAAGTGTCAACCAAAAGGTTGGTGAGTTCATAGGTTTATCATAACAATCATTTCAATATATTAATAGACCACAAGATTTCCGTTTATAAATATATGTACACTCGCAAGTATATAAAAGTATTCTATAAGTTGTAGGCACCCGGTAACAAGCCTTAATATTCATGTTGTACCCTCTAAAGTACACCAGATCAGGTGTGTTTAAAATAACCTCGAAGTACTAAAGCATCCCATAGTCAGGATGGGGTTTGTCAGGCCCAATAGATCTATCTTTAGGATTCGCGCCTACCGTACATAGACAAGTAGTTTAATGTTACCAAGCTAAGGGTATATTTCTGGTTTAAACCCACGTAGAATTAGTTTTAGTACTTGTGCCTATTTCGTAAAACATTTATAAAACAGCGCATGTATTCTCAGCCCAAAAATATATTGCAAAAGCAAATAAAAATGGAGCAAATGAAACTCACCATACTGTATTTCGTAGTAAAAATACATATAACTTCATTTAACAAGTGCAAGGTTGGCCTCGGATTCACGAACCTATATTAATTATATATATTTATATGTTGGTCAATATTTGTCTAACAATTTTTGGTCAAGTCATAGTGTACCACAATCCTAATGCTCGAGACTAATATGCAAAAGTCAACAAAAGTCAACTTGACCCAAAATGACTTCTAAAATTTATACGTGTTTATTATATAACTTAACTATAGTCGTTTTATATTTAAATATATTTATTAGATTTTATAATAATAAAAGTCATTTATTAATAAAAATTTATATTAACGTTTATATATGATAAAATATACTTTTATATATCTTAAGTAGTAAAATTTATAAAGTTGACTTAATATCATAAAACTATAGTGGTAAGTATTATTAATGTAATTATATTACGCGTAGTGAAAAATATCTTTGTATCCCCTATTTATTTGATAAAATAATATTGATCATAATAATAATAAGTAAAAGTTGTATTATTTTGTAATAATAATTATTATTCTATAAAATAACAATATTTATATTTACTAAAAATGATATTATGATAAAATGATAATACTAACATAATAGTAATAATGATATTTTATAATAACAATGATATTTCTATTAAAATAATAACGACGATAGTAATAATAATCATTTTAACAATAATACTAAAATTCAGTTGACTATAACTTCTAATCCATTCATCGAAACCATTCGATATCTAAATGAAAAGTTCTTAATTTTTCGCTAGCTTTCCAATGACATGCATATCATATACCCTATCTCAGTAGCATATGTATCTAATTCAGGATTCAACAAACCTATCTAAGGACAATATCGAATGTACAAGTATGCATAATCCTATATACTCGAGCACTAGTCAGGGATACACTATTGATATATAAAAGTTAAGTTATGAGTGCTCACGTATCAATATTGAGATTCAATATTGCAGGAAAGTACGTAGACGCAACGGAGATGATAAACACTAGATTGACCTTACGAGCATACCCATGAACCATACCCATCACCTCCATAGCTATAACCCATAATTTCCTTAGCTTCGACTCATTCAAAAAACTATTTTGAAATCACTCGGACATCACTCTGTCGTAATATTTTATGTATACTAATAATATCTTGAAATAATACAGAGCAAATATATATAAATCGATTGAGATAGTTTAGAGAAATATATTTTCAAGTTTCTATGAAATAATGAAACCTATTGAATTCTATTTATAATAGATTTTTGAATTATTAAAGTGAATTATTAAAGTAAATTATTAAAGTATGAATTATTAAAGTGAATTATTAAAGTATGAATTATTAAAGTGAATTATTAAAGTATGAATTATTAAAGTGAATTATTAAAGTATGAATTATTAAAGTGAATTATTAAAGTATAAATTATTAAAGTGAATTATTAAAGTTAAAGTAAAGTAAAAGTAAAGTAAGGTAGAGTTAAAGTATAGTAAAAGTATAAAAACTATGTATGTATAATACGCGTATAAATATATATAATATTAATTTAAATCGTTATATATATTTAATGAAATAAAATATAAATATCGTTATATTTATTATACTGGTTAAGTAATGAGTTGTCAAAAGTGATTCTAGATATTTATAAAAGTTATATACGTTTTAATAATAAAGTTCTTTTTAAACTGAAAACGTTTTTGTACGTTTAAAAATAGATTAATAGAATATTATGGAAACCAATTCTCCAATAGCTTTTGTCTAACTTTCGTAAATGACGCTTTTTATTTTTATTTATAAATAGCTTTACCAATTATTCCAAATATCGTTAAGAGGAATAGATTTTCTCAAATCATAGTGGACCTCTCAACAGAGACTTGTAATTATAATTCAATGTTTCTGATAATTCAATCATTTAATATATTTTTTTTAATTTCGTCGATAATCATATTGAAACAAATACGTTCATATAAAGCATTATACGTTTAAATACTTTGTTGACATTTTCAATTTATAACATATACACATATACATACATATTCATATATGTTCATTTAATGGTCCTTGAATCATTGGAATTTGGTCGAGGTTTAAATGAATGTATAAACATAGTTTAAAATCCTTGTGATTTAACTTAACAAACATTGCTTATCGTGTCAGAATAATATAAAGATAAAGTTTAAATTTAGTTGGAAATTTCCGGGTCGTCACAGTACCTACCCGTTAAAGAAATTTCGTCCCCGAAATTTGATAGAGGTCGTTATGGCTAACAATGAGAATGTTATTATGACGTAACGATTATGAAGTTTTATCATGTATAAGAAGTATGGATAAAATAATTTGATTAATCGAAGCGTATGAGGGAAGTTATCGTAAATGAAGGAAATAAGATTATAGTGATTCGTCATATCTTTTGACGTCATCACAATTGATCTCCGAATTTAAAGAAAATCTTTGTAATCTATGTTGGATTTGATGCTTCGGTGATTAAGGAGATTATGATTTTCTTCGAATTAATACGATAATCCATCTTGATTTCTCTGTCGGGTATTTCACTATAAATCCACCTCCTTCGTTTCCTTACAACTCACACCTTCTATTCTTTCTCCCTCAACTCATATTTTAAAGTATTTGTCAATATGCTTCATCCAGTACTGATTCTCGATATACTCCACACTTTCATATCTGTCATTCTTCTTTTTCATCGGCCTCCAGGAGAATCTATTTACTTCTACTATACTCTCGGTTTTATAGTGTTTTTAGTTCTTCCGTGTCTTTATATTGCTATATGCATCGATATATACGGTTTATAATTTTTGGGTGGTTGTTGGGTTTTATATCTTCCCTTATATTTCAAAGCCCCTGCTTTTGTCTTCTATAATCATTGACATCCATAGTTAATGCTCCCTTCTATTTGCTGCGATTTATACTCCAAATTCTATTTTAGAGTTTTGTCCTTTCGTTTCTTCTTCTTGCGATTAAGCAACGTTTGTAATGGTCCATTATTCGCAGATATGAATTTCAGAATGAACATAGTTAATGTTCTAAGAAGGAAATGGTAATGGCACGATCTTGATTTGTTAATTTACCAGAATACCCTGAAAAGACCGAATCATCAAGAAAATATATTCTTGATATTTTTAGAGATTAAATAGAATACAAAAGTCGTGTAACATGGAACATGATGACGGCATGGTCTGTGAATCGTCATGTCCCATTAGAAACTCAGCATGACTTACTGTAATATAATCACGTTGATCAAGTGTCATTATATTATACTAACTCATGCTTCAGTTCGCAACACTACTTCAAAACATTCATAATTTAAACTCGAAAGTTTATAGAATATAGAAACTAATAGTTTCTTATATGATGTAACACTGATAGCGCAAAGAGATAAATGACTTCAGATAAGATTAGTTGTGAAAATATCTTCAGAAATATCGCGGATATTTATAATGAAAGATATGATAATATCTTAGAATTTCTAATATTGATGGATGATGATGAAGATTTGTCTGTAAAGGTTTAGAATAAAGAGTAAGGTATTCGTTAATGAATTTAGCAGGCACTGAATCATTTGGATTCTTTGAAGGCAGATTTAGTCTTTGTGATTTGTCCACAACCTCCTTCATAGTCTGTTCAATCCGTTTTCCAGTTCCAAACCTTCTCTTTTTCTCAGCTTTACCACCTTACTATTCTTTGTCATCAAACTTTTTACTGTTAAGATTGTTTACAGTTTTTGATGCTTCATCAGCATTTCAAGAACTAGTTTGCAGTTCAAAATATTTGTCAGAACTTCACATTCAAAGTATGTAAGTCCAAGAGATAGACGTTTTACGTACACATATAACTGTTGGAGTAGACATGCTGCGAGATTTCAAAATACTGGTTACTGTTTTCCGATGATTCGTATGACAATTCTCGTTACAAGATGCGAATGAGTAAATGATGTGATTTCAATAAATATAATGATTTTTCGAAAAGTCAAAGATAATTGAAGTTGTTGGTAAGTTTATTGCTAAGGTGGCAAGATATGAAAGGTCCCCAGTAACGATGACGAAAGGGCAACGTATCTATCGAGGTTATAATAAGACTAGTCTGACTAAAAAGTCGAAGTTGACTTGCTGGAGCTGTGACAAAACTGTCTACTTTGAAAAGGAATTGAAAAGTCATTTTAGCTAATAAATGCCAAAGGGTCTGATACGGATACGCGTCGAACTATGACTTTATCTTTGAGAGCTTTTTAGGTACATAAATGTGGGTAATATGTGGTTGGATCATCATCTCGATTGTTCATTATTTGAAGTGTCTTAGAAAACTACGGAGAGTTTGAACACAGTTTGTAATCGTTAATATACATATGATGTTCTAACACAGTTTTGAAGTCAAAGTATAGCTTTGAAAGATGTAGGAATCTAAGAGTGATGTCTTCTGTTAAATCATGACTTGGATTTTGATTTGTCAAAATCAGAATGCGTAATCAAATTTGGGTGAGAATGGTTGTTTTGATTACTATACAAGAATGTATATTGTTGTGAGATTTTGGGAGTATAGTTGATGATTTGCTTAATCAGATTCGAAAAATGTAACATATTAATTGTGAATTTATATATCTCTCGGGTATTACCTACCCGTTAAATTTTTTTTTTTCACAATTAATATTTTGTACAACAGAATTTTATTACAGTCTTTATGAAAATATATATGTGCATATTTTCTTCAGATGTAACATAGATTTAATGAGTTAATATTAAATTAAACTTATTTGATTTACGGTTGAAACTAGAACTGAATAATCCCTAAAGACTTTAGAAATTACATAACTTTTACGGAGTATTTATTCAATAAAATTGAAATTATAAATTAATACTTCGTTATTTGTTGGTGTTTGTAACCCTTGCACCATATTCTCTAAAGCCACTACTCGAGCGCGAAGCGCGCTGACTTCTTCTATTACACCGGGGTGATTGTTAGTTCGAACGAGCGGATAAATAAAATCTAGAATTTGATGTAGTATATAATCGTGACGAGATACTCTGGAAATGAGAGAGAAAATGGTGTTTCGGACCGGTTCGCCGGTAAGTGCTTCAGGTTCATTGCCAAGAGGGCAATGTGGTGGATGGAAGGGATCACCTTCTTCTTGTCTCCAATTATTGAGGAGGCTACGAACCTATCCCCAATTCATTCAGAATAGATGATGGCTAATTGGTTGATCCATTCTGGTCACACTGCTTTCAGAGCTTGAGTGGGATTCCATATCGGAATTCGAGGGACTTGAACTAATGAAGAATTCCATTTCGTTCGATTAAATAAAGGATTTTTCGATATGAAATGATTTTTCGGCTATCGGGTGGTATTCTAATTACATAGAATATCTTTATATATAGCGCAAAACATTTCATAGATTACGGAGGAATTTACGGGATATGTCAGGCAAAGTTTACAGTAACAGATACGCTAAGATATGGATTAGCAGATACGCTAAGATATGAATTTTGTCTATACACTATTCATGCAATCAATGCAGTAAGACGTGTCTAGACTAAGAATGATAAGCAGGCAATTTCCGACAAAAATGATAAGCAAAACTTTTAACATGCAGACACGGTCGAAGTCCAGGCACACTAATGCATCCTAACGACTATCAGTTAGACACACTAATGCAGACCTGGTTCGCTAAGACCACCGCTCTGATACCAACTGAAAGGACCCGTTCATATACATTATAAACGATTCACAATAGTTGATTACATCGCGAGGTATTTGACCTCTATATGATACATTTTACAAACATTCCATTCGTTTTTAAAAGACAAACTTTCTTTACAACGAAAGTTGACGGCATGCACACCATTTCATAATGCATCCAACTATAATTGACATAATAATAATCTTGATGAACTCAATGACTCGAATGCAACGTCTTTCAAAATATGCCATGAATGACTCCAAGTAATATCCTTAAAATGAGCTAATGCACAGCGGAAGATTTCTTTTATACCTGAGAATAAACATGCTTTAAAGTGTCAACCAAAAGGTTGGTGAGTTCATAGGTTTATCATAACAATCATTTCAATATATTAATAGACCACAAGATTTCCGTTTATAAATATATGTACACTCGCAAGTGTATAAAAGTATTCTATAAGTTGTAGGCACCCGGTAACAAGCCTTAACATTCATGTTTTACCCTCTAAAGTACACCAGATCAGGTGTGTTTAAAATAACCTCGAAGTACTAAAGCATCCCATAGTCAGGATGGGGTTTGTCAGGCCCAATAGATCTATCTTTAGGATTCGCGCCTACCGTACATAGACAAGTAGTTTAATGTTACCAAGCTAAGGGTATATTTCTGGTTTAAACCCACGTAGAATTAGTTTTAGTACTTGTGCCTATTTCGTAAAACATTTATAAAACAGCGCATGTATTCTCAGCCCAAAAATATATTGCAAAAGCAAATAAAAAGGGAGCAAATGAAACTCACCATACTGTATTTCATAGTAAAAATACATATAACTTCATTTAACAAGTGCAAGGTTGGCCTCGAATTCATGAACCTATATTAATTATATATATTTATATGTTGGTCAATATTTGTCTAACAATTTTTGGTCAAGTCATAGTGTACCACAATCCTAATGCTCGAGACTAATATGCAAAAGTCAACAAAAGTCAACTTGACCCAAAATGACTTCTAAAATTTATACGTGTTTATTATATAACTTAACTATAGTCGTTTTATATATTTAAATATATTTATTAGATTTTATAATAATAAAAGTCATTTATTAATAAAAATTTATATTAACGTTTATATATGATAAAATATACTTTTATATATCTTAAGTAGTAAAATTTATAAAGTTTACTTAATATCGTAAAACTATAGTGGTAAGTATTATTAATGTAATTATATTACGCGTAGTGAAAAATATCTTTGTATCCCCTATTTATTTGATAAAATAATATTGATCATAATAATAATAAGTAAAAGTTGTATTATTTTGTAATAATAATTATTATTCTATAAAATAACAATATTTATATTTACTAAAAATGATATTATGATAAAATGATAATACTAACATAATAGTAATAATGATATTTTATAATAACAATGATATTTCTATTAAAATAATAACGACGATAGTAATAATAATCATTTTAACAATAATACTAAAATTCAGTTGACTATAACTTCTAATCTGTTCATCGAAACCATTCGATATCTAAATGAAAAGTTCTTAATTTTTCGCTAGCTTTCCAATGACATGCATATCATATACCCTATCTCAGTAGCATATGTATCTAATTCAGGATTCAACAAACCTATCTAAGGACAATATCGAATGTACAAGCATGCATAATCCTATATACTCTAGCACTAGTCAGGGACACACTATTGATATATAAAAGTTAAGTTATGAGTGCTCACGTATCAATATTGAGATTCAATATTGCAGGAAAGTACGTAGACGCAACGGAGATGATAAACACTAGATTGACCTCACGAGCATACCCATGAACCATACCCATCACCTCCATAGCTATAACCCATAATTTCCTTAGCTTCGACTCATTCAAAAAACTATTTTGAAATCACTCGGACATCACTCTGTCGTAATATTTTATGTATACTAATAATATCTTGAAATAATACAGAGCAAATATATATAAATCGATTGAGAGAGTTTAGAGAAATATATTTTCAAGTTTCTATGAAATAATGAAACCTATTGAATTCTATTTATAATAGATTTTTGAATTATTAAAGTGAATTATTAAAGTAAATTATTAAAGTATGAATTATTAAAGTGAATTATTAAAGTATGAATTATTAAAGTGAATTATTAAAGTATGAATTATTAAAGTGAATTATTAAAGTATGAATTATTAAAGTGAATTATTAAAGTATGAATTATTAAAGTGAATTATTAAAGTATGAATTATTAAAGTGAATTATTAAAGTTAAAGTAAAGTAAAAGTAAAGTAAGGTAGAGTTAAAGTATAGTAAAAGTATAAAAACTATGTATGTATAATACGCGTATAAATATATATAATATTAATTTAAATCGTTATATATATTTAATGAAATAAATTATAAATATCGTTATATTTATTATACTGGTTAAGTAATGAGTTATCAAAAGTGATTCTAGATATTTATAAAAGTTATATACGTTTTAATAATAAAGTTCTTTTTAAACTGAAAACGTTTTTGTACGTTTATAAATAGATTAATAGAATATTATGGAAACCAATTCTCCACTAGCTTTTGTCTAACTTTCGTAAATGACACTTTTTATTTTTATTTATAAATAGCTTTACCAATTATTCCAAATATCGTTAAGAGAAATAGATTTTCTCAAATCATAGTGGACCTCTCAACAGAGACTTGTAATCATAATTCAATGTTTCTGATAATTCAATCATTTAATATATATATTTTTTTATTTCGTCGATAATCATATTGAAACAAATACGTTCATATAAAGCATTATACGTTTAAATACTTTGTTGACATTTTCAATTTATAACATATACACATATACATACATATTCATATATGTTCATTTAATGGTTCGTGAATCATTGGAATTTGGTCGAGGTTTAAATGAATGTATAAACATAGTTTAAAATCCTTGTTATTTAACTTAACAAACATTGCTTATCGTGTCAGAATAATATAAAGATAAAGTTTAAATTTAGTTGGAAATTTTCGGGTCGTCGCAGTTTATAATCAATATGAATGGGACATTTCAATATACATACGTTAAGTCTAGTTACCGGGTGCCCACGGTTAAGTATATACTTTTCATACTGATTTAAACTGCTGGTTGAAGCACTGAAATCTCGTGGTCTACATTACTTTACTGATTACAAACTATAGCTCACCAACATTCGTGTTGACTTTTTAAGGGTGTATTTCTCAGGTGCTTAGACATTGTTGCTTCCGTTGTTAGACTTGCTGTTATGGACATGCTGTGTTAGATTTCCACTGCATTACTTAGAGATGTATCAATCATGAAACTTTTATTTTGCATTCATAACTTATGTTATTTTTAACCAATGGCTTTGTAACGACCTTTGGGTCACATACTTATGTTAACGCTTCTATTCATAGGAAGCACGTTATCTTTTGTAAAACGCTATCTTTTTATGAATACAAAATTGGTTTTCAAACAGCATATAGTGTTTGACCTTGTAATGATCCTGTTGTTGATGAACCGTACACGATGGTTTTGTCACATGTTGTTTGTATCAAATACATCGACGGATCTTATCACGCACACTATATAGAGTCTATATCAAGTTGTACTATTTTAAATCTTTGAGGATATATTATATTTTAATTTCTATATCATGTAATTCTCAGTTAGCAACTAGTAATGGCATCCGCAAAGGCGAAAGAGCTCATTTCAGGAAACCCTGTCGTTGTATTCAGGTTCCTCAAATTCAATTTCATGACCGTATCTTTCAATTTTCTTTTCATTTTTGTTATAAATCAGACGAAATTATGATCTGCACGATTATGTTTTTAGGTTTTTGCGTAGTGCATATATCTATCGAAACTGATATCTTAATCGGATTGTATCGCTGTATATAGATGCTGATTTGTGTTTGAATAAATCTAATAATTCTAATTATAATCATGCTTATCTGTTATGAATTTGATAATTTTTTAATTTAATTTTAAATATAATTCTAATTATATTATTTGTTATTAATTTGATGATCGTGTGGTATTTGTAGCAAATCTTATTGTCCGTACTGTGTGAACGCTAAGAAGTTAACTGAAGTTGGGTCTTCCTTCAAAGCTATTGAGCTTGACCTTGAAAGTCAGTATATTCCCTCTCTCTTTTACACACATTTTTAATTCATTATGATATAAACTATGTTTATGTATGTTGTATTTGCTAGTTTACAAAACCTTACTGTAACATTTCAGTCAAGTTTGATTAGACTTATTAGCTGATTAAATTTGTTTAAACCTGTTAATTTTCTTCCAAATGTTTAGGAAAGTAAAGAGGGACTATACATAGAATAGATTATAGAATAGCAACTTACGTGGGTTTTTAGTGAACATTTTGGGGATTAGGTAACTTCTTGACCTGTTAAGCAGGTCATAATGTTGACTTGATTATTACGTGGGTTTTTAATTGGATAATTTTTAATTTTACTTTAGTACCTTATCAAAACATATTTTATGAAAGATTCATCTTAAGTTTCTATTTTTTATTTTTTTTTTGGCTAAAAAGACGAGAACTTCTATAAAAACAAGTTTGACCATTGAAATTTATTCTTCCACCATCTTTTGATGCTTTGTTTCCAAAACTATCCATTATTTCATTATAACAAGAAATTTATGTAAGCCATCATTAAGGGTAATTTTGAACATTTAGGTGGAAGTAGTAAAAGTGGTGTTGGAGATATCATCTCCCGATGAGAAAGCTAAGAACAAATGAAATGAACAAAGGGCGCATCGAGGAAAAGGCTCGAAACTAGAAACCTAAACAACTAAAAAACTATCACACAATATCTAAAATCGAGCCCTCGCCAAAGCTAAACTACAAAACTACAACAAAACACAAAACAAAACCGACCAAACAAAGCAAACACAACAAATCACCCAACCTAACTTACTACAACATCCAAAAACTACCTAGCTTCCACGTCGCACCAATCTACTATCCACTTTGTCTTTACGAACAATCTTCCCTGTCCGATTCGGAAAGGTATAAGAAAGGAAATCTGAAGGACCTTTCGAATTAAGAAAGGCCCCACGTAGACCATCATCTTCAAGACCAGAACATGACCTTTGAGAACAAGATCACGAACAAAGTGTATGTCAATCTCGATGTGTTTGGTGTGCTGGTGCTGAACTGGATTTCCAGACATGTAGACAGCACTAATGTTATCACAGTAAACAAGAGTAGCCGTGGTGAGCGGGCAATGGAGCTCACGAAGAAGGTTGCGGAGCCAACTAGTCTCTGCAACGGCATTAGCGACTCCGCGATATTTAGCCTCAGCACTAGATCGAGACGCAGTGAGTTGTCGCTTGGAGGACCAGGAGAGAAGGTTATTACCCAAGAACACACAATACCCAGAAGTGGAATGGCGAGTAGTCGGGCAACCTGCCCAATCAACGTCAGAGTAGGAAATAAGAGAAGCTGTGGACGAGGCATACAGCTGAAGTCCGAGATCCATGGTACCCTGGACATAACGAATGATCCGCCAGAGAGCAGCCAAGTGAGGCTCCCGAGGGTCATGCATAAAGAGACAAATCTGCTGTACTGCGTAAGTAATGTCTGGTCTGGTGAAAGTGAGATATTGTAGAGCACCTGCAAGGATGCGATACAAAGTGGGGTCCTTAACCGGGGGACCACTCGCAGTCAGTTTGGTGCTAGTGTCAATGGGAATCCTGCTAGAGTGACAACCAACCATATCAGCACGCTTGATGATCTCGTATACGTACTTTTTCAGTGATAGGAATATCCCAGAATAAGTGCATGTAACAAAAATACCCAGGAAGTAGTGAAGGGGCCCTAGGTCCGTCATGGAGAACTCCTGATGTAAAGAGCTGATAACCTACTAAAGGAGAGCGGGCGAGGATGCAGTCAAGATGATGTTGTTAACATATAAAAGAAGATAAGCTGTATCTGTGCCATGTTTGTAAATGAACAGGGATGTGTCACATACAAGCATGCTGGAAACCGACACGCTGAGCGTATCCGACGAATCTCTAAAACCAAGCACGAGGAGCCTGCTTTAACCCATAAAGTGACTTCTGTAGAAGGCAGACATGGTCCGGGTGAGTGGGATCACGAAACCCTGGAGGCTGATGCATATAGACTGTCTCAGAGAGGTGACCATGTAAGAATGCATTCTTGACATCTAGCTGATGAATAGGCCAGTGTCGAGAAGCAGCAAGGCTAAGAACTGTCTGAATCGTAGCCGGTTTAATAACCGGGCTGAAGGTCTCATTGCAATCAATACCAACCTGTTGGCTGCGGTCGTTAGCAACGATTCGAGCCTTATACCTGCTTAGTGTACCATCTGCATTAAACTTGTGCTTAAATAACCACATGGAGCGAATGATGTTCGTGTCCAAGGGTCGAGGCACAAGGGTCCAAGTACCATTTTTAATTAAAGCATTATATTATTCGATCATAGCGTTATGCCAATTGGGATCAGTAAAAGCCTGAGAGTAAGATTTAGGAATGGGAGTGGGAGAAGAGACAATAAGATTAAGACGTTGAACAGGTTTATTGGTGCCAACACGATGATGAGTAACCATGGGGTGTGTAGATGTAGGTGGTGGTGGTGGAGTGGTGGCTGGAGGTGTAGGTGGAGGGGCTGGAGTGGGGTCTGTGGGTGGAGGAGATGATGTTTCCGAGTAGGTACGTGAGTAGAGATTAGGTGGAGGGTCAAGGAAGTCATAGGTGGGAGGGGCGGATGTGGTAGTGGAGCTGTAAGGAAAAGAGGTTTCATCAAAGGTAGCATGACGAGATAATATTACTTTGTGAGTGGCAAGATCGAGACAACGGTAACCACGGTGATTGGACGAGTACCCAAGAAAGTTGCAAGGTGTGGATCGAGGTGAATGTTTATTGGTTGTGTTTAAGTGGGGGTAGTAAAGACATCCGAAACACGAAGAGTAAAGTAGTGTGGAGGGGTTTTGTATAGGTGAGTGTGCGGGATTTCATGATTGATGGCAGAGGATGGTAGGAGGTTAAGGAGATATGTTGCTATATGAAGAGCTTCTACCCAGAAGGTGGGAGGAAGATGAGCTTGGAAGAGAAGTATGCGGATAAGGTTATTAACAGTGCGAATCATGCATTCGGATTTTCCATTTTGTTGAGAAGTTTGAGTACACGAGTGTCTAATGTGTATGCCATTATTTCGAAAGAGTTGGTGTATTTGATTGTTATCGAATTCGCCGCCCTGATCACATTGAAAACTTTGATTTCAGAATTGAATTGAGTTTTTATGTAAGCTCGAAATTGAACAAAGATATTGAATACGTCAGACTTATTGTGTAATGGAAATACCCATAAGTAATGTGAGAAATGATCTAAGAAAATAACATAATATTTGTAACCACTAAGACTCGGGATTGGAGATGTCCATAAATCCGAATGAATAATGTCAAACACAGAAGTAGCATTAGAAACAGAACTAGTAAAGGGGAGTCACACGTGTTTGCTATAACGACCCATCCTAATCCATCTGTACGAATACATTACATTTGGTTACATCGCGAGGTACTTGACCTCTATATGATACATTTTACAAACATTGCATTCGTTTTTAAAAGACAAACTTTCTTTACACCGAAAGTTGACGGCATGCATACCATTTCATAATATTTCCAACTATAATTGACTTAGTAATAATCTTGATGAACTCAATGACTCGAATGCAACGTCTTTTGAAATATGTCATGAATGACTCCAAGTAATATCTCTAAAATGAGCAAATGAAGATTTCTTTAATACCTGAGAATAAACATGCTTTAAAGTGTCAACCAAAAGGTTGGTGAGTTCATTAGTTTATCATAATCGATCATTTCCATCATTTTAATAGACCACAAGATTTCATTTAATCAATAATCATACACTCGCAAGTGTTTAAAATTCATTCATATGGATTGAACACCTGGTAACCGACATTAATAAAATGCATCTAGAATATCCCCATATATAAATATCGAAGTACTAAAGCAGTTCAAATTCTCTGACTGGGGCATGTCAAAACCCATAGATCTATCTTTAGGATTCGCATCAATTGGTGGAAATTATAATGAACACCAATTCTTTGGCTACCAAGTTCACAAGGGCGATATCCGATATAAGAATTCAACCATAGAATGTAGTTTCAATTACTTGTGTCTATTTCGTAAAATAGTTATAAAAGCAGCTCATGTATTCTCAGTCTCAAAAATATATATTGCAAAAGCATTGAAAAAGGGAGCAAATAAAACTCACCATACTGTATTTTGTAGTAAAAATACATAGAACGACATTGAACAAGTATAGGGTTGGCCTCGGATTCACGAACATATATCAATTGTATATCTATTAAAACTTATACTTGTAATCAGACAAATATATACATTATTATTAGTGATATAATTTTTAATATTAATAAACTATATATCTTATTAAGTATATTCATTTTATATATTTTAATAAATAAGATATTAATATAGTTTTTAGGATGTATAATGAGTATATTGTTATATGAATATCATTTGTTAATTAACTTTATGAAAATATTAAAATAAGGGTAATAATACTATTAGATTTGATAATAATAATTATTATGAAAACTTTATATAATTTAATAATTTTAATGATACTTATAATGTTAATAATAATGATACTTCTAGTATTAATGATAACGGTAATAATACCGATATTAATAATAACTATAAAAATAACCATTTTATTACTAAAGATAATAATTTTAATAGTAGTTTATTAAACGACACTTCTGTTAATAATAATAATAATAATAATAATAATAATAATAATAATAATAATAATAATAATAATAATAATAATAATAATAATAATAATAACAATAATAATAATAATAATAATAATGATAATGAAAGTATAAAAGTGTATACCCTTTTGAAAGCTTTTCTAAAAAGAATTGCCCACAACGGGACTCGAACCCGCGACCTCTCGCTACCCATAACCACTCCCTAACCATTCTGCTGTTACTTGCTTTTATGGATATTTATACGACCCATAAATTATATTCCGTTCTGTCAGTCTCAAATGCAAGCATTCGGCCCAAGTTCATAACCGAAATATATACTAGCCCAAGTAATTCGGCCCAAGTTAAAAATCAGGATCAAAAACCGTCGGTATTATATAATAAATAAAAAAATGGAGCAGTTGTGTCCCCAACACACATGTGTGTTCATCGATCCTTTATAGCAGTAACAATCCCATCTCAGAAGAAAATCGCAGCTCAAGGTTTCTTTGATTCGCTAAACAATCGATCGATCTGGCATCACTTAACAGTGTATAGTCAGTCTTCGATTCATCATCCTCATCGTTATCGAATCAGTAGGAAGATTCAAGTAATTGTTGTTCAACTTATGAAGTAATCAACAATCGACAATTACAAGTACTGCATCATTTATCATCATCATCGATCTAGTTATCATCGATTATTATCATTACTGATTCACTACAGAGAACATGACCCGTAAATGGTGTTCCTTTTATTTATTACTTATTTATTTATATAATTATATATTATTTTTTATTATCCATCATCGTTCATCGAAAATTGTAAATCAATTCATTCGGCTTTACTGCGAGGTAATCTATCTGTTGATTCATATATGAAAGATTGAAGTATTATGTTTTCTTTTGTTAAATTGTGAATAGGTCCGACTTGATTTGTGTAACAAATTCGATGGTGTGTTGTGGGGAAGGTTGGAAGTTTGTTTGCTGATATTGAATAAGAAAACAGCAAAAATTCTTGGTGAGTTTGTTGTGTTTCATTTCTCGGACAGAAATATGCTCACTATCAATGGTAATGGGTTTTGATTTGTTTTCGTTTTTAATTGTTTGAAACAGAAGAATAGAATTATACAGCAGGTTAAAAGGAGATTGATGGTGGTAGGTTTAATAGTTATATGCTGAGGTGGTTTTGATATGGCTTTAACAGGAATTAGGAATCATAATTAGCTGCAGTTGCAGGTGCAAGGGAAGTGGTTTCGTTTGGATTGGTAATCAAGTAGCTGGATAGTATAATTAGAATAGGCAATATTAATTAATCTTATCGGTTTTGCAGGTTCAGAAACATATCAGTCAACAGAAAAAGATTAAACGAGAAATGAAGTGAAGTGTTGTGGTGTTTACCTTTCGTTCAAGAATAGAAGAATAGTATAACTGTGAAAGTGTAGTTGGGTCTCGGACAGAATAAAAGGACCAGGAGCAGATGATGATTTTAGCTGTTTTTGGTCGATTGAAATAGATGCACATGTAATAGAAGTTTATGGCAGATGTAGGTATTGGAAGTTCATAGCAACAAGGATATGATGGTGGTGACTTGGTTCTTGAACCCGAACAGAACAAGATGTGTAACCGGGTGTTACAAAAGAAGAAAGTAGGAGAGGGTGTTTGTATGTCATGTATATGTATAACTATATTATAATTGTGATAGTGGGCAAGAGGGAGGAATCTTCAATCAGGGAAAAGAAACAAAATATATAAAAGTAGATTGTGACCTTAAGTTGATTTTGTTATCTTTCATTGATTGAATTCGATTATTAACCAAATTATAGACAAGAAGTACAATCAAATATAGTTAGATTGTGATGTGCAACTGAATCGAGTCACCTATACCCGCTGTCATATATTTAATATTAATAATAATTAAATATAAGTACATTAATAATTATATTACAATTATTAATATTAGAATTAATGAAAAAAATACAAATAAAAATAATAATAGAAATAAAAATAATAATAATATTAATAATCAAGATAATATTAATAATAAAAATGATATCGATATTAATGATATTTAATAATAATAAAATGATGATAATAATAATAAATGATAATTTTAATTTAAATCATAATTAGATTATGATTTTAATCATTCTTTTAATGATACTTATATTTTTAACTTTTGTTTTGTTAAACATATCTTACAATTATTAGAATTTTAATTATAACAATAATATTAATAATAAGATTACTAATATTAATATTAATAAAAAAATAGGAAGTAACTATAATAATTAAATTTAATTATATTTTTAACCAGTAATCGAACTTAATATTATATATTATGACATATATTTAATAACATATATATAACATTTAATTAATATTTATATATTTTCTACATATTCAATTAATTATTAATATAAATCATATATATATATATTTATATATATTTAATTTAATGGTAACTTATCTATTTTATTTATTATTTTAATTTTTAATTCCAATTGATTAATGTGAATTTTATTACTCAAATATTATATATACATTTATATTTATATTTATATATTTATTTACAAACAATTGTTCGTGAATCGTCGAATATGGTCAAAGGTTAATTGCATTCATGTAAACAGTTTCAAATATTTTAAGACTCAACATCATAGACTTTGCTTATCGTGTCGAAATTATATAAAGATCAAGTTTAAATTTGGTCGGAAATTTTTTGGTCGTCACAGTACCTACCCGTTAAAGAATTTCGTCCCGAAATTTGATTGGGATGGTCATGGATAACAATAAGAATGTTTTTATGACGAATTTTGGTTGACAAATAGAATTTTATCATCATTGAGTAATATAGATAAAATAATTTGTTTAATCGAAGAGTACGAGTGAAGCTGTCATAAAAGATTGAGATAGAGATTTAACTTTTGACGTAGTCAAGGTTGAATTCCTGAATTCATGGGATTTAAAAGATAATCTTGGAAATCTATAAGATCTGATTCTTCGAGATTTAAGGAAATTAGGATCCTCTTTAATTAAATGCGATCATCTGTCTTTGTTTCTCTATCTAGTATTTCACTATAAATCCATCCCCTTCGTTTGCTTTATATTTTTGGAGTTCCATCCCTTTTGTTTTCTCTTCCCGACTTTAAGTCAAGCAAATAATGGTCCTGAAATCGTAGATATGAATTTTGGTATGAACATAGTTGAAGTTCTAAGAAGGATATTGTAATGGTAAGATCTTGATTTGTCAAATTACCAGAATATCCGGAAAATAGAATTATCAAGAAGATATGTTCTTGATATGTTTATAGATTAGATAAAATGTAAGAGTCGTGTAACATGGCATATGATGACGTTATGGTCTGTGAATCATCACGTTCTATTAGAAACTCAGCATGACTTACTGTAATATAATCACGTTGATCAAGTGTAATTATATTATATTAACTCATGCTTCAGTTCCCAACATTACTTCAAAAACATTCAAATTTTAAATTCGAATTTTTCAGAATTTAGAAACTAAAATAGTTTCCTTTCTGATGTAACACTGATATCGCGAAGAGATAAATGATATCGGATGAGAATATTTATGAAGATATCTTCAGAAATATTGAGGATATTTATACTGATAGATACAATGATATCTTAGAATTTCTAATATCGATGGATGATGAAGAAGATTTGTCCGTAAATGTTTAGTGTTAGGAGCAAGGTTTTCGTTAATGACTTCTGCAGATACAAAATCATTTGGATTCTTTGAAGGCAGGTTTAGTCTTTGCGATTTTCCTACAGCCTTCTTCATAGTTTACTCCATCCATTTTCTGGTTCCAAACCTTCTCTTTTTCTGAGCTTTTCCAACACATTATTCTTTTATCATCAAACCTTTGACTGTTAAGGTTGTCTACAGTTTTTGATGCTTCATTCAGCTTTTTCAAAATTCAGAGTATTGATTCGTAGCCTGGGTGCTTTTCAGAATTTCAGAATTGAAGATCATAATTCTAAGAGATAACTGTTATATGTATACATATAACTGTTGATGTAGTAATGTTGCGAGATTCAAAATACTGATTGCTAATTCCTGGTAATTGGCAAGGCAATTCTTGTTACCAGATACGGATGAGTATTTGATAGCGTTTCAATGGATATGAATAGTGATTTGTCGGAGAGACTTACACCAGAGGATACTGATGTTGCTGGTACGTATACTGCTAATATGGTGAAATATAAAAGGTTCTCCGGTAACGATGGCGAAAGGCAAACTTATATATCAAGGTTATAATAAGGCTAATCTGAAATGAACAATCAAAGTTGATTTGTTGGAGCTGTGACAGAATTGGCAAATTTGGAAAAGGATTGCAAAGTTATTTTCGGTAATAACAACGCCAAAGGAGCTAGCATAGATATGTGTTAAACGTTTACTCAGGTTTCAAGTGTTTTCAGGTGCATAGCTATATGCATCACTCTTTTCTCCCATAGATGAAGTGCGGTTGGTTCATCCTTTCGATTGAGGTGTTTTCAAGAATTATGAAAGGTTTGAACGCAGATTGTAATCGTCAAGATACAAATGAGGTTTAAGATGAATTCAAGTGGCAACTTGAAGAGATGTTTAGTTTCATATGTTATAATCGATATTTTAATTCATTTTAATTATCCAATGTTGGCAGTTCACAGTTAGCAGTCCACAATTTGTAGTTCAACAATTCATATATAGTTTAATATACAATATTCGAATTAATTAATACGTGTCGTGACCCATTATATACATGTCTCAGACTCGATCACAACTCGAAGTATATATATTATTTAAGAATCAACCTCAACCCTATATAGCGAACTCGAACATTACAGCATATAGAGTGTCTATGGTTATTCCAAATAATATATATAGATGTGTCGATATGATATGTTAAAACATTGTATACGTGTCCCGACATTTAAAGTGCGTAAAATAAATAACAGAAATTAAATGACGATAAATAAAATTGCGAGAATTTAAATTACGATAAATAAATGTAATAAGGAATTAACAGTTAGCTAGGAACAGTTAGCTAGGATTTTGTTAGCGTGGATTCTTATCAAAATTTCTCATAGTTAATTTGTTTGTTTCTAACAAATTTTTATTTTGTCCAATGTTTTTCTTCATTATGTCACTTGTTGGATTCTGATAGGTCAAAATCCAAATATGAAATTGAATGAAAATGGTTATTCTGTGGTGAATGGATTCGTATATCTGTAGATGAGAGTAGGATAGTAAATGACTGTTGAATCAGATTCGAAGAATGTACATTGTAACATATTAATGTGAAATCTAAATATTCCTCGGGTATTACCTACCCGTTAAAATATTTTCATCGTTAACAGTTTGTACGAAAGAATTTTTAATTACAATCTTTATGAAAATATATATACATATATATTCTCTTCAGATGTAATCATGGATTTAATGAGTTAATATGATATTAATCTCATTTAATTTTCCGTTAGAACACGAATATATAATCTCTAAAACATCAGAGATTACATAATCGTCATGTCGAACGAAGATAGATGATGTAGAACGTCATGTAGAATGAAGATAGTCGATGTAGGACATCATGTGGTATGATGGTTATGCTGGAGGTACAGACTGTGAGTTTGAGGCGTGTAGTGTTGAGGCTTGTGTTGCGGATGTTGTTGTTGGTGGTACTAGTGTTGTTGGTGCTGAGGCTGGTGATGTTATTGGTGTTGGTGATACTGCTGGTACTTGCAAATTCTGTACCGTGCTCTCTAAAATTAACACTCGAACTCGGAGTTCTTTAACTTCTTCTACTAACCCTGGTTTGTTATCAGTGTGAGGTAGAGGTCGGATATCTTTTCTAGTTCCGTTAATGGTAGCCTCAAGATGAAAAATTCTTGCAAAAAGGGTATAAACGGTGTTGCGAACAGGTTCGCCGGTGAGTGGGTCGAGTACTCCAAGGTTAGGTGGTAGACTCGGTTCATGATATGGGGTACCTTCTTCCCTTCTCCATAGGGTGAGTATGTAGCGAACCCATCCCCATTTTCTCCAGTAATCACGGTAGTTGATTGGTTGGTGTGCTCCCGTCACGCTGTCTTCGGAGTCAGAGGAACTTGGTCGATTCGTAGAGGCCATCTTATGCGATTACAGAAAAGATTTCCGGTATGAAAAGATTAGTGATAGCAAGTGATAGTGGGATAGTATTCTCAATGCATAACATACTTAGATATATATATTACCGGGTCCCTTGAATTATGGAGAAATTTTCGGAAGATATCAGACAAAGTCTACTGTGATAGATACGCTAAGATATGAATTAGCAGATACGCTAAGATATGAATTTGTCTATACACTATTCATGCAATCAATGCAGTAAGATGTGTCTAGACTAAGAATGATAAGCAGATAATTTTCTAAGGATAATAAGCAGATGATTTCTGACTACAAATGATAAGCAAAACTTTTGACATGCAGACACGGTCGAAGTCCAGACTCATTAATGCATCCTAATAACTACTAGTTATACACACTAATGCAAGACCTGGTTCGCTAAGACCACCGCTCTGATACCACCTATAACGACCCGTCCTAATCCATCTGGACGAATACATTACATTTGGTTACATCGCGAGGTACTTGACCTCTATATGATACATTTTACAAACATTGCATTCGTTTTTAAAAGACAAACTTTCTTTACACTGAAAGTTGACGGCATGTATACCATTTCATAATATTTCCAACTATAATTGACTTAGTAATAATCTTGATGAACTCAACGACTCGAATGCAACGTCTTTTGAAATATGTCATGAATGACTCCAAGTAATATCTCTAAAATGAGCAAATGAAGATTTTTTTAATACCTGAGAATAAACATGCTTTAAAGTGTCAACCAAAAGATTGGTGAGTTCATTAGTTTATCATAATCGATCATTTCCATCATTTTAATAGACCACAAGATTTCATTTAATCAATAATCATACACTCGCAAGTGTTTAAAATTCATTCATATGGATTGAACACCTGGTAACCGACATTAACAAAATGCATCTAGAGTATCCCCATATATAAATATCGAAGTACTAAAGCAGTTCAAATTCTCTGACTGGGGCGTGTCAAAGCCCATAGATCTATCTTTAGGATTCGCGTCAATTGGTGGCAATTATAATAAACACCAATTCTTAGGCTACCAAGTTCCACAAGGGCGATATCCGGTATAACAATTCAACCATAGAATGTAGTTTCAATTGCTTGTGTCTATTTCGTAAAACAGTTATAAAAGCAGCGCATGTATTCTCAGTCCCAAAAATATATATTGCAAAAGCATTTAAAAAGGGAGCAAATGAAACTCACCATACTGTATTTTGTAGTAAAAATACATAGAACGACATTGAATAAGTATAGGGTTGGCCTCGGATTCACGAACCTATATCAATTGTATATCTATTAAAACTTATACTTGTAATCAGACAAATATATACATTATTATTAGTGATATAATTTTTAATATTAATAAACTATATATCTTATTAAGTATATTCATTTTATATATTTTAATAAATAAGATATTAATATAGTTTTTAGGATGTATAATGAGTATATTGTTATATGAATATCATTTTTTTAATTAACTTTATGAAAATATTAAAATAAGGGCAATAATACTATTAGATTTGATAATAATAATAATTATGAAAACTTTATATAATTTAATAATTTTAATGATACTTATAATGTTAATAATAATGATACTTCTAGTATTAATGATAACGGTAATAATACCGATATTAATAATAACTATAAAAATAACCATTTTATTACTAAAGATAATAATTTTAATAGTAGTTCATTAAACGACACTTCTGTTAATAATAATAATAATAATAATAATAATAATAATAATAATAATAATAATAATAATAATAATAATAATAATAATAATAATAATAATAATAATAATGATAATGATAATGAAAGTATAAAAGTGTATACCCTTTTGATAGCTTTTCTAAAAAGAATTGTCCACAACGGGACTCGAACCCGCGACCTCTCGCTACCCATAACCACTCCCTAACCATTATGCTGTTACTTGCTTTTCTGGATATTTATACGACCCATAAATTATATTCCGTTCTGTCAGTCTCAAATACAAGCATTCGGCCCAAGTTCATAACCGAAATATATACTAGCCCAAGTAATTCGGCCCAAGTTAAAAATCAGGATCAAAAACTGTCGGTGTTATATAATAAATAAAACAATGGAGCAGTTGTGTCCCCAACACCCATGTGTGTTCATCGATCCTTTATAGCAGCAACAATCCCATCTCAGAAGAAAATCGTAGCTCAAGGTTTCTTTGATTCGCTAAACAATCGATCGATCTGGCATCACTTAACAGTGTATAGTCAGTCTTCGATTCATCATCCTCATCGTTATTGAATCAGTAGGAAGATTCAAGTAATTGTTGTTCAACTTATGAAGTAATCAACAATCGACAATTACAGGTACTGCATCATTTATCATCATCATTGATCTAGTTATCATCGATTATTATCATTACCGATTCACTACAGATAACAGGACCCGTAAATGGTTTTCCTTTTATTTATTTACTTATTTTTTTATATAATTATATATATTTTTTTTATTATCCATCATCGTTCATCGAAAATTGTAAATCAATTCATTCGGCTTTACTGCGAGGTAATATATCTGTTGATTCATATATGAAAGATTGAAGTATTATGTTTTCTTTTGTTAAATTGTAAATAGGTTCGACTTGATTTATGTAACAAATTCGATGGTGTGTTGTGAGGAAGGTTGGAAGTTTGTTTGCCGATATTGAATAAGAAAATAGCAAAAATTCTTGGTGAGTTTGTTGTGTTTCATTTTTCGAACAGAAATATGCTCACTATCAATGGTAATGGGTTTTGATTTGTTTTCGTTTTTAATTGTTTGAAACAGAAGAATAGAATTATACAGCAGGTTAAAAGGAGATCGATGGTGGTAGGTTTAATAGTTATATGATGAGGTAGTTTTGCTATGGCTTTAACAGGAATTAGGAATCATAATTAGCTGCAGTTGCAGGTGCAAGGGAAGGGGTTTTGTTTGGATTGGTAATCAAGTAGCTGGATAGTATAATTAGAATAGGCAATATTAATTAATCTTATCAGTTTTGCAGGTTCAGAAGCATAACAGTCAACATAAAAAGATTAAACGAGAAACGAAGTGAAGTGTTGTGGTGTTTACCTTCGTTCAAGAATAGAAGAATAGTATAACTGTGAAAGTGTAGTTGGGTCTCAGACAGAATAAAAGGACCAGGAGCAGATGGTGATTTTAGCTGTTGTTGGTCGATTGAAATAGATGCACATGTAATAGAAGTATATGGCAGATGTAGGTGTTGGAAGTTCATAGCAACAAGGATATGATGGTGGTGACTTGGTTCTTGAACCCGAACAGAACAAGATGTGCAACCGGGTGTTACAAAAGAAGAAAGTAGGAGAGGGTGTTTGTATGTCATGCATATGTATAACTATACTATAACTATGATAGTGGGCAAGAGGGAGGAATCTTCAATCAGGGAAATGAAACAAAATATATAAAAGTAGATTGTAACCTTAAGTTGATTTTGTTATCTTTCATTGATTGAATTCGATTATTAACCAAATTATAGACAAGAAATACAATCAAATATAGTTAGATTGTGATGTGCAACTGAATCCAGTCACCTATACCCGCTGTCATATATTTAATATTAATAATAATTAAATATAAGTACATTAATAATTATATTACAATTATTAATATTAGAATTAATGAAAAAAATACAAATAATAATAATAATAGAAATAATAATAATATTAATAATCAAGATAATATTAATAATAAAAATGATATCGATATTAATGATATTTAATAATAATAAAATGATAATAATAAAAATAATAAATGATAATTTTAATTTAAATCATAATTAGATTATGATTTTAATCATTCTTTTAATGATACTTATATTTTTAACTTTTGTTTTGTTAAACATATCTTACAATTATTAGAATTTTAATTATAACAATAATATTAATAATAAGATTACTAATATTAATATTAATAAAAAGATAGGAAGTAACTATAATAATTATATTTAATTATATTTTTAACCAGTAATCGAACTTAATATTATATATTATGACATATATATAATAACATATATATAACAATTAATTAATATTTATATATTTTCTACATATTCAATTAATTATTAATATAAATTATATATATATATATATATATATATATATATATATATATATATATATATATATATATAATTTATATATATATATATATATCTTAACTATTTTATTTATTATTTTAATTTTTAATTCCAATTGATTAATGTGAATTTTATTACTCAAATATTATAGATACATTTATATTTATATTTATATATTTATTTACAAACAATTGTTCGTGAATCGTCGGATATGGTCAAAAGTTAATTGCATTCATGTAAAAAGTTTCAAATATTTTAAGACTCAACATCATACACTTTTCTTATCGTGTCGAAATTATATAAAGATCAAGTTTAAATTTGGTCATAAATTTCCGGTTCGTCACATTTGCCAAGCTGGCACGCATGACAAAGTACATGAGACTTATTATTATTATTATTACATGAAATATAATTGCTAGAACAAAGACGACGAAAAACATCAGCGTTGGGATGTCCAAGTCGCTGATGCCAAATGCTGGGAGTGGTTACGAGAGCATGATGAGCAGGTGTAGATGTTGGAGTTGTCAGCGGATAGAGATCTCCGGTGCTATCACATCAGAGGAGCAGGCGGCGAGTCAAGTAATCCTTCACGAAAAAACCAAATTCGTCAAAAGAAACAGAAACTTTATTATCACGAGTAAAACGACGAACAGAAATAAGATTTTTAACGATGTTAGGTATAACAAGCACATTTGATAAGTGGAGAGGGCGGTTAACATTTGGCAAAACGCTATGGCCAGTATTGGTGACTAGGATGGGGTTCCCGTCACCAACAGCAACTGAGGGATACATGCAATAATTAAAAACACTACTTAAATTATTAATGCTAGATGTAAGATGAGTGGACGCACCTGTATCCATGGTCCAACCTGCGTTACTGTAATTCGGAAAGGTGGTAGTGCTAAACGCGTATGGAATTAATGTCTCATGTCCATATGTAGCTTGATTTTGTAGGCCAGAAAATCCGGGTGGAATGGACCCAAGGTAAGACGCAGGTCCGTTAACAGAGGTCTGACTATTACGGCTCGCAGACCCAATAGTTGTGAACTGAGGTAAGTATGGACCAAGAAGACTGGGCAGAGCCATGTGTGCCAGAGGAATATACAACCCAGTAAAAAGGTGAGCGTTCTGCGGTTGTTGGGCCGAACTGGGTTGCGGGACAGCAGGCCTAAAAACAGATGGTGAAGGCATGTGGGCTGGTACCAGTCACTGGGCCATGCTGTTAGATGATAAACTAAAAGTATTAATGACCTGCTGTTGGGCCTCAATAATTTTTAGCAAGTGGTCTTGAGTATTACCATTGGTCCGATTATGTGGAGCAGAAGTGTTACCTGATGCCCAATTAGGATTAGATTAGCGAACAACATTATTACTTGGATTAGGTCGGTTGTGACTTGGCCGATTGGTTCCATGATGAAGGTATCGGCACTGTTCGCCAAATCTACAAAAACCACGTGTGAATCCTCGACAGACCTGCTGAGCATTATTTGTGGATGATGTCGAGCGAAAATTTCCAACGGGTGTATGAACAAGAAGTACCGTAGGACTAGATGGCGTTGCGTTGTTTGCGGTGGGACAAGGTTTTGTCCGATTCAAACGCATCTCTTCCAGGGTTATCATTGATCGTACGGTTGCTAGGTTCGGGAAAGGATTACTATGAATGATAATATGAGTTCCATGAGGGAATTTATCATTTAACCCATTAATGGCGTTGGTAACAAGATCATCTTCTTCAATGGTGGTTCCTAGATTGCGTAGGAGAGAGGATAGCGAGTCTAGTTTGCGAAAATACTCCTCCACAGTTAGATTACCGATATCTAGTGCTTTGAGTTCGGCGATGATTTCAATTGTTCGTGCACGTTTATTGTCTTGAAAAACCTTTGCCAGAAATTCCCATACCTCGTGGGCAGTCTTGGGTTCTGAGTTGAGGACACGTTCCAAGAGGGGTTCGGAAATTGTGAGAAAAATCCACGAACGTACGACCGAATCTGCTTTAGACCATTCCTCGGTGGCTCGTTCTTCACTGGTTGATATGCCTTTGATGAACCCAAGTACATCAAAACCGGCACAGTGAGTGATGAAAAGAGTGCTCCAATGACTATAGTTGAGTTTGGCTAGGTCAAGTTTGATAGGAATGAGATGACCAACTGATGTAACTGTATAAATTTTATCATATTTGTTGGTGGGAGCCATGAAAGATGAAGGTTGTTAAGAGTTGAGAAAGAAGACTAGAAGAAGCAGGAAATACGAGTAAATTTAGAGAGAGAAAAGGTGGTGCGTGTTTGTTTTGCTTGATGGATTAACAGTGGGACCCCTTGTTCTTTCTTTTGGGTCGACGTGTGCAAAAAAGTGAGAAATAAGGTTTTGTTTATGTTAATGGTTTGTGATGGGAAACATGTGTACCCACAGTTGACTAATACCTCCACCATTCATTCCATAATTTACATTTTTCTCAATTATGGACTACCACTCTATTATTACCCACTACTTGATCCCATAAATTATTGATGGTGTCCGGAAGACTTAGACTACAATTGAAGATAACTAGCTTAACTGAAAAGCTTGGGAATGACTTCGGACCAGAGAAGGAATTGTATTTGTTATATGGTCAATCTTGTGAGATCAAAAGGCGAGACAGAGTGACGGGAAGTGGAACTTCCAATGAAGAACTTAAACTTCAAAGGGGAAAAAAAAATTGGAGAAACGGAGGAAACTTTTGTATACCGAGAAGAACAGAGGTACGTTTATTATTATTATTATTATTATTATTATTATTATATTATTATTATTATTATTATTATTATTATATTATTATTATTATTATTATTATTATTATTATAATAATAACAATAACAATAACAATAATAAACTTAAAAGTATTAAAACTTACAAAAAAATTAGTGGGTAGAGACAATCTGGGCCCCACACCTCTAGCAATAGCAAAACCTATCCTAGTAAAAATATGAGCAGCAGCACCGGCACCAATATCTTGCGCCATCGAACTCTTCTGAACCCGCTTTAGCAAAGAAACAGCATCCTTTTCTAATTCCCCAAGGGAAGAAAATGAGAAAGGAATGAAACCATAACCAATCGTCTGACAGCTAGATTTCATACTTGACCCGCTTCCGACGAGCCGCATCAACCACAGCACGTCCAGGGACAAAGTCAGAAAGCCCAGACTGTGTCAAAGGAGAAGACCCTGTCAAGTCAACACAAACATCGCGACCACAATCCCAGGAATAAAGTAACACATCTGCAGGTCTGAGGGCCCTGTCGTTCCCTCCAGACAACCCAATGTCAACCTCCTTTCTCGCTGAAATCCCAGATCGATAACAAACATCAACAAGGGAATCCCGAACAACATTATGTCGATGCTTAATACCCACCATACCAGCACAAGACACCGCGTGATCCCCGAAAATATCCCCAGTAAAAACCCTTGAACAGGCAGAGCATGCCGTCGAGATAAGAAGCGGAACTGTTGAAGAGGGTTTAGGATCGTTGCGGTGGTTGAAGAAGAAGATAAGAAGAAAAACAGAGTTTTCTAGCTCGATACCATGTTAGAATGTTAATTCTGTATATTTTTATTGATGAAGCAAGCCAAATATATAATACATGATATGATCTCATATCCCTTGAATTTAGAGATCATGTCTCTTGCTATCTATCAATCCAATCTTTGCATTTAATACAAGATATGCATACATTTAATATGAGATATGCTAAATATTACATATGATGTTGTCTACTTTTAATATCCGTCAACAAATATATCAGCTTGCAAGAAATTGCACAAATTAGGTTGAATTTATTCGCTCAACAAACTCAATATTTCTCAAGCATTGCAACTCCCTACATATTTAAAGCCTACATATGTAAATGATTACATTTTACACTCTTCTTTCACTGAAAACTACTTCAGATAGATATCATGAGTCAAACACATATAAGAGGTAGTATTGTTATTATACTAAAAAAAGCTTGTTAAAAGGAATCACTGTGAATTTATTCGAGTTTGTTTTATGTGTTGAGAGATAGTTTTTGCTGTTGTAACGCTTTATAAAGCTATGACATTTAATTTGATAACGCTGAATAAAATAACATATTATTATTAAAAACAACTTCTTGTTATTTTTCTTTTATAACATGCCGTCGGTCTCCCTACGATCTTGAGTATTCTTTGATATTCAGATTCATCATCTTGATGCTTCTGAAGTCGTTTATTTTTGTAATCTTACAATCATAGTTGTGATTGTAGTTGTGATTCATCATCTTGTCACCCCTTGGACCCCGCTATCGGGGGCGCTGCCCCCGAACCCCGTCATAATCAAGATAAGTTCAAACAAGTGTGCACTTCACACTTTCCCTAACTTGTTTGATATTTATCAAGATTATTTTGGTTAACAAATTAATCTCATTACACTTAAATCATATCGGTCACACAAATCACCACCAATAGTACATGTACTAATCATTCAGTCTGAAGTCTATATAAATAAATCTTTTTCTTATTTCCATTCACAAATCGTGACAAATTGTTGCGTGTTACAACAAGTATTTATTTCAAGTGAGAAAAATGCAGAGTATCACACGTGTTTATATGTAGTATCTATTTAAAAGTGACTATAAATCTATAATAAGACCACTCACTACGCAGTGGTTGTCCTCCGTTCTTGCTGCCGTTCTGAACAATAGCCTATAAGGAAAATCAAATGTCGACCATGTTTTAAAAACAGATCATCAGTACTTACTATTTTCAATAAAAACCCGTGAAACCAGACAATCAATTAATAGAAAAAAGATTAAACTAAAACAATTGTGATTGTGGAAGGTGATAGAAAATGAAGCTGAAAAACATAGTTGAAAGTTGAAACTCAAGGTCAAGTAGACATTACAAGTTTACAACACCGTATATGAAGAAAGTAGCTTTTTATTCTAAGGCATGGAAAAAAGAATACTGTATGATTTATAGAAAAGAAAAAACACTCTTGAACCCGAGAAATGAATCTGCTTCCTCCCTTGTTACAGCTGCTGTTGCCGGTGAACGGCATTGCTGGTTTGCTATACTTGGAGACTTGAGCTTTCTCAGTTCAAATTGCTGTGACTGTGAGCTTCTTTTTTCGGATCGAGGTTCCACAATTTCTGAATCTAAGATGATAAAAGTTGCGTCCTGAACTGCAGTTGACTTTGCATCAACAAATGAGTCAGTATCAGTTATATGTTCAAATATTGATTCTCCCTTTGTAAGGTCTTCATTTCATCGACTCAAGGGAAGCTCTTAGCTTTCTTTCTTATATGTTCAAATATTGATTCTCCCTTTAATATGTTGGATGGTGTGTTTTCATTTGCTGGCTCATTTGATTCTTCTTCACATGAATTGGAACCTGATGCAGTCTGGTTTAGAAATTCTAGAGTATCGTCCAGTGCCAGCTGTCGATCACGTGTTCTCTTTCTTAAAAGGCTTAACGTCTCCTCTGATGGCGGATATTCAGTAGTTGGGTTGGCTGCCAAAGAAGGCAAACTTTTAGCCTTTTCACGTATGTGATCAAAAACTGTTCTTTCATTAATGATCTTGCAATCGTCATCATTGTTGTTCTCAACAACTGACTCACCTGTGTAAGCATCATCAGATGATAACTATATGTTACAACTGTCTGAAATGGTGCTATACTATAAATTAAGAAGATAAATCAAATTTCAAATAATAAGCCTCTGAAGATGGTTTATCTTTTTTTTTTTATTGTAATATAAAAGAAAATGGGCAGGTTGGATAACATGTCAAAATGGTCACTTTTGTATGGGTCGGGTTAAGCCAGGAACTTTTTGTTCAAAATGTAATTTTAATTCTTTTCAGAAATAATTAGTGCTTCAAATATGATTCCAGAAACTATGAATTTTTAAAAAATGTACTTATTAAATAACATGCTTTAAGATATTTTATGCAATCAATAATACTTTGGAAGACTTTCGAACCATGGAACCAATCTGACCAGTTTCTTTTATATTACTATCACTATTTATAGATCAAACATAATCCGAATCAATTATAAGACGAAAATGACATTGGAACATAAGAACATACACAGAAGCATCTTCATTTTTAGGATTTAACGACTTGTCTGGCCTGAGAGCTGGGACAGTAGGCGAATGATCGTTTTCAGGCTCAATAACGCATACATCAGTTGGTTGAGGTAAGAAGACTTTTTTGGTTGCATGTTTATAATAGCTTTCTAGTTTATTATCTCGCATTAGTATAACCTTCTGGTGTATGTCAATCCCAACTGCACAAATATCACAACTACAATAAGTAATAGCACAACTATCATTGAAATAAGAAATATTAGGAGTTGAATTAGAGCATAAAACTTCACCGTATTCTTCGAAAATCATATTTGCCTTAACAGTCAGCTTTCCTTGTAAAGGGCATGTAACTAGTACTGTTGCACTATATGGGCTGCACCCAAATAGAAATACAAATTTTTTTACAAAACAAAGATAAAAATAAAAATAATAGGTAAGAAAAGATCGGACAGAAACTACATAAATCGGATCTCTTCTAAACACTTTTCACAGTTTGATCAGCTTACACTATGTTTAGCAAGTCTAAAAAGTAACTCGGGCTTGATATGTTACTCAACAGAAGGAAACATCTTTGTTACCTGGTAAATTCTTCCACTCTGCAAAAAACCATTTATTTTATGCTGTAAAATCACCTTGGTAATAAATTTTCTTAAATATACGAAGCATTGTCTAATACCAAAGCAATAGTAGTTTAAATTCCAGATTTATTACCTTATTTTCTCATGGAAAACTATCAGGTTATCTTCCTCTACAGCCACAACCTGTGAAAATTGGATGTTATGTAAAAGTTAATGTTTAACAAGCATCGTATTTACAGGTTACATAGTAAATGGCGGATGGCCAGATTTGGAATGGGGTAACAGGTCAAATGTGTTTCCAAAGTGTATAACTAATCCATACAGCATTCTAAATCATTAATTCAAATATCAAAATAGTTATTTTTATAAAATCGAGACTAAAACACACATTAATAGCGAACAATGGAGAGATAAACATTTCAACGTGAACCCATATTGACATGTCCCCCAACCCGCCTAACCCACCCTTGTTGCCACCTATACTTGTATTGTAATAATTGTGACGACCCGAGAATTTCCGACTAAATTTAAACTTAATCTTTATATGACTTCGAGACGATAAGCAAAGTCTGTAATGTTGAGTCTAGAAAATTTTGAACTGTTTCATATATTCAATTGACCATCGACCGTTCTCGACGATTCACGAACAACTATGTGTAAATAGATGTGTATATATTTAAATAAATATATATAATTTGAAATATAATTTATGATGTAATTGTTAGAAATTAATTATGTAAAAATAATAATTATTATTTAAAACATATTTATATACAATTAAAGTATATTAAAAATAAATATTAAATGATTGTAATACTCATTTGATATTCCGATTGATATTAAGCAAGTTAAATTCGAACTTATGTGATTGATTACTCCTATATTATTATTATTATTATTATATTTGATACCATATCTGACATATATCTATTCTGTATATATGTACACATGATTGAATTGAAAGAACACCCTGTTTCATTTTCATTCTCCTTCACTGTGTTTCTTTTGATCCAACTAACTACCAATAAACCACTACTCTAATATTAAATAAATAATGCAAATAAACACAGCTCTAGTGGACATTACAATCTTAGAATATATCATCTTGTTCCATAAAACAATTTAATACTCAAAACTTTAATAATCAGTCATCTCCAGTCCTCACTATTATTTTTTTAAATTTGTATGCATGTGATACCTTCTAGCAAAATGAACGCACAAACATTTGCACACAATAATCACTTCTTGTTTTGAGCTAGACACCAAAACCGCCAAATTGCGGCTCTTCCAAAGGTAATACGCGCAAGACCACACCACGGCTTGCCAAATCTTCAAACCATGAGGAGACGCACCACTTGGTGACTTCCCGAGTAAAATATCATTTAGACTTTATTTATTTATATTATTATTATTATTTTTATTAATAATATTATAAGTATTATTATTAATATATTTATATTTATTAGTTATTAATATTAATTATATAAAAATTATAAAGTAAGTTAATTTTGGAACTAGTTGTGTGTCCCTATCTGTTTAAATTTTGTTGTCTCTAAATCTCTGCTCGTGATTGAATTATTCGCTATAAAATAATAGAGTATTACTCCGTACTTGTTTAGGGAATCATCTCAGTTTCGTTATCAATTATAAAATTTTACATCAGGCTATCACACACACTTTTCACAAACCATTAAGATTCTATATCATCTTATTCTACTTACAGATTTAGAACACTAAAATTAATATTCAGATTCAAACTCAAGTACTCATATTTTTTTCATAAACCCACGAGCTTCAATCTTTCAAATCAACAATTGATGACTCACATTAAAACTCAAGCTCGGATTCTTGATTCACAACGAAAATCTAACACTCGTTCATCATTATATTACATCCACAACAACATATTTCTCATTTTTTTTATGTTCATCCATACACGGGACACGTGACCGTTTGGCCTTCAAATCGTCTCGAAACAAATTAAAGGAATGTGTAAATACAGAAGTGATCTGAATCAATTCGTGATTCTTTCTGTAAATTATCATATCTTAATTTGCAAAATCAAAAAGGAATTTGAGAGTCAAACCTTCGGTATAAAAAGTCAAATGATTCTTTCATGAACGAATTCGAATGATCTGTTACGACTAAGGTTCAATTGATAATTTTTATAGTTTATGGAGATGATTTGAAACATATTTGCTTTTATAACTTTTGGCTAAAACATAATTAGTCGAAAATCAATTTTTTTTTTTTTTTTTTTGGGCAGTCGCTAACCAGCAGTTTTTTTTTTTTTTTTCCGATTAAGTGAACTAGGTATAAATTACAAGTAGTTTGTGATTGTATTTCGAAATTTAATTTAAACTTTATAATAATGAGGATGTTTGATAAATTGGTGGAACTAATACAAGGAGGAAGAAGATAAAGGAAGACAGAAAGTGTGTATTAAATATAACTGGGTTACAAATATTAGTAGGAATGAGGTAACAGCCCAGCTGGTTAACGAGTTTGAGAGTGTTCGAGAGGTTGTGAGTTTGAGCCCGGGTAGGGGCATCATATATATTTTTAAGCCTATTTTTGTGAGGTATAACCTTTATATTATTATTATTATTATTATTATTATTATTATTATTATTATTATTATTATTATTGTTGTTGTTGTTGTTGTTGTTGTTGTTGTTATTGTTAGTATTATAAATATTAATTATACTATGGTTATTAGTATTGTTATTAGTATAATTAGTTATTTTTATTATTATTACAAGTATTATAACAAATATTATTATTAATATAAGTATTACTAGTGTTAGTATTATTATTATCATATAGGATTAGTATTGGTATTATAATTGTTAAGATTATTATTACTAAAATAAGTATTATGTTAGAAAGTTCACTTATTATTATTAGGATTACAATTACAAATATGATTTCTAATGTTGTTACTAATATAAATGCTATCATTTAAAAATGTAACTTTATTATTTTAACTACTAGTATAAGTATTATCATAATTAGGATTATCATTATTATCATTACTATAAAAATAACGCAAACTAGTTTTATTATCATTAACATTAGTATTAGTATCCTTTTATAATTATTAGTATTATTATTATTATTATCATTTTTATCAAAATTTATAATATTAGTAAAATTATCATATAGATTGTTATTAGTAACAATATTACTATAACAAATAAGTATTTCCTATATAAGAGTATACTTATTACTCTACCATAACATTACATAAAATTATATACATTAAGATTATTTATATAAATAATTACATATATCAAATTATTGATTTTAATATAATATTAATCATATGTTTATATATAACTATATAAATATTAACTATTTTATATATATATATATATATATATATATATATATATATACATATATATATATATATATATATATATATATATATATATATATATATATATATATATATATATATATCATATATAACATAAGTTATAATATATGAAATTGTTCAATTACGATTATATGTATTAATAGATATACAAATGATATAGGTTCGTGAATTCGAGGCCAACCCTGCATTGTTCAATATAGTCATATGCATTTTTACTACAAAATACAGTATGGTGAGTTTCATTTACCTTTTTACCCTTTATATTTTTGGGCTGAGAATACATGCGCAACTTTTTATAACTGTTTTTACGAAATAGACACAAGTAATCGAAACTACATTATATGGTTGAATGATCGAAATTGAATATGCCCCTTTATAGTCTGGTAATCTAAGAATTAGGGAACAGACACCCTAATTGACGTGAATCCTAAAGATAGATTTATCGGGCCCAACAAGCCCCATCCAAAGTACCGGATGCTTTAGTACTTCGAAATTTATATCATGTCCGAAGGAGGATTCCAGAATGATGGGGATATTCTTATATGTATATTGTGAATGTCGGTTACCAGGTGTTCAATCCATATGAATGATATTTTTGTCTCTATGCATGGGACGTATGTTTATGAGAAATGGAAATATGAAATCTTGTTGTCTATTAAAACGATGGAAATGATTATTTATGTTAAACTAATGAACTCACCAACCTTTTGGTTGACACTTGAAAGCATGTTTATTCTCAGGTATGAAAGAAATCTTTCGTTGTGCAATTGCTCATTTTAAAGATATTACTTGGAGTCATTCATGACATATTTCAAAAGACGTTGCATTCGAGTCGTTGAGTTCATCAAGATTATTATTAAGTCAATTATAGTTAGATATTATAAAATGGTATGCATGCCGTCCACTTTCGATGTAATGAAATATTGTCTTTTCAAAAACGAATGCAATGTTTGTAAAATGTATCATATAGAGGTCAAGTACCTCGCAATGTAATCAACTGTTGTGATTCGTTTATAATGGATATGGACTTCGTCCGGATGGATTAGGACGGGTCTTCACAATAATGAGTGCCTAATCACATACCACATCCGCATAATGTCGTTTAGTTGCTTGTGATGACTGTGACAGTCTCGTTAATGTCATAACCAGTTTGAACTTTCCGTAATTTGGACAAGTGGTCTCCTCAACTTTCAGATCCACTTTAGGTGGAAGAGATAACAAAGAATCCTTAATGTGGTTGCCAAACGGGAACTTTCGACCAGTAACCATCTCTATTTTCCTTGGGTCTGCTTCAGCAAGGGTCTCAAATGTATTTACTCCCATAGATTGTAAGGCCTGAACATAAACAACAGGTTGGTGGGTTAATACACTGTCATCTTAGATGTAAGCAGATATACGATTCAATTTTGTTGTTTAGCTTTCCCAAAAAATAAATAAATAAATAAATAAATAAATAAAATTATTATCATCATTATTATTATTTGGTTGTATAGAGATTGAGAGAATACCTTTGCGGTCACCATGCCAATGCCAGGCAACTGTTTGAGCAGATATGGACTGTCTTCCCAGAGTTTTTGATGTAAAGATTTTGCTAAAAGCATTGAATTCAAAGCTCCCTTGTAATTCTTTTTATATATAAAATATTCTTTCGTAAAAGAACCAACCCTTCAATGTTACCAAAAAAGTCGAAAAAAATATTTTTTTACAAAAAAAATCAACTATTTTTTTGTCCCTCCACTATAAAAGAGGCAACTTTCATAAAATGAATAACCCTTCAATGCTACCAAAAGATGTCGAAAAACATTCTTTTTTACAAAGCAACTTTCACAAAAGGAACAACCCTTCAATGTTAGATGTCGAAAAAAAATTCTTTTTTACAAAATAGATCAAGACTTTTTTTTTTAACTCACATTCAAAACGGAGCTCCCGGCGCGAAGCGAGGGCTACACAACTAGTTTAATGTATTTGATAATTGATATATAGCATCACCATTTTGGTTTCTGTTTGATGTAACTCATAGGTGGAACATAGTATATCTCAAAGGGTACCTATCTCACTTGGAATTTTTTTTTTAAGTACGATTAAAATATCTTTTATTAAAAAGTAAGATTTTTTTTTAGTGTTTACACCTTTGTTACTTGTTTCACCCCTCTGTAGTCGGGTTCAAGTATCGCCATTAATGTAACTGGAAATGAAAATTGCATTGAAGACATAGCAAAATAATCAATATTTTAGTGATGGCTTGATGATTTACGAAGGTTTCATATTTGAGTTGGGTTGTGCCTCCTTAATTCTAATAAAATTATCATGAGACATTGTTTTGAGACAGATGATACACAATATTCACCAAAATATATTCACCAAAATATATGCGGTCTATTTGCATTTTTTAACCTTATTTAATATAGAATCTTTCACTTTTGCAACCGAATAATTCAATATGTATTAGTGTGGAACCAAAAAATCCAATATTTATTAAACCCTCGCGCCGTGTTTTACATGCGAATACGGCGGCAACTTGTTTCTGTTGTTAATTTAGTGTAACCGAGGGATATTGTTTAACACTTCGTATTGAATTAGGAGGTACGGAGTGTACATTCATTAAGTAAAAGACTTCACTGACTCAAAAATCATTTTGGTTGTCTATGTAATTGAGTTGTACGTATGTTACTATATGCACTTATGTATTATAGTTATTAATTTGATATGCTCATATGATTTAGTATCTAATTAATGTCATGTGTATATAATATATATGTATGTGTATTTGGTGTAATGATGCACTTCTTAGTCATATGAATATACATATACTATGATGCTAGTGCTATGTGAGTATGCTTTGATATAAAAGTACTCGTATGAATTGATTAATTGTTATAATAAGAAAAAGTGACAACCTAATCTTGACTCTAGCAATATATAAATAGAACATGGGAGACAACTTGAAAAGTAGCTAGATATGAATCTCTTTATGCATAATTTATATATGAGCAAGTGAACGGATGATTCATATAACAACTATAGCAATATTATATATATGTTAATGATTATATTCTATTATTAAATGACATAATAATATGCATGGTGGATTATGTTAGTCATATTAATCTATTAAAAGTAATCATTTGCATGACTAATGTATTGAATTATATGCATATATATTTCTATATAATGAACGGAAGGATGTATTTTACAACTCAATTGATATTCATAAGAAAATAATACATAACATATAAACACTCTTTTGCAAAGAGTTCTTATCTTATGCCAAAATAAGAACTAAATATCTGTCTTATCCCAAAGTGATATTCGTGTAACCCAGGCATAAGGGTCTAATAATTACTTTCGGAAAGTGATACACGATTCAGTTATTTATCCGGTCATCGATTATTTTACCCTACACGATATCCTTGAAAAACCTCCAACAGTTTCGACGTAAAACTTTAATTTTCAGGCGCTTTCTTTACTGATTTTTACCTGCTACGCATCTGAATTTATTCTTTGCATCTCTGAGTTGCCAGTTTGGCTTTGTCCGAGTTGCTGGATTGACAGCCCAACTACCTATGGGTAGGGATGGCAATGGATACCCGATCCAGTGGATATCCATCCGATCTACCCGATTATTCGTGGATATGGACGATCTAAATGGATATGGATATGGATGTGAATGAAAAAATTTCATCCATGGATAAACCCGCTTTCACCCGAAATAACTAAATATATAAATTTATCACTCAAATTAGTATCATTTATGTAGTGATATTTCATTAATTATATTCATATTCATCTTTCTTTATATTTTCTCTAAAAATATAACTTTCTTCTTATATTTTTGTTTTGTTTGAATAATCAAATGTATTTATCGTACTTTGGTGGTTCAAATGTGATTTCATGTAACTAAAAGTAAGCAACTTACATGTCGATATCTTTACACGTTTAATAGGTTATCTATTGAATATTTGTTATATAGATTAGTAAAATGTGACTTTCGGTCGCATAAACTATTAAAAATATTACTTTTGATCGTATATAGTGAACCACCGCTTATAATTGTTAAAAATAAAATAAATTTAAACGGATATGGATAATTATCCATTAACCCGCTTCACCCGACGGATATAGATATGGATGGATGAAAAGTAAAAAAAATAAATGGATATTGTGACGACCAGGAAATTTTCAACCAAATTTAAACTTAATCTTTATATAGTTTCGACATGATAAGCAAAGCTTATTAAATTAAATTTCAAAATTTTTGAACTAGTTTATGAAATCATCTGACCTTCGACCAATTCCGACGATTTACGAACATCTATTTGTGAATAGATATGTACATATTTAAATATATACATATATATTAATTTGAAATGTTATATGATTCAATTATTAGAATTTAATAAAATACAATATGATATTATTATAATTATTATTTAAAACTTAACTATATATAAATAAAATATATTAAAAAATAAATATTAAATGATAATACTCGTTGGACGTTTCGATTATTATCCAGGAGTTTAATTCGAACTTATGTGATTTTAAAATAAACGGTTAGCCGAAAATGAGTTTTACAAATTATACGCTTATTAAAAATGTGTTTAGGAACTATTTGTTGAATTTTAAAACTTTTTATATTTTACTTGGGGTTGGGAGTGAATAATTAATGGAATTTTTATTTAATAGTTAATGATCGAATTTTATACCATAATGACCAAAATAAATAAATATAGTTGATTTAAAAATATGGGATTTTTCTGAACACTTTTATCCGCTACTGATTTCAAATAGTGCACGATACACAGTCCGTGAAAACTGTCGGTAGGTAGATTACAAAACACTGGCTGCTAGTTGGATTTTACTATTACATTTTGAATTCATGCCAATATTTACTGTACTAGATTCGATGATTGAGAATGATTGATTATGTTTCTTTCTTTTGTCTAACTCCCATATAATATCAACAGATACAGATGCATTTCATGTATATATTTTACTAACACTTTCATCTCAAAAATTCTCCACCTATCTAAACTTTCTATATTATAATAAACATATGGATATTAGACATATAGAGGGTAGATGCAGAGATTATAAAACCCACTTAATTAAATCATAGTTTGAACTAATATCCATACAAACCCATTTCACCTTCACTCATTTCCATGCTCGATCATTCGGTTTTGATCATAACTTGACATCAAACACCTTCTTTCTGTTTTATTTTCGTTCACCACCTTCAAACCCGAAACCCACTTCCCATTCTTGTTCTTTACTTTTTCTTTTTCTTCTCCCTCGCATCTTTTCAAAAGATAATCTTCACATAAAACCATTGAAGACTCCTGCCACGAGATTTATGATTTCTATGACTAATCTATCGAACCAAACCACAACCATCTCTCTCCTCCTTCTTTCTTAATTTTTTTTTAAACCAAAGACCAAACCCATTACTATTACATAAGTTGAGGATCTCGGTGTATGGATTACTGTGTTGTTATGATAATCAAAACCCATTTGTGAACTACCTCATGACCACCTGTAAGTCCATCATTTCGAATACCTACACCTATATATTTATGTTTTGATAATGCTAAAAACGAACATATATTTCATAGCATTATCCCTCAAGAAAGACAAGCTTTTAGTTGAAATTGTTCTATTTACAAGCAATATTCGTTTAAATAATAAAAGGTGAAGATAAAAGACAGATTCGACGAATTGAAGACGCAAACGACCAAAAACTCAAAAGTACAAAGTACAATCAAAGTGGTTCAAATTATTGATGAGAAACGTCTCAAAATTACAAGAGTACAAGTCGCAAAACGTAAAATACAAGATATTAAATTGTACGCAAGGACGTTCGAAAATCCGGAACCGGGACCAAAAGTCAACTCCCAACGCTCGACGCAACGGACTAAAAATTATGAGTCAACTATGCACAAGAATATAATATAATATTTAAATAATTATATAAATTATTTATATATTATATATATTTAAAAATAACGTCGACAAGCTTGAAAACAAAATTATGTGAGCTGGTACCTACCTCCATGCGATCGCATGGCCTGTAGGCATATTATCCATGCGATCGCATGGGCCACTTTTTGTGGCCACATGCCTATAAATTTCGCAGTTGGTGATCGAATATTAATATCTATCCATCTATCTCTCACTCAACGTATATATATATATATATATATATATATATATATATATATATATATATATATATATATATATATATATATATATATATATATATATATATATATATTATATTTTAATTTTAATTTTAATTTTAAATTCTAATAATAAGGGTATGTTAGCGAATGTTGTAAGGGTGTAAGTCGAAATTTTGTCCGTGTAACGCTACGCTATTTTTAATCATTGTAAGTTATGTTCAACCTTTTTAAATTAATGTCTCGTAGGTAAGTTATTATTATGCTTATTTAATGCCGAAGTAATCATGATGTTGGGCTAAATATTAAAATTGGGTAATTGGGCTTTGTACCATAATTGGGGTTTGGACAAAAGAACGACACTTGTGGAAATTAGACTTTGGGCTATTAATGATCTTTATATTTGTTTAATTGAATGATAGTTCGTTAATTTAATATAAAGATTTACAATTGGACGTAATTATAAATAACCACGTACACTCGATCGGACACGATGGGCGGGATATTTATAAGTACTAATAATCGTTCATTTAACCGGACACGGGAATGGATTAATAGTTAATGGACTTATTAAAACGGGTGTGAATTACATATAAGGAAAATTGGTGTAATTATAGTTTAAGTCCCCAATTAGTTGGAATATTTGACTTCGGATATAAGGATAATATGACGAGGACACTCGCACTTTATATTTATGACTGATGGACTGTTATGGACAAAACCAGACGGACATATTGAATAATCCAGGACAAAGGACAATTAACCCATGGTAATAAACTAAAATCAACACGTCAAAACATTATGATTACGGAAGTTTAAATAAGCATAATTCCTTTATTTCATATTTAATTGCACTTTTAATTATCGCACTTTTATTTATTGTCATTGTATTTAATTGCACTTTTAATTATCGTACTTTTTAATTATCGCAATTTTATTTTATCGCATTTTTATTTATCGCAATTTCATTATCGTTATTTAATTTACGCTTTAAATTAAGTTTTTTTAATATTTTAAATTAGGTTTTAACTGCGACTAAAGTTTTAAAATCGACAAACCGGTCATTAATCGGTAAAAACCCCCTTTTATAATAATTATATTACTTATATATATATATATTTGTATTTTTACAATTAAAACTAATATAGCGTTGAACTAGTTTAAGTCTCCCTGTGGAACGAACCGGACTTACTAAAAACTACATTACTGTACGATTAGGTACACTGCCTATAAGTGTTGTAGCAAGGTTTAGGTATATCCATTCTATAAATAAATAAATATGTTGTGTAAAATTGTATCGTATTTAATAGTTTTTCATAGTAGAAATATAACTATTTTGTATACACCTCTACGCACATCAAGTATTTTTGGCGCCGCTGCCGGGGACTTGCTTAAACGCCGGAAGCGAAACGCTATATATAAAAAAAAAATTATTAAGTTCTTTTTTTTGTAAAAATATACGTTTTATATATTAAAAATAAAAAAATATATATATAAAAAGAAAAACAAAATATATATATATATTTAAGAGTTGTTCAAAAATATATAAAATTATAAAATATTTCTATTTCTATTTTTATTTTGTAAAAATATAAGTTTTATTTAATTTATATAAATACTTGTTATAAATATTAAAACAGAAATTTAAAACAGAAAAAAAAAGTAAAAACCACTCGGCCCGATCACTGTTGCAGCCCAAAGCCTGGCCCGAAACCTTACTCCATGCGACCTCATGGAAATTTAACTATCAAACCATGCGATCGCATGGCTTGATTTGACCCGTCTGATACCTCTGCCGACAGAAATTAGGGTTTTTAATTAATAATAATTATTATTATTAAACCCTAATTAGGGTTATATTTAATATTATTTAGTTTAGTTTTATTATTTATCTGGTTTTTTTAGTTTAATTAGTTTTATTAATATATAAAATTAATACTTTTATAAAATAAATAATATGAAAATAATATTTTTATAAAAATTGTTCTTTTTACAACTTTAAGTTTATTTTTATATTTTGTATCTTTTTATTTGTTTTAGCGTAATATTTGTATTTTTTTTCGCTCGTATTTAGTTTTAAGTCATAGTTTTTGCCGTAGTTATTTTTATTTCTAAATTTTTAGGCTTTGCCATAAAGACCCTTAAGTGCTTTTTCTTTAGACTAAGATTTAAGTGCTTTAGAATTTTGCGACGCCGTTTTTAATATTTTAGTACTTTTTAAGTTATTGCCGTTATATAGAATTTCTTTTAAGCTTTAATATTTTAAGACGCAACTTTTAATTCTTAGTTTTTAGTTTTTTTTTTTTTTTTAAGTTTCGACACACTACATTCTTTTTATTATTTTTTGACCTTTTATTTTTCGACGTTTTTCGACGCGCTCTTTTTCTTTCTTATTTTTCGCCACTCTAGTTTTTTAGGACATAGAATTTTCTATTTCTTATCTAAAATTTCTTTAAACTTCAACGAAAAATTATTTTAAGTGGTTGAATTGATAGACATCCAAATTTTCTGCTTCGTAGTAATAGTTGGATTTGTTAGCGGCTGAGTTGTGAGCTTCCGATTTAAAGGGTTCTGGCTCCCTGCTGCATCTATTGGCTATTCGAAACGTGGACAAAAACAGAAAAGTCTATTAATTTGATAACTTATATAATTTTTATCTTTTATAACTAATAAGATATTCAGTGAATGCACCGAGCAAAACGTTCACCACCTTTTGTATGTTCACCACCTGTAACTCGATCAAGACATCTAGCCAATATTGTCGCCGTTGATTTTTCTTTAGAATTGTCATCCATTCAACCAAGTACTCCAATTCAAAATTCTGATAATCCATTTTTTGAACCCGACCTCACAATTGAGAATCCGGAGAATTTTCAGAGATAATTCAGAGATCCTGAACCATTAATCTTTCCTCTGGAGCCACCAATCATTCAAACAGAGATTGTCGAGGAACCAACCATTAAATCAGAATCCTCTAGTGATTCAGATTTCACAAATTCAATCATGGAAAATCTGGAACCTCTAAGTATGGAAGACCGAATGAGAGCTAAACGCACTGGCCAAGGTCACGCAATTACTCAACCTGACATTAATGTGCCAGATTATGAAATCAAAGGACAAATCCTACACATGATAACTAATCAATGCCAATTTAGTAGTGCGCCAAAGGAAGATCCAAACGAACATCTTCGTACTTTTAATAGGATCTGCACTCTATTTAAAATAAGAGAAGTGGAGGATGAACAGATATATCTGATGTTATTTCCCTGGACTTTAAAGGTAGAAGCCAAAGATTGGTTAGAATCGTTACCTGAAGGGGCGATTGATACATGGGACGTTTTAGTTGAAAATTTTCTTAAACAATTCTTTCCGGCATCTAAAGCCGTGAGACTTCAAGGAGAAATTGTTACGTTTACACAAAAGCCAAATGAAACTCTATATGAGGCGTGAACAAGATTTGGAAAGTTATTAAGAGGATGTCCGCAACATTGTTTAGACACCTGTCAAATAGTACAAATATTCTACCAAAGATGCGACATCACTGCAAGGAAAGACATCGATATAGCAGCCGGTGGTTCCATTATGAAGAAAACCGCAACTGACGCTTACACAATTATTGATAACACTGCTTCCCACTCACATGAGTGGCACCAAGAAAAAGATATCGTTAGATCATCTAAAGCAGCTAGAGCCGATTCTAGCCATGACTTTGATTCCATTTCTGCAAAGATAGATGCTGTCGAGAGACGAATGGAAAAGATGCCTAAAGATATCCACTCAATACGAATTAGTTGTGAGCAGTGTGGAAGACCACATTTAACAAAAGATTGTCTCAGTATTGAACTAACAATGGAACAAAGAGAGAATGTTTCATACATAAACCAAAGGCCTGGAAATAATTATCAGAATAATTATCAACCGCCAAGACCAATCTACAATCAAAACCAGAATTATAACCGAAATGTTTCATACAACAATCAACAAGGTCATAGCAATTAACAAGTATCCAATAATACTTACAACCAGCAAAGACCAATTTTTCAAAATAAACCACCCAAACCGATGATAAAAAGCCAAATTTAGAAGATATGATGTCGAAGCTAGTTGAATCTTAAACGCAGTTTTTCACATCTCAGAAACAAACCAATGAACAAAATGCTCAAGCATTTAGAAATCAACAAGCTTCTATTCAAAATTTGGAACAAGAAGTGAGCAACCTAGCAAGGTTGATAGGTGAAAGAAAACCGGGAAGTTTACCTAGCGATACTAATGCTAACCCCCGGAATGAAACAGCTAAAGCCATTATCACAAGAAGTAGTATTACACTTAAACCACCTGAAATGCCTGTAATTTCTGATGAAGCTATTCCTACTCCACAAGAACCACAATCTGAACAAGATAAGGAAACAGAACCGGTAGTTGAAAAGGTTAATGAAGATAACACAGTTAAGGCTAAACCTTATGTTAAACCATACCAACCACCACTTCCTTACCCGAGTAAAATGAGAAAAGAGAGACTTGAAGCCGAGCAATCCAAATTCTTGGATATGTTTAAACAGATAAATGTCAATCTTCCTTTCATTGATGTAATTTCAGGAATGCCTAGATATGCTAAATTTCTGAAAGATCTAATCACGAATAGAAAGAAAATGGAAGAACTCTCGGCTGTTACTATGAATGCTAATTGCTCTGCAGTACTGTTGAATAAGATACCAGAAAAATTATCAGATCCAGGAAGTTTCACGATTCCATGTTTTTTGGGTAGTCTTAGTTCAATAGAAGCATTGGCAGACTTAGGTGCTAGTATAAATTTAATGCCATATTCACTATATGCTAAACTAGACCTTGGAGAATTGAAACCAACATGAATAAGTATACAACTAGCCGATCGATCAGTAAAATATCCTAGAGGGATAATAGAGAACATGCTAGTTAAAGTTGGTACTTTAGTATTTCCAGTAGATTTTGTTATTTTGGACATGGAAGAAGATTCTCGAGTTCCTCTCATATTAGGAAGACCATTCTTAAACACAGTTAAAGCAATAATAGACGTTATAGACCATAATTGAAAGCATGTCATGGGACATTGCCTTAACAGTTGGTTGTTCAATGCTTTCCTTTACAACCGGACGGTAGTTTACCGAAAGGTAATATACGGAACAAGTATACTGGACGTGTTGCTTTCCTAATACAAGGTTAGCAAGTGGGTGACACAAAACCGTAAGTTTTGAGCTAAAATTTTCAAAATCTGAAACCCACCAAACCCACAAAAACAATTTCGTAAACACCGGTGAAGGGTTATTCCAGAAAACTTATCTAGGGTAAAAGCTAGATTGAATTTTCAAAAGATCAACTGTTTTCATAAAGATCCAATTTCCTTAAGGATCTAAATTTTTATAGTCATGTGGGACTGTAAACCACATCGCTACTACCATTGTTCATACCGCTGTATAGAAATCACTGATGTACAAAGTGTGAAGAATAAAGAAGTGATTCTAGTATTTTTATTTCAAGACTATATTGCTTGAGGACAAGCAACGCTCAAGTGTGGGAATATTTGATAATGCTAAAAACGAACATATATTTCATAGCATTATCCCTCAAGAAAGACAAGCTTTTAGTTGAAATTGTTCTATTTACAAGCAATATTCGTTTAAATAATAAAAGGTGAAGACAAAAGACAGATTCGACGAATTGAAGATGCAAACGACCAAAAAGCTCAAAAGTACAAAGTACAATCAAAGTGGTTCAAATTATTAATGAGAAACGTCTCAAAATTACAAGAGTACAAGTCGCAAAACACAAAATACAAGATATTAAATTGTACGCAAGGACGTTCGAAAATCCGAAACCGGGACCAAAAGTCAACTCTCAACGCTCGACGCAACGAACTAAAAATTATGAGTCAACTATGCACAAGAATATAATATAATATTTAAATAATTATATAAATTATTTATATATTATATATATTTAAAAATAACGTCGACAAGCTTGAAAACAAAATTATGTGAGTTGGTACCTACCTCCATGCGATCGCATGGCCTGTAGGCATATTATCCATGCGATCGCATGGGCCACTTTTTGTGGCCACATGCCTATAAATTTCGCAGTTGGTGATCGAATATTAATATCTATCCATCTATCTCTCACTCAACGTATATATATATATATATATATATATATATATATATATATATATATATATATATATATATATATATATATATATATTATTTTAATTTTAATTTTAATTTTAAATTCTAATAATAAGGGTATGTTAGCGAATGTTGTAAGGGTGTAAGTCGAAATTCTGTCCGTGTAACGCTACGCTATTTTTAATCATTGTAAGTTATGTTCAACCTTTTTAAATTAATGTCTCGTAGCTAAGTTATTATTATGCTTATTTAATGCCGAAGTAATCGTGATGTTGGACTAAATATTAAAATTGGGTAATTGGGCTTTGTACCATAATTGGGGTTTGGACAAAAGAACGACACTTGTGGAAATTAGACTATGGGCTATTAATGATCTTTATATTTGTTTAATTTAATGATAGTTCGTTAATTTAATATAAAGATTTACAATTGGACGTAATTATAAATAACCACATACACTCGATCGGACACGATGGGCGGGATATTTATAAGTACTAATAATCGTTCGTTTAACCGGACACGGGAATGGATTAACAGTTAATGGAATTATTAAAACAGGGGTGAATTACATATAAGGAAAATTGGTTTAATTATAGTTTAAGTCCCCAATTAGTTGGAATATTTGACTTCGGATATAAGGATAATTTGACGATGACACCCGCACTTTATATTTATGACTGATGGACTGTTATGGACAAAAACCAGACGGACATATTGAATAATCCAGGACAAAGGACAATTAACCCATGGTAATAAACTAAAATCAACACGTCAAAACATTATGATTACGGAAGTTTAAATAAGCATAATTCCTTTATTTCATATTTAATTGCACTTTTAATTATCGCACTTTTATTTATTGTCATTGTATTTAATTGCACTTTTAATTATCATACTTTTTAATTATCTCAATTTTATTTTATCGCATTTTTATTTATCGCAATTTCATTATCGTTATTTATTTTACGCTTTAAATTAAGTTATTTTTAATATTTTAAATTAGGTTTTAACTGCGACTAAAGTTTTAAAATCGACAAACCGGTCATTAAACGGTAAAAACCCCCTTTTATAATAATTATATTACTTATATATATATATATATATATATTTGTATTTTTACAATTAAAACTAATATTGCGTTGAACTAGTTTAAGTCTCCCTGTGGAACGAACCGGACTTACTAAAAACTACATTACTGTACGATTAGGTACACTGCCTATAAGTGTTGTAGCAAGGTTTAGGTATATCCATTCTATAAATAAATAAATATCTTGTGTAAAATTGTATCGTATTTAATAGTTTTTCATAGTAGAAATATAACTATTTTGTATACACCTCTACGCACATCATGTTTCTTCTTCTGTGAGATAAACAACCACCACCTCAAATCAACCCAAACACCTTGATGATTATACGCTAACGCTGTTAAGTTTCATTTCTATTTCGATGACAACACAAAACAACCACCACTTCCTATGCATGCTAATATACGAGAGTGTTTACAGCTGCAAATGTTGTCGCTACTGTTATTTTTTTTCTTTTCTGTTTTCCTGATCATGAGATCGAACAGCCATTTTTTCCCCTCTTCTTGTTATTTATTTACGTTCAACACTTGGAGATGAAACTTGTATATTAATATACATTGATATTTAATCTTTGAGAAAAGTAGGCAGGTGGAACCAAGTAGTGATGGTTGATCAATGAAGCTAGCAAATGGGATCCAATGTTAAATGTATTTAAATTCTGTCGACCCAAAGGGGCCACCGTAGGCCTTAAATTCAAACTTTATCTTATAAAGAAAAATAATACTCCATAGTTATAATAAACATTGGTGGGGTCTTGTGACCCGTTCTGTTGTGCAAACCCCCAAAAACCGAGAGCCTCCTTATATTGTTTTTCTATTTTGGATCGAGGGATGGTGATCAAGTTGATACACGATGTAAAGATGTTGATTCGTTAATGATTAATGACGAGATGATTATAATTATGGATATAAAGAATGATAATAGTGTTTGATTGTAAAGACGATGATGATAACGGGTTTGGCAACGATAATAAGATTATGATTTTATGTGATTTTGTTGGTGATGAAATACATGATTAATGATGATGGCGAGGGTGAGTGAAAACGTTGATGATGATACGGATGACGTTATGATGATCAAGATGATGAGAAATCGATGTTATGATTATGATGTTAATGATGATGACGATGGTATATATATACTGTTAGAATGATGATGATGATGATCCGTTGATTAAGATGATGATTATGATGAAATATAATGAAAACAGATTGATACGGGTTAATTATTATTATTAGCAGAAAAATTATTAGTTTATAGTTATTATATTTATCAGTATTATTATTACCAAATATTACTTTTAAGTATTATTATCACTATTATTGTTTTTATTGTAAAAATAATACAATTTTTTTCTACCAAACAAATATTAAGTTTGACGTATTATATTTATTATATATATTAATTATCAATAAATTAGTTAATTAAAGTAATTTAATAATTATTTGATATATTAATATTAAGAACTTACTTAAGTTAAAAATAGATATTAATTATTTATTAACAAGATAGAAAATAAAAATATAAAAATATTACTAATATTAATATATAAACTTATTCGATTACGATTATATGTGTTAATAAAAATACTTGATATAGGTTCGTGAATCCAAGGCCAACCCTGCATTGTTCAGTATCGTCATATGTATTTTTACTACAAAATACAGTATTGTGAGTTTCATTTGCTTCCTTTTTAAATGCTTTTGCAATATATATTTTTGGGACTGAGAATACATGCGCTACTTTTATAACTGTTTTACGAAATAGACACAAGTAATCGAAACTACATTCTATGGTTGAATTATTAAACCGAATATGCCCCTTTTTAGTCTGGTAATCTAAGAATTAATTGACGCGAATCCTAAAGATAGATCTATTGGGCCCAACAAGCCCCATCCAAAGTACCGGATGCTTTAGTACTTCGAATTTATCATGTCTGAAGGGAGTCCTGCAATGATAGGGGATATTCTATATGCATCTTGTTAAGGTCGGTTACCAGGTGTTCAATCCATATGAATGATTTTTGTCTCTATGCATGGGACATATATTTATGAGAAATGAAAATGAAAATCTTGTTGTCTATTAAAATGATGAATTTTATTGTTTACGATAAAATAATGAACTCACCAACCTTTTGGTTGACACTTGAAAGCATGTTTATTCTCAAGTATGAAAGAAATCTTCCGCTGTGCATTTGCTCATATTAGAGATATTACTTGGAGTCATTCATGACATATTTCAAAAGACGTTGCATTCGAGTCGTTGAGTTCATCAAGATTATTATTAAGTCAATTAGATGGATATATTATGAAATGGTATGCATGCCGTCAACTTTTAATGTAATGAAAGATTGTCTTTTCAAAAACGAATTCAATGTTTGTAAAATGTATCATATAGAGGTCAAGTACCTCACGATGTAACCAAATGTAATGTATTCGTCCAGATGGATTAGGACGGGTCGTTATAGGTGGTATCAGAGCGGTGGTCTTAGCGAACCAGGTCTGCATTAGTGTGTCTAACTGATAAGTCGTTAGGATACATTAGTGAGTCTGAACTTCGACCGTGTCTGCATGTCAAAAGTTTTGCTTATCATTTCTAGTCGGAAATCATCTGCTTATCATCCTTAGGAAATTACCTGCCTATCATTATTAGTCTTGACACGTCTTGCTACATTAACTGCATAGACAGTGTATAGATAAATTCATATCTTAGCATATCTGTTATTGTTACCTTTGCCTGACAGCTTCCGTAGATTTCTCCGTAACTTATGGGATTTTAGTATTATATATGCATATGTAAATTATGTATTGCAGGGTACTAATCTACATCCTATAATCTATTTCTTATTGAAAAATCCTTCATTTGATCGTACGAGATGAATCCCTCAACCAGTTCGAATTCCTCGGATTCCGACAGCTATTCCGATATGGAGTTTCACCTAAGCTCCGAAAGCAGTGTCATCAGAATGAATCAACCAATTCATCTGATGGGTTCGTAGCCTACTTAATCATTGGAGACAAAAAGAAGATGATCCTTTCCATCAACCAAATTCACCTCTTGGAGAAGAACCCGAAGCACTTACCGGCGAACCTATCCGAAACACCATTTTCTCTCTCATTTCCAGAGTAGCTCGACACGATTATATTTTATCCACAATTCTAAACCTTATTCATCCGCTCGTTTCAACCGACAATCATCCCGAAATAATGGAAGAAGTCAACGAGCTTCGCGCCCGAGTTGTAGCCTTGGAAAATATGGTGGAAAACATACCAGCTTCAGCAACATCACCGGTACCAACAGTACCATCAGTAACAGCACCCATACCATCAACAACACATGCCTCAACATCTCATTCTGTATCTCGAGTATAATCACCGTTCTACGCATCGATCTACATCAATTCCCTTCGTTCTTCATGGCGATTATGTAATCTCTAAAGTCTTAGAGATTATTTATTCTAGCTCACACCGAAAAGCAAATGAGATTAATATCATATTAACTCATTAAATCCATGATTACATCCGAGGAAAATATATATGTAAGTATATTTTCATAAAGATTGTAATTAAATTTTTTTTGTACAAACTGTTAATGGTAAAAATATTTTAACGGGTAGGTAATACCCTAGAAATATTTAGATTTCACATTAATAAGTTATACTGTACATTCTTCGAATCTGATTCAACAGTGATTTACTATCCTACTTACAACCACCGATATACGTATCCGTTCACCGCAGAATAACCATTTTCATTCAATTTCATATTTGGATTTTGACCTATCAGAATCCAACAAGTGGCATAATGAAGAAAACACTGGACAAAATAAAATTTGTTAGAAACAAACAAATTAACTACGAGAAAAATTTTGTTAAGAATCCACGCTAACTGTTCCTAGCTAATTGTTCCTAGCTAAATGATTACATTTTATTTATCGCAATTTAATTATCGCAATTTATATTTTCGCAATTTTATTTATCGTCATTTAATTTCTGTTATTTATTTTACGCACTTTAAATATCGGGACACGTATACAAGGTTTTGACATATCATATCGACGCATCTATATATATTATTTGGAATAACCATAGACACTCTATATGCAGTAATGCTGGAGTTAGCTATAAAGGGTTGAGGTTGATTCTACAATAATATATATACTTTGAGTTGTGATCGAGTCTAAGACATGTACACGGGTCACGATACGTATTAATTAATTCGAATATTATATATGAAGCTATATATGAATTATTGGACTGTTAACTGTAGACTATCAACTGTGGACTACCAACATTGGACAATTAAAATGAATTAAAATATTGATTATAACATATGAAACTAAACATCTCTTCAAGTTTGCCACTTGAGTTCATCTTAAACCTCATTTGTATCTTGACGATTACAATCTGCGTTCAAACCTTTCATGATTCTTGAAAACTCCTCAATCAAGAGGATAAACCAACCGCACTTCATCTACGGAAGAAAATATTGATGCATATAGTTATGCACCTGAAAACATTCAGAACCTGAGTAAACGTTTAACACGTATCTGTGCTAATTCCTTTAGTGTTATTATTACCCAAAATAACTTGGTAATTCCTTTCAAAGTAGCAAATTTTGTCACAGCTCCAGCAAGTCAACTTCGACTTTTCATTCGAAAAAACCTTATTATCACCTTGATATATATGTGTGTTCTTTTATTGTTACCGGAGAACTTTTTATATTCCACCATATTACCCTCAGTGTTTAATCATCTAAAAACACAATTCTCTTGAAACCACCTCGGATTGATTACCGATGATTCATGTATGGTAGCATTAAATGCAGAGGAAACATAAAAATTGTAGATGGTCTAAATGGCCAAAAGTTTAATGATAAAGAATAGTATGTTGGAAAAGCTCAGAAAAGTTGGAACGGGAAAATGGATTGAGCTATCTACGAAGGAGACCAAGGACAAATACAAGGACCATACCATATATTCAAAGAATCCAGGTAATTCTGGATCCGATGAAACCTTCAACGAATATCTTGCTCCGTACTCATGTTAAAATCTTGCGAAAAATCTTTCTTCATCAACCATCGAACTTAGAAATTCCAAAATATTATCATAAATATCTTCGATATTTCTGAGGATATTTTCATAAATATTCTTGTCCGAAATTATATACCTATTCGTGCTTCCTGTTTTTTCATTATATTGGAAACTTCTGTAAAATCTAAGTTTAATTTATGAATGAATTCTGGAGAAATGTAAGGAAATTGATGCATGAGTTAGTATAATATAATGACACTTGATCAACGTGATTATATTACAGTAAGTCATGCTGAGTTTCTAATGGGACATGATGATTCACAGACCATAACGTCATCACGTGCCATGTTACATAACTCTTTCATTCTGCTTAACTTCTGAACATATCAAGAAAGTATATTCTTGATAGTTCTATTCTCAGTGATTATGGTAATTTGACAAATCAAATCGTGCTATTATGTTCTTTCTTGTTTAGAACATTAAGTTCATTCGAAGTTCCATACTTACGAATTCTGGACCGTTACTCGCTTTACTAGAGATCGAGAAGATAATAAAAAGGCAAAGAGCTCTAAAATATAAGAGAAAATATAAAGCCCAATAACAACACAGAAGTTACAAACCATGGATATACGAATAGCAATATAAAGACACGGTAAAATTAAGAATAGTATCACCTCAAGGTAATAGTAGAAGTAAACAGATTTTTCTGGTGGAAGATTGAAAAGAAGGATAACAGAAATGATAATCAGGAAAAATATCAAATATTAGAACGGGATTAAGCATTTTCACAATCTTTTGGATGTATGAAACTAAGAAAAGAAAGTATAGGAATGGTGAGAATAATGGAACGGGAGAGTTTAATTTATAATGGATATATCAGACAGAGTAATCAAGGCAGATCACCGTATTTAATTATAGAGATCTTAATTTCCTTATTCGCCAAAGAATCAAATCTTCTAGATTTCGAAGATTTTCTTTTAAATCTCTTGAATTCCGGAATTCAACCGCGACTACGTCAAAATTTACGACGAACTTTATTTCCTTATTTCACTCTTTTGTGATAGCTTCACCCATACGTTTCAGGTAACCGAATCGTTTTATCTACATTACTCATTAATGATAAAGATCTAATTATCAACTCATATTCGTCATGAAAACATTTCTATGGTTAACCATGACGACCTTACTCAAATTTCGGGACGAAATTTCTTTAACGGGTAGGTACTATGATGACCCGGAAATTTTCAACCAAATTTAAACTTAATCTTTATATAGTTTCGACATGATAAGCAACGTTTATTAAATTAAATTTCAAAATTTTTGAACTAGTTTATGAAATCATTTGACCTTCGACCAATTCCGACGATTCAGGAACATCTATTTGTGAATATATATATACATATTTAAATATATACATATATATTAATTTGAAATGTTATATGATTCAATTATTAGAATTTAATAAAATACAATATGATATTATTATAATTATTATTTAAAACTTAACTATATATAAATAAAATATATTAAAAAATAAATATTAAATGATTGTAATACTCGTTAGACGTTTCGATTATTATCTAGAGAGTTTAATTCGAACTTATGTGATTTTAAAATAAACGGTTAGCCGAAAATGAGTTTTACAAATTATACGCTTATTAAAAATGTGTTTAGGAACTATTTGTTGAATTTTAAAACTTTTTATATTTTACTTGGGGTTGGGAGTGAATAATTAATGGAATTTTTATTTAATAGTTAATGATCGAATTTTATACCATAATGACCAAAATAAATATAGTTGATTTAAAAATATGGGATTTTTCTGAACACTTTTATCCGCCACTGATTTCAAATAGTGCACGATACACAGTCCGTGAAAACTGTCGGTAGGTAGATTACAAAACACAGGCTGCTAGTTGGATTTTACTATTACATTTTGAATTCATGCCAATATTTACTGTACTAGATTCGATGATTGAGAATGATTGATTCTGTTTCTTTCTTTTGTCTAACTCCCATATAATATCAACAGATACAGATGCATTTCATGTATATATTTTACTAACACTTTCATCTCAAAATCCTCCACCTATCTAAAGTTTCTATATTATAATAAACATATGGATATTAGACATATAGAGGGTAGATGCAGAGATTATAAAACACACTTAATTAAATCATAGTTTGAACTACTATCCATACAAACCCATTTCACCTTCACTCATTTCCATGCTCGATCATTCGGTTTTGATCACACCTTGACATCAAACACCTTCTTTCTGTTTCATTTTCGTTCACCACCTTCAAACCCGAAACCCACTTCCCATTCTTGTTCTTTTCTTTTTCTTCTTCTTCTCCCTCGCATCTTTTCAAACGATAATCTTCACATAAAACCATTGAAGACTCCTTCCACGAGATTTATGATTTCTATGACTAATCTATCGAACCAAACCACAACCATCTCTCTCCTCCTTCTTTCTTAATTTTTTTTAAACCAAAGACCAAACCCATTACTATTACATAAGTTGAGGATCTCGGTGTATGGATTACTGTGTTGTTATGATAATCAAAACCCATTTGTGAACTACCTCATGACCACCTGTAAGTCCATCATTTCGAATACCTACACCTATATATTTCTGTTTCTTCTTCTGTGAGATAAACAACCATCACCGAAAATCAACCCAAACACCTTGATGATTATACGCTAACGCTGTTAAGTTTCATTTCTATTTCGATGACAACACAAAACAACCACCACTTCCTATGCATGCTAATACACGAGAGTGTTTACAACTGTAAATGTTGTCGCTACTGTTTTTTTTCTTTTTCTGTTTTCCTGATCATGAGATCGAACAGCCATCTTTTTCCCTTCTTCTTGTTATTTATTTACGTTCAACACTTGGAGATGAAACTTGTATATTAATATACATTGATATTTAATCTTTGAGAAAAGTAGGCATGTGGAACCAAGTAGTGATGGCTGATTAATGAAGCTAGCAAATGGGATCCAATGTTAAATGTATTCAAATTCTGTAGACCCAAAGGGGCCACCGGAGGCCTTAAATTCAAACTTTATCTTATAAAGAAAAATAATACTCCATAGTTATAATAAACGTTGGTGGGGTCTTGTGACCCAATCTGTTGTGCAAATCCCCAAAAACTGAGAGCCTGCTTATATTGTTTTTCTATTTTGGATCGAGGTATGGTGATGATAATGCTAAAAACGAATATATATTTCATAGCATTATCCCTCAAGAAAGACAAGCTTTTAGTTGCAATTGTTCTGTTTACAAGTGATATTCGTTTAAATAATAAAAGGTGAAGACAAAAGACAGATGTGACGAATTGAAGACGCAAACTACCAAAAAGCTCAAAAGTACAAAGTACAATCAAAGTGGTTCCAATTATTGATAAGAAACGTCTCAAAATTACAAGAGTACAAGACGCGAAACGCAAAGTACAAGATATTAAATTATACGCAAGGACGTTCGAAAATCCGGAACTGAGACCAGAGTCAACTCTCAACGCTCGACGCAACGGAATAAAAATTATAAGTCAACTATGCACATAAATATAATATAATATTTAAATAATTCTTATAATTATTTATATATTATATTTATTTATTAAAACGTCGACAAACAAGAAAACAAAATCATGTGAGCTGTTACCTACCACCATACGATTGCATGGCCTGGAGGCACAAAAGCCATGCAATCGCATGGCCCTGAAATCCAGGCCTGGTCCTATAAAGTTCACGAGTTTTGGACGAAATTTTACATCTTTTTCTTCTTTCTCTCATACGTAAGATATATATATATATATATATATATATATATATATATATATATATATATATATATATATATATATATATATATATTTATATTTTAATTTTAATTTTAATTTTAATTTTAAATTCTAGTAATAAGGGTACGTTAGCGAATATTGTAAGGGTGTAAGTCGAAATTCTGTCCGTGTAACGCTACGCTATTTTTAATCACTGTAAGTTATGGTTATTGTTATTTTTAAATTAATGTCTCGTAGCTAAGTTATTATTATGCTTATTTAATGCCGAAGTAATCATGATGTTGGGCTAAATATTAAAATTGGGTAATTGGGCTTTGGACCATAATTGGGGTTTGAATAAAAGAACGACACTTGTGGAAATTAGACTATGGGCTATTAATGGGTTTTATATTAACTAAATGATACCTCGTTAAATTAATATATAGACTTATAATTTGACGTATTTATATATAACCACATACGCTTGACTGGGCACGGTGGGCGGAATATCTATAAATACCAATAATTGTTCATTTTACTGGACACGGAACTGGATTAATAGTTAATAGACTTGTTAAAACAGGGGTGGATTACATTCAAGGGTAATTGGTGTAATTGTTAACAAAGTAGTAAAACCTTGGTTTACATGCAGTCGATAAGCTGGTGTATTCAGTAAACAAAGTATTAAAACCTTGTTACAATTCGAATCCCCAATTAGTTGGAATATTTGACTTCGGGAATAAGAATAATTTGACGAAGACTTTCTCACTTTATATTTATGACTGATGGACTATTATGGACAAATTCGTATGGACATATCAAATAATCCAGGATTAAGGACAATTAACCCATGGGAATAAACTAAAAACAACACGTCAAACATCATGATTACGGAAGTTTAAATAAGCATAATTCCTTTATTTCATATTTAATTTCCTTTATTTTATATTTAATTGCACTTTTAATTATCGCACTTTTATTTATTTCATATTTAATTGCACTTTTAATTATCGTACTTTTTAATTATCGCACTTTTATTTATTGCAATTTCATTATCGTTATTTACTTTACGTTTTAAATTAAGTTACATTTATTTTTAATATTTTACATTAGGTTTTAACTGCGACTAAAGTTTTAAAATCGACAAACCGGTCATTAAACGGTAAAAACCCCCTTTTATAATAATAATACTACTTATATATATTTTTGTATTTTTACAATTATAGTTTTTAAATATATAGCGTTAAGCTTTTTTAAGAGATCCCTGTGAAATGAACCGGACTTACTAAAAACTACACTACTGTACGATTAGGTACACTGCCTATAAGTGTTGTAGCAAGGTTTAGGTATATCCATTCTATAAATAAATAAATATCTTGTGTAAAATTGTATCGTATTTAATAGTATTTCGTTGTAAAAATAATACTATTTCCTACTACACATCGCACACATAAAGTATTTTTGGCGCCGCTGCCGGGGACACTAAAACACCGAAAGCACAACGCTAAATATATAAAAAAAAATTTTTTTATTAATTTTTAAGTTTACTTTTATAAAAATACGCATTTGTAAAAATACGTTTTAAATAATATATTCAAAAATATAAAAAGAAAAACAAAATATTTATATATTTTTAAGAGTTTGTTAAATATATAAGTTCTATAAAGTTTCTTTATCTTTATTTTGTAAAAATATAAGTTTTATTTAATTTATATAAATATATTATATAAATATATAAATCAGAAACAGAAAAAAAATATAAAACTCGAGGCCTAGTACTGTTACAGCCCATAACCTGGCCCAAAACTATACTCCATGCGATCGCATGGATTTATAACATGAGGACCATGCGATCGCATGGCCCTGTCTGACACGCCAACTGTTGACCTAAATCAGCATTAATGACGGAGTTTATTATTATTATTATTATTATTTAAACCCTAATTAGGTTATATTTATTTAATTATTTAGTTTAGTTTTTAGTTTTAATTTGTATTTTAACTTTAATTAGTTTTAATTAAATTATAAAATTAATACTTTTATAAAATAAATAATATAAAAATAATATTTTTTATAAAAATTGTACTTTTTACAACTTTTAAAGTATATTTTTAAATTTCGTATCTTTTTAATTGTTTATTCGTAATATTTGTATTTTTCGCTCGTATTTAGTTTTAAGTTATAGTTTTTGCCATAGTTATTTTTATTTCTAGATTTTTAGGCTTTGCCGTAAAATCCCTTAAGTGCTTTTTCTTTAGACTAAGATTTAGGTGCTTTAGAATTTTGCGAAGCCGTTTTATATATTTAGTACCTTTTTAAGTTATTGCTATTTGGGATATAGTTTTTCTTTTAAGCTTTAATATTTTTAGACGCAACTTTTAATTCTTAGTTTTTAGTTCCTTTTTAAGTTTCGACGCGCTACTTTCTTATTTTTATCTTTCGACGCCTATTATTTTTCGACCTTTTATTTTTCGACGTTTTTTTTTTACGCGCTCTTTTTCTTTCTTATTTCTCGACATTCTAGTTTTTTAGGACTTAGATTTTTTTTCTATTTCTTATCTAAAATTTCTTTAAATTTAAACGAAAAAATTATTTTAAGTGGTTAAATTGATAGACATCAAAATTTTCTAGTTCGTAGTAATAGTTGGATTTGTACGTGGACCGGGTTATTGGAGCCAAACAGTACTCAATTATATTGAGACCAAACGAATCCTGCCCCTCTGCTGCATCTTTTGGCTATTCGAAACGTGAGCAAAATCAGAAAAGTCTATTAATTTCATAACTTATATAATTTTTCTTATTTTTATAACTAATAGGATATTCAGTGAATGCACCGAGCAAAACGTTCACCACTTTTTGTACGTTCACCACCTGTAACTCGATCAAGACATCTTGCAAATATTGTCGCCGTTGATTTTTCTTTAGAATCATCATCCAGTCGACCAAGTACTCCAATTCAAATTTCCGATAATCCATTTTTTGAACCCGACCTCACAATTGAGAATCCGGAGAATATTCAGGGACAATTCATAGATCCTGAACCATTAATTTTTTCTCCGGAACCACCAATCATTCAAACAGAGATTGTTGAGGAACGAACCATTAAATCAGAATCCTCTAGTGATTCAGATTCAATAAATTCGATAATGGAGAATCTAGAACCTCTAAGTATGGAAGACCGAATGCGAGCTAAACGCACTGGCCAAGGTCACGCAATTACTCAACCTGACATTAATGCGCCAGATTATGAAATCAAGGGACAAATCCTACACATGGTAACTAATCAATGCCAATTTAGTGGTGCACCGAAGGAAGATCCAAATGAACATCTTCGTACCTTTAATAGGATCTGTACACTATTTAAAATAAGAGAAGTGGAGGATGAACAGATATATGTCATGTTATTTCCCTGGACTTTAAAGGGAGAAGCCAAAGATTGGTTAGAATCATTACCTGAAGGGGCGATTGATACATGGGACGTTTTAGTTGAAAAATTTCTTAAACAATTCTTTCCGGCATCTAAAGCCGTAAGACTTCAAGGAGAAATTGTTACGTTCACACAAAAGCCAAATGAAACTCTATATGAGGCGTGGACCAGATTTGGAAAGTTATTAAGAGGTTGTCCGCAATATGGTTTAGACACTTGTCAAATAGTACAAATATTCTACCAAGGATGCGACATCACTACAAGAAAAGACATCGACATAGCAGCTGGTGGTTCCATTATGAAGAAAATCGAAACTGACGCTTATAAGATTATTGATAACACTGCTTCCCACTCACATGAGTGGCACCAAGAAAAAGTTATCGTTAGATCATCTAAAGCAGCTAGAGCCGATTCTAGCCATGACTTAGATTCCATTTCCGCAAAGATAGATGCTGTCGAGAGACGAATGGAAAAGATGACTAAAGATATCCACTCAATACGAATTAGTTGTGAGCAGTGTGGAGGACCACATTTGACAAAAGATTGTCTTAGTATTGAACTAACAATGAAACAAAGAGAGAATGTTTCATACATAAACCAAAGGCCTGGAAATAATTATCAGAATAATTATAAACCGCCAAGACCAATTTACAATCAAAACCAGAATTATAACCGAAATGTTCCATACAACAACCAACAAGGTCCTAACAATCAACAAGTATCCAATAATACTTACAATCAGCAAAGACCTAATTTTCAAAACAAACCGATGATAAAAAGCCAAATTTAGAAGATATGATGTCGAAGCTAGTTGAATCTCAAACTCAATTTTTCACATCTCAGAAACAAACCAATGAACAAAATGCTCAATCATTTAGAAATCAACAAGCTTCTATTCAAAATTTGGAACAAGAAGTAAGCAACCTAGCAAGGTTAATAGGTGAAAGAAAACCGGGAAGTCTACCTAGTGATACAAATGCTAACCCCCAGAATGAAACAGCTAAAGCCATTACCACAAGAAGTGGTATTACACTTAAACCACCTGAAATACCTGTAATTTCTGATGAAGCTATTCCTACTCCACAAGAACCACAATCTGATCAAGATAAGAAAAAAGAACCGGTAGTTGAAAAGGTTAATGAAGATAACACAGTTTAGGCTAAACCTTATGTTAAACCATACCAACCACCACTTCCTTACCCGAGTAAAATGAGAAAAGAGAGACTTGAAGCCGAGCAATCCAAATTTTTGGATATGTTTAAACAGATAAATGTAAATCTTCCTTTCATTGATGTGATTTCAGGAATGCCTGGATATGCTAAATTTCTGAAAGATCTAATCACAAATAGAAAGAAAATGGAAGAACTCTCGGTTGTTACTATGAATGCTAATTGTTCTGCAGTGCTGTTGAATAAGATACCAGAAAAATTATCTGATCCAGGAAGTTTCACAATTCCATGTTTTCTGGGTAGTCTTAGTTCAATAGAAGCATTGGCAGACTTAGGTGCTAGTATAAATTTAATGCCGTATTCATTATACGCTAAACTAGACCTTGGGGAATTGAAACCAACACGAATAAGCATACAACTAGCCGATAGATCAGTAAAATATCCTAGAGGGATAATGGAAAACATGCTAGTTAAAGTTGGTACTTTAGTATTTCCAGTAGATTTTGTTATTCTGGACATGGAAGAAGATTTTCGAGTACCTCTCATATTAGGAAGACCATTCTTAAATACGGCTAAAGCAATAATAGACGTGTTTGGTAAGAAACTGACCCTAAGTATAGAGGACGAGAGTGTTACCTTTTCAGTTGATAGAGCAATGCAACAATCGCAATCTGCAGATGATACATGTTATTATATTCAAACTATAGAATCACATGCAGAATTGTTAGAAGAATTTTCAGAATTACAAGGAACAGGAGAATGTTCTTTAGGAGAAGGAACTGAACCAATTGATGAAACTGAAATGTTAGCTACACTTATGGCTAATGGATATGAACCAACAACAGAAGAAATTCAAATGCTAAAAGAAGAAGACAGATATCGATATAAATCATCGATAGAAGAACCGCCGACATTAGAGTTAAAGCCACTTCCAAACCATTTGGAATACGCTTATTTACATGGTGAATCTGAATTACCTGTAATAATATCGTCTTCTCTTACTGAAAATGAAAAATCTCAACTCATTTCTGTGCTAAAAGCTCATAAACCAGCTATTGCATGGAAGATTCATGATATTAAAGGAATAAGTCCTTCGTATTGCACACATAAAATCCTTATGGAAGAAGGTCATAAAACGTATGTGCAACGCCAACGAAGACTAAATCCTAATATGCAAGATGTTGTTAAGAAAGAAATTATTAAACTGCTTGATGCAGGTTTAATTTATCCAATCTCTGATAGTCCATGGGTAAGCCCAGTTCAATGCGTACCTAAGAAGGGTGGCATGACTGTCATCACAAATGAGAAAAATGAGCTTATTCCTACTAGGACTGTAACAGGATGGCGTGTTTGTATAGATTATAGAAAATTAAATGACGCCACCAGAAAAGATCACTTTCCCTTACCTTTCATTGATCAAATGTTGGAAAGATTAGCCGGAAACAGTTACTATTGTTTTCTTGATGGTTTTTCCGGATATTTTCAAATTCCAATAGCACCCGAGGACCAAGAGAAAACCACATTCACATGCCCTTATGGTACTTTTGCTTACAAACGCATGCCATTTGTGTAGTGACCCGAACTTTTCCATGTTTATATATATTAATTGAGATTGATATTTACATGATTAAATGTTTCCAATATGTTAAGCAATCAAACTTGTTAAGACTTGATTAATTGAAATATGTTTCATATAGACAATTGACCACCCAAGTTGACCGGTGATTCACGAACGTTAAAACTTGTAAAAACTATACGATGACATATATATGGTTATATATATAGTTAACATGTTTTTATTATAAGTATGTATCTCATTAGGTATTTTAACAATGAGTTATATACATAAAAATAAGACTATTAATTTAAGAAACTCGAAAACGATATATATAACGATTATCGTTATAACAACGTCTTACTAGGTACATATGAATCATATTAAGATATTGATACACTTGGTTAATTATGTTAAATGATAAGTAAATATATTATTAAGTGTATTAACAATGAAATACATATGTAAAAATAAGACTACTAACTTAATGATTTCGAAACGAGACATATATGTAACGATTATCGTTGTAACGACATTTAACTGTATATACATCATACTGAGATATATTATATATCATAATATCATGATAATATAACAATTTAACATCTCATTTGTTATAATAAACAATGGGTTAACAACATTCAACAAGATCGTTAACCTAAAGGTTTCAAAACAATATTTACATGTAACGACTAACGATGACTTAACGACTCAGTTAAAATGTATATACATGTAGTGTTTTAATATGTATTCATACACTTTTGAAAGACTTCAAGACACTTATTAAAATACTTCTACTTAACAAAAATGCTTACAATACATCCTCGTTCAGTTTCATCAACAATTCTACTCGTATGCACCCGTATTCGTACTCGTACAATACATAGCTTTTAGATGTATGTACTATTGGTATATACACTCCAATGATCAGCTCTTAGCAGCCCATGTGAGTCACCTAACACATGTGGGAACCATCATTTGGCAACTAGCATGAAATATCTCATAAAATTACAAAAATATGAGTAATCATTCATGACTTATTTACATGAAAACAAAATTACATATCCTTTATATCTAATCCATACACCAACGACCAAAAACACCTACAAACACTTTAATTCTTCAATTTTATTCATCTAATTGATCTCTCTCAAGTTCTATCTTCAAGTTGTAAGTGTTCTTCATAAATTCCAAAAGTTCTAGTTTCATAAAATCAAGAATACTTTCAAGTTTGCTAGCTCACTTCCAATCTTGTAAGGTGATCATCCAACCTCAAGAAATCTTTGTTTTTTACAGTAGGTTATCATTCTAATACAAGGTAATAATCATATTCAAACTTTGGTTCAATTTCTATAACTATAACAATCTTATTTCAAGTGATGATCTTACTTGAACTTGTTTTCGTGTCATGATTCTGCTTCAAGAACTTCGAGCCATCCAAGGATCCGTTGAAGCTAGATCCATTTTTCTCTTTTCCAGTAGGTTTATCCAAGGAACTTAAGGTAGTAATGATGTTCATAACATCATTCGATTCATACATATAAAGCTATCTTATTCGAAGGTTTAAACTTGTAATCACTAGAACATAGTTTAGTTAATTCTAAACTTGTTCGCAAATAAAAGTTAATCCTTCTAACTTGACTTTTAAAATCATCTAAACACATGTTCTATATCTATATGATATGCTAACTTAATGATTTAAAACCTGGAAACACGAAAAACACCGTAAAACCGGATTTACGCCGTCGTAGTAACACCGCGGGCTGTTTTGGGTTAGTTAATTAAAAACTATGATAAACTTTGATTTAAAAGTTGTTATTCTGAGAAAATGATTTTTATTATGAACATGAAACTATATCCAAAAATTATGGTTAAACTCAAAGTGGAAGTATGTTTTCTAAAATGGTCATCTAGACGTCGTTCTTTCGACTGAAATGACTACCTTTACGAAAACGACTTGTAACTTATTTTTCCGACTATAAACCTATACTTTTCTGTTTAGATTCATAAAATAGAGTTCAATATGAAACCATAGCAATTTGATTCACTCAAAACGGATTTAAAATGAAGAAGTTATGGGTAAAACAAGATTGGATAATTTTTCTCATTTTAGCTACGTGAAAATTGGTAACAAATCTATTCCAACCATAACTTAATCAACTTGTATTGTATATTATGTAATCTTGAGATACCATAGACATGTATACAATGTTTCGACCTATCATGTCGACACATCTATATATATTTCGGAACAACCATAGACACTCTATATGTGAATGTTGGAGTTAGCTATACAGGGTTGAGGTTGATTCCAAAATATATATAGTTTGAGTTGTGATCAATACTGAGATACGTATACACTGGGTCGTGGATTGATTCAAGATAATATTTATCGATTATTTCTGTACATCTAACTGTGGACAACTAGTTGTAGGTTACTAACGAGGACAGCTGACTTAATAAACTTAAAACATCAAAATATATTAAAAGTGTTGTAAATATATTTTGAACATACTTTGATATATATGTATATATTGTTATAGGTTCGTGAATCAACCAGTGGCCAAGTCTTACTTCCCGACGAAGTAAAAATCTGTGAAAGTGAGTTATAGTCCCACTTTTAAAATCTAATATTTTTGGGATGAGAATACATGCAGGTTTTATAAATGATTTACAAAATAGACACAAGTACGTGAAACTACATTCTATGGTTGAATTATCGAAATCGAATATGCCCCTTTTTATTAAGTCTGGTAATCTAAGAATTAGGGAACAGACACCCTAATTGACGCGAATCCTAAAGATAGATCTATCGGGCCTAACAAACCCCATCCAAAGTACCGGATGCTTTAGTAGTTCGAAATTTATATCATATCCGAAGGGTGTCCCGGAATGATGGGGATATTCTTATATATGCATCTTGTTAATGTCAGTTACCAGGTGTTCACCATATGAATGATTTTTATCTCTATGTATGGGATGTGTATTGAAATATGAAATCTTGTGGTCTATTATTATGATTTGATATATATAGGTTAAACCTATAACTCACCAACATTTTTGTTGACGTTTTAAGCATGTTTATTCTCAGGTGATTATTAAGAGCTTCCGCTGTCGCATACTTAAATAAGGACGAGATTTGGAGTCTATGCTTGTATGATATTGTGTAAAAACTGCATTCAAGAAACTTATTTTGTTGTAACATATTTGTATTGTAAACCATTATGTAATGGTCGTGTGTAAACAGGATATTTTAGATTATCATTATTTGATAATCTACGTAAAGCTTTTTAAAACCTTTATCTATGAAATAAAGGTTATGGTTTGTTTTAAAAATGAATGCAGTCTTTGAAAAACATCTCATATAGAGGTCAAAACCTCGCAACGAAATCAATTAATATGGAACGTTTTTAATCAATAAGAACGGGACATTTCAGTTGGTATCCGAGCGTTGGTCTTAGAGAACCAGAATTTTACATTAGTGTGTCTTATCGAGTTTGTTAGGATGCATTAGTGAGTCTGGACTTCGACCGTGTTTACTTGAAAAATGATTGCTTAACAAATTTTGTTGGAAACTATATATTTTTAACATGTGAATATTATGTGATATATTAATCTCTTAACGCGTTTGATATTATGTGATAGATGTCTACCTCTAGAACAAGTCCCATTGACTCACCTAATAATAATGAAGAGTCAAATGTAAATTGGAATGATTCGTGGACCGATTCACAAGTTCCCGAAGAGGAACCGGAAGAAGAGTCGGAACCGGAAGAAGAATCGGAACCGGAAGAAGAATCGGAACCGGATGAAGAATTAGAACCGGTGGGGGAAATAATAAAACGGTTAAGTAAAAGAAAATCCTCAACCAACTGACCAAGGTTAATTATGGTCAATGGTGTTTCCGCCAAGGAAGAAAAATATTGGGAGGATTACCAATTCTCCGATGAATCGGATTCCGACGAGAATTCCGATGATGTTATAGAAATTACCCCAACTGAATTTAAAAAGGCAAAAGAAAATAATAAGGGAAAGGGCATAAAAATAGAGAAATCTAATTCCAACCCCGATGAACTTTATATGTATCGTCAACCCCCGAAGTCCTTAAGTTGTAACAATGACCCGGGAACCTCTAAACCACCAGGTTTTTCTAAACCGTTGTGGAAAACGACAGTTAGTATTAGGGGAACATCATATATCCCTAGAAACTTGGCAAAACGAACCAAAACCGAAGAAGAAGAAACGAGCGAGTCGGAATAAGATAGTTGTATTCGTGTGGTGTAATATATGTAATATAGTGTTCTTATGCTTTATGATATATGTAAAAATTGCTTGTATTAATAAGTATTTTTTTATGAATCTAACTCTTGTCTATTTTACAGTTTAAAAACACAAAATGGATAGACAACCCAATATTTTAAGAGACCTACCCGGAGACATGATTGATGAAATCTTGTCTAGAGTCGGCCAGAATTCCTCGGCACAACTATTTAAGGCGAGATCAGTTTGTAAGACATTCGAAGAACGTTCCAAGAATGTCTTGGTTTATAAGAGACTTTCGTTTGAAAGATGGGGGATATCACATTGGGAAATCCATAAGTTACGATGTGTTTACTTTGACGCATATATTGCGGGGAACCCAAATGCTATTTTACGCAACGGGTTAAGAAATTATTTTGACTCAATATATCCAAATATTGGACTTCGTGATTTAGAAAAAGCGGCTAACATGCAACATAAAGAAGCATGTTATGCTTACGGATTAGTAATGTTCGCTTCTCACCAAAGTGAGAACAAGAACATCGGGCTACAACTATTAAACAAAATGTTTCCACAAGTGACGGAGTCGGTAATTGGGGTAAGAAATGAGGTTTTTAGATTATTACGGGACTGTTGGACATTACATAACCCTCGTCCCTTTGACGACGTTACAACACGCTGTCTTATCAACGGCCATAACGGTTATGTTCCACAAGACCAAGGATAGGAAGTAGTCCTAGTAAAACCAGAATGCATGACTTGTTTCTGGACATATGAATTACGTGTCTTTATTGCCTTTGCTGAACGACTTGTGTACTAGCTAGAATTATCTTCACAACTATCTTGTATCAAAGTTATTGTGTGCTATATTTCATGCTTTATGTAAAATAAGCGGTATTGTAAGTTTGTAAAATATTGTATAAAAGTTTGAACGCGAAATATTATTATAATCAGTTTTTCATATAGAATTGTAGTAGTTGAATTGTATATTAGCTACTAAGTATGAACTTAACGGGTAGGTACTACCCGAATTTAAACTTATAAAACGCTAATATGAAGAAAAAGCTTTTATAAATGAGTTCATATTATGCTACGAAATACTATTAACTACTCTTAATATTCTGTATGATTAACTTGTTCCATTTGACTATTTTGAAGGAAATGGCACCGACTACTCGACACACCGTGAATATGAATGAAGAGGAATTCCGTACTTTTCTAGCTTCAAACAAAGCCGCAGTACAGGCTGCGCTACATACCAACAATAACCTTGGATCTAGCAGTACAGGAAATCGTGTAGGATGCACCTACAAAGAATTCACTGCCTGCAAACCTTTGGAATTTGATGGAACCGAAGGACCGATCGGATTGAAACGGTGGACCGAGAAAGTCGAATCGGTGTTTGCCATAAGTAAGTGTACTGAAGAGGACAAAGTGAAGTACGCTACGCATACCTTCACAGGTTCTGCGTTAACATGGTGGAATACCTATCTAGAGCAAGTGGGACAAGACGATGCGTACGCACTACCGTGGTCAGCATTCAAGCACTTGATGAACGAGAAATACCGTCCCAGAACCGAGGTCAATAAGCTCAAGACAGAACTTAGAGGGTTACGAACCCAAGGATTTGATATTACCACGTACGAAAGACGATTCACAGAATTGTGCCTATTGTGTCCGGGAGCATTCGAAGATGAGGAAGAGAAGATCGATGCGTTTGTGAAAGGATTACCGGAAAGAATCCAAGAAGATATAAGTTCACACGAGCCCGCCTCCATACAACAGGCATGTAGAATGGCTCACAAACTAGTGAACCAGATTGAAGAAAGAATTAAAGAACAGACTGCTGAAGAGACCAATGTGAAGCAAGTCAAAAGAAAGTGGGAGGAAAACGGTGATAAGAATCACCAATACAACAACAACAGCAATTACAACAATAATCGCAACAATTATCCCAGCAATCGCAACATCAATCGCAACTACAACAAACGGCCCAACAATAACAACAACAACAATAACAACAACAGCAGTAATTACAACAATCATCCCAACAACAATAATAACCGCAACAACAACAACAATCAGAAGCAGCTATGCCAAAGGTGTGAAAAGTATCACTCGGGGTTCTGCACCAAATTTTGCAACAAGTGTAAAAGAAATGGTCATAGCGCAGCGAAGTGTGAGGTCTACGGACCAGGGGTTAATAGAACGAAAGGAACAAATGGTGTCGGAACGAGTAATGGCGGAGCAAGTAGTGTCGGAGCAAGTTATGCCAATGTAGTTTGTTATAAATGTGGAAAACCGGGCCACATCATTAGAAATTGCCCGAACCAGGAGAACACGAATGGACAAGGCCGCGGAAGAGTTTTCAATATTAATGCGGCAGAGGCACAGGAAGACCCGGAGCTTGTTACGGGTACGTTTCTTATTGACAATAAATCTGCTTACGTTTTATTTGATTCGGGTGCGGATAGAAGCTATATGAGTAGAGATTTTTGTGCTAAATTAAGTTGTCCATTGACGCCTTTGGATAGTAAATTTTTACTCGAATTAGCAAATGGTAAATTAATTTCAGCAGATAATATATGTCGGAATCGAGAAATTAAACTGGTTAGCGAAACATTTAAGATTGATTTGATACCAGTAGAGTTAGGGAGTTTTGATGTGATAATCAGTATGGACTGGTTGAAAGAAGTGAAAGCAGAGATCGTTTGTTAAAAAAATGCAATTCGCATTATACGAGAAAAAGGAAAACCCTTAATGGTGTACGGAGAAAAGGGCAACACGAAGCTACATCTTATTAGTAATTTGAAGGCACAAAAACTAATAAGAAAAGGTTGCTATGCTGTTCTAGCACACGTTGAGAAAGTACAAACTGAAGAAAAGAGCATCAATGATGTTCCCATTGCAAAAGAATTTCCCGATGTATTTCCGAAAGAATTACCGGAATTACCCCCACATCGATCCGTTGAATTTCAAATAGATCTTGTACCAGGAGCTGCACCAATAGCTCGTGCTCCTTACAGACTCGCACCCAGCGAGATGAAAGAACTGCAAAGCCAATTACAAGAACTTTTAGAGCGTGGTTTCATTCGACCAAGCACATCACCGTGGGGAGCTCCTGTTTTGTTTGTCAAGAAGAAAGATGGTACATTCAGGTTGTGTATCGACTACCGAGAGTTGAACAAACTTACCATCAAGAACCGCTACCCACTACCGAGAATCGACGACTTATTTGATCAACTACAAGGCTCGTCTGTTTATTCAAAGATTGACTTACGTTCCGGGTATCATCAAATGCGGGTGAAAGAAGATGATATTCCAAAGACTGCTTTCAGAACACGTTACGGTCATTATGAGTTTATGGTCATGCCGTTTGGTTTAACTAATGCACCAGCTATGTTCATGGACCTTATGAACCGAGTGTGTGGACCATACCTTGACAAGTTTGTCATTGTTTTCATTGATGACATACTTATTTACTCAAAGAATGACCAAGAACACGGTGAACATTTGAGAAAGGTGTTAGAAGTATTGAGGAAGGAAGAATTGTACGCTAAGTTTTCAAAGTGTGCATTTTGGTTGGAAGAAGTTCAATTCCTCGGTCACATAGTGAACAAAGAAGGTATTAAGGTGGATCCGGCAAAGATAGAAACTGTTGAAAAGTGGGAAACCCCGAAAACTCCGAAACACATACGCCAGTTTTTAGGACTAGCTGGTTACTACAGAAGGTTCATCCAAGACTTTTCCAGAATAGCAAAACCCTTGACTGCATTAACGCATAAAGGGAAGAAATTTGAATGGAATGATGAACAAGAGAAAGTGTTTCAGTTATTGAAGAAAAAGCTAACTACGGCACCAATATTGCCATTGCCTGAAGGGAATGATGATTTTGTGATTTATTGTGACGCATCAAAGCAAGGTCTCGGTTGTGTATTAATGCAACGAACGAAGGTGATTGCTTATGCGTCTATACAATTGAAGATTCACGAACAAAATTATACGACGCATGATTTGGAATTAGGCGCGGTTGTTTTTGCATTAAAGACTTGGAGGCACTACTTATATGGGGTCAAAAGTATTATATATACCGACCACAAAAGTCTTCAACACATATTTAATCAGAAACAACTGAATATGAGGCAGCGTAGATGGATTGAATTATTGAATGATTACGACTTTGAGATTCGTTACCACCCAGGGAAGGCAAATGTGGTAGCCGATGCCTTGAGCAGGAAGGACAGAGAACCCATTCGAGTAAAATCTATGAATATAATGATTCATAATAACCTTACTACTCAAATAAAGGAGGCGCAACAGGGAGTTTTAAAAGAGGGAAATTTAAAGGATGAAATACCCAAAGGATCGGAGAAGCATCTTAATATTCGGGAAGACGGAACCCGGTATAGGGCTGAAAGGATTTGGGTACCAAAATTTGGAGATATGAGAGAAATGGTACTTAGAGAAGCTCATAAAACCAGATACTCAATACATCCTGGAACGGGGAAGATGTACAAGGATCTCAAGAAACATTTTTGGTGGCCGGGTATGAAAGCCGATGTTGCTAAATACG